>NC_135783.1:234438637-234782804 GCF_051106095.1 Pogona vitticeps | reverse complement strand
TTCTTGTTGCAGGAAGGGTAGTGGGTCTGTCACAGTTTACTGTGACAGTAGTCGATTTTTTTCCCCTTGTGAAGTGCATTACATTTGCATGGGATTTCCTTAATCTGCCTTTACAGGAAAATGCCTACCCTTTTTTCCCAAGGGAAGAGACCTTTTGGAACTTCTATTGTTGAAGGGGACATTCTTTAAACTTGGAGATATCATTTATTATAACTCAGTGTGGGGTGGGTCAAAGGCACCATAACCCTTATCAAGGGCAAGGTCTGTTGGGATCATCAGGAGCCCTTCCTGATTACTTGCAATAGAGAGCCAATTATATGGAACACCGTTAATGTTTAATTCAAGCAGCAGTCACAGCTGTATAAATGTTTGAATAGAGACTGTGAAGGATATAATTAGTAGGCTTTTTGTTGTTCTAAAATATTGTAAGACCACTTTTTAGTTGATTTTAAATACTGACGTTTACTTTTTGCAAATTCGAGCAGCACAGAACAAAACAAATAAAATAATAAATTAAATAACAGGAAAATGATAAAGTGAATAACAAAAAGAACAATGCATGTCAAAAGGACACTGGTCTTTGGGATTTTTGCAGACTGGGATGGCGCTTTGGCTATTATTGGGTGGTACACAAATGTCATAAATAAATAAAATTTCAAGCATGTCCAACCAGTGTTCTGAAAGCCAGGCAACAAAGGCATATCTTGCGGCACCTTTTATAAAGCAAGAACCTTACAGAAATGGATTTCTGAACTTTAACTAGGAAGTTTTGCCACAGACCTGAGGCAACTGGTGGCTGTATTTCTCACTAGGAATGATTTTTTTCCCCCTTTCCCACTTAAACCTGAAAGCACTTTGGGCTTTCGGTGTCTTTTACCTCAACTGTTGTAACGCCCAAAAAGTCTTCTGTAGGAGGACTGTCTCCTAGATGAGGCAGATGATGAGCTCCTCAGAGAGGCCTCAGAGCAGCTGCATTTCCCACCTGTTCCTCTTGAGTATGTCAGGTGAGCCCAGCAGCCACCACAATTTTAAAAAAAATGAAGAGCTGTTAGACCAGCAAATATAACTTAGGTCACCCAGAAGGTCTCCGTTCTTGGCGTTGCCAGGTGGTCTTAGTAGGCCAGCTGAATTCATAAGCAATTGCTGTGTTTCTCCGATTGTCCAAATCTCAGTGCAAGCTGCACTGGACAAAGGGAAAGTTTGCTTTTATTTATGTGATGGCTTTAATGCCTAGATGCCCTTCTCCTCCTCAGCAGTGCCAGGGCTAACTATCTCGATGTGAAATCATTTGTACAGTATCTGTATTGCATACATAATCTTTGTTTAGGAGGCAATGCAAAAAAAAAATCAGAGTGTATAACAACATGTGTGTAAGGAAGGAAAAGCTGGAAATCTCTCTCAGTCTCAGACACATTGTTTTGTAATAATAAGTTAACACACTACCTTCAAATGCAGTGGAGAAAAGAGTAAGACTTATTTTCAGTATGTTAAAACAAAAAAAATCATTTTAAAAATTTGTCAGTTTTGATACATTGCAAAAAAAAAAGTAATTGTGCCTCTGCTACACTTTCCAACATAAATAACATGTTACAGTATTGCCTGTAATACTTCTTCAAAGGGGAGAATGCTGTTCCATCATCACCTATGTGGAGATATGTCCAATGCTAGTCTAGGAAGTTGTTGTTGTTGTGAAATACCTTGGGGAACAAAGAAGGTTGAAGTAGCAACAAACATCCATGGGGCCACAAGGATCCATGTGTGCAAAATCAGGATAGGGGCCTTGATCCCAGAAGACTTGCATTAGTAAGGGTGATTAATTAACTTTTTCTGATTCTGCCCTCAGAAATTAAAAAAGGAAGTGCTTGTACCATACTTAGCTCTCATTGCCTGTTAGAGTATGAAGCAGGCCTGCTAAGATTAACACAATAACCATGTAGGGTTATTGAGACTGAGGCAGTTTTCAAGGTATCTATGTCCCAGACCATGAAGGCAGTAAGGTCAGAACAAGTGCCTTGATTGGGTCCCAAAAACTTAGGCTACAGTCACACTGTCAATACGAACTATATTTAAGTATCATTTAAATCAATTTAGTGTCTGTCGTTCACTCAACACAAAGATGAAATCGATATGGGATGCAAAGTGAGATTTTTTTCAATTGGCTGGCAGGGGCTTTTTAAAATACTTCGCTTCCAAAATCAATTCAGCTCAATGTGGTTCTGTGGAAATGAGTCAAATTCCACAGTGCAGATGCTAAAGCTGGTATAAATCAGAAATAAACCAATTTGCATTCAGTGTATATGAACATAGCCACTGGTTTAAATACTATGTGACCGGAACCTGGCTTTTTTAAAATTGAACAGAAATCAATTAAAATTGCCAATGTGACTACAACCTTATTTGTAACTGACACAATGGAACAAGTATTCTTCTTCGTGGTCTCTGTGAATCACACCCTGGGTGATTCATGCCTGCACGGAGCGTGATCAGAAGATTCTAGAGCTTCTGCAGTAGCAATAAACACATTAGAATATGCCCCCCAACACCTATATAAGTACCTTGGCGCCAAGCGTCCCCTTTCAGTTGCTTTCAACCACCATGTTAAGAGCCTCATATTTCTGCTTCTGTGAGTAAAAGAGAAAGAGAGTCTGTTCTTGACTCCTTCCTGTTATCAATCTTTTGCTTTTAAATTATTAGATCAAACTCTTTATCATCAGAGATTTTTCTTTTCCCCTCGCTCAGCCTCCGGCTGCAACACCCCCCCCATCTTCATTTTTTTCTCCTCACTTATTTTCTCCTATTCATGGGCCCTTTGGGCCTGTTTAAGCACTGCGTTGTCTGTGACAATAAGACACACTAAGTGCCTTTTCTGCTTGGGAGAACAACATCAGATTTCCTCCTGTACCCATTGCAAAAATTTTAAGCGTGGAGTTCTTCGATCTCGCCTCTTGAGGCTAAAACTCTGACTTTGGGAACAATCTTTACAACCAGTTCAAATGGCCCAACCTCCACGTAAGGCCACTTCCCAAACCAAAGCAGCGGAAAAAGCTGTTGCTGAATCATTGAAACAACGTCCATCGGCTACACTAGCTCATTACGATTCTCCATCTGCATCGTCTAAGACCTCAAAGACACACAAATCGAAACCCTCCATACCGAAGTTCTCGACTTTGAAAACAACCTCTAAATGTCAGATACCAACCGAAGCTGCTCCAGCTCAGGAGCCCGTTCATTCTAAACGAGCTAAACAGTTGTCTGTCTACAACAAGACAAAACCAATGCCATTGTTATAGCCCCTTGGTGGCCAAGATGGACTTGGTTCCCAGTTCTCTGCAGTCTCTCATCAGACATCCACCATCTCCCCTGCCTACCACACCTTCTCACACAGAACAACTCCCAAGTCCTACACCCAGACTTACCTGTTCTGCACCTGGCAGTGCGGAGGATTCTCCCTTGTTAATGAATGTTCTTCATCATGCCAAAAAAACATCCACAAGGAAAGCCTACCAGTAAAAATGGAAGAAATTTCAATACTTTACCAAATCTTCCTCATCATCCTCCATCAATCCATCACTTTCCACCTTTCTCCCCTTCCTCCTGTATCTCAAATCCAAGGGCCTCTCCATCTCATCCTTGAGAGTCTACCTTTCCGCAATAATATCATACCAATCTCCAGATTATCCAGCAGCAAACTTCTTCAAACATCCAACAATGAAATGCTTTCTGAAAGGTCTCTCTCATATCTACCCTGATACAGTGGTACCTCTCAAGATGAATGCCTCGGGCAACAAAAAACTCGCAAGACCAAAGCATCTTGCGAGTTTTTTTGTGCCCCGCAAGACGAAGATATTTTCATCTTGCAAGGTACGTTTTCCCATAGGAATGCATTGAATTTTAATTAAAGCGTTCCTATGGGAATTTTTTAAAAAAAGAAGTCACTTACCAGGTAGGGAGCTGGAGAAGCACCATCGGAAGACTGGCTGGAGTCCCCTGCAATCGTGATCACCACTCTCAGAGTTCCCCTGCCAGTCCTCCGATGGTGTTTCCCCAGCTCCCTACCTGGTAAGTGACTTTTTTTTTAAAAAAAAAATCCCCATAGGAACACATTAATTAAATTTCAATGCATTCTTATGGGAAAACTCGCCTCACAAGATGAAAATTTCGCAAGATGGAAGGTCTCATGGAACGAATTGTTTTCATCTTGCAAGGCACCACTGTACTCGTCCTCCCTCTCCACAATGGTCACTAACTCTTGTTTTGAAACAAGTTACCAAAGCTCCTTTTGAGCCATTAGCTACAGCTGACTTAAGACTCCTCACCTTTAGAACAGTTTTTCTCATAGCCATCACCTCAGCTCAATGAGCTAGTGAATTGGCAGCTTTACACTATGACTACCCTTATCTACAATTTTTTCCTGATAAGGTGAAGTGATTCATGGTCATTTCCTTCCTCCTCAAAATTGTCTCTCAATTTCATCTTTCCCAGCCAATTGTATTTCCTTCATTTTTTTCCTGTTGCCTTCTTCCAACCAAGAAAAAATACTCCATACATTGGATGTCAGAAGAGCTCTTGCTTTTTATCTCCAACGTACCCTACCTTTTAGACAGTCATCTTGTCTCTCCATATGCCACCAGCTACCTACAAAAGGCCGTCAGATGACTTCCCAATTTATCTCCAGATGAGTTGCCTCTACCATTCATTTGGCTTATCAACTTGCTCAACAACCAGCCCCTAGAGTGGTTTTCCCTCACTCCACCAGGGCAGTGGCAGCCTCTACAGCCTTTCTCCGCGGCATACCTCTTCTGGACATCTGCACCTCTGCTACTTGGGCACACCTGTCCACGTTTATCCGTCATTATAGACTCAACCTCTGGCAAAAGTCTGATGCAAGATTTGGATGTGCTGTTCTAGCCTCTACTTTGGCATGACACACTGCCTCCGGGTAAGACAGCTTATTAGTCACCCAGGGTGTGATTCCCAGAGGCCATGAAGAAGAACAGGTTACCCACCTGTAATTGTAATTCTTTGAGTGGACCTCTGTGATTCACACATCCCACCCGTCCTCCCCTCTGTCATGCCATTGTTTGCTTACTATTAAGCTGTGGTTGACACAACTGAAAGGGGACACTTGGCACCAAGGTACTTATATGGGTGGGGAGGGGCATATTCTAATGTGTTTATTGCTACCGCAGAAGCTCTAAAATCTTCCAATGAGACTCCGCGCAGGCGCGAATCACCCAGGGTGTAAATCACAGAGGTGCACTTGAAGACCTACAATTGCAGGTGGGTAACCTGTCGTTCTTATGTGTCTCCAAATCCTTAAGTGGTAAAATTGTTTTATATGTCAATTGTTTTTACTTTGATTGTTGTAAGCTGCCCAGAGTAGACTAAGTCTAGATGGGCGGCATATAAGTCTAATAAATAAAATAAAAATAAATAATAAATTAAGGGAAAAGGCAGCCATTTTCTGCATTAGCCAAAGCTTTTGACTGGGATTTTCCTTGAAAATTTGAAATTAAGTTCCATCATGAAAGAAACTGGGGGAGAGGAACCTGTCTGTTTGGGAAACATATAGATGTTAATGAGGAATAGATAAACCTCTTCAGGCTGGCAGCATTTGAGTACAAGCAAGGTAGAGCATTAGTCTAACTCCCCTTTGGCATAGTTTTTTTTTTTAAGGAAGGACATGTTATATATCTGTTTTGCTCTGTGGGTACAACACATCCCAGTCATTTTCTCTGAATCTGATCAAATATACTTTTACAGATGTAACATCATGAATGTGGTTTAAACAGCAAATGTATGCTCAGACCACATCCACCACATATAACCGAAGGAACCAAGGCTTTGGGGAAGCCCCAGATGGATGTTAAAGAATTTGGGTGAATCATTAGTGGTCTATGGCTGGCCTTGGTGCCAGGCTGTGCGAGGAGAGCAAGCCTTATCAATCACAGCTCAAGATAGTGGTCCAGGGAGAGACTTTTTGTGAGGCTGAGCAAGAAGTTAGTCACAGACTGGGTACACTCAGCTCTTAAAAACTGCCTCAGTGTCTGGTTTCTGGTGAAAAGAGTGGAGTGGAGTGGCTTGCAGCAGCCTCTCAGTCCAAGAGAACAGGGAGGTTATTTTTAAAAGTCTGCCGTTGGTTGGTTTTAGTTCACAAAGAGCTGCAAGATGAAGAACTCTAAGATGCTGGGGAAACAAGCAACCACACACTCTTCAAAAGCCTAACCACTTAATTGCTTAATAGACTTCTTGCAGTCAGGCAGAGCAAACTCATTCCTCACCACAGCTTTGTCTTTCAGTGTTTGAACACAACAATGCCACAAGAGTCTGCTGGGGGGGGGGGCTAGCCGCATATTACTGTTGCTTGGCCTCTTTAGCTAGTTCAGCCGTACCTCCAAGTGCAGAATAATCTTGCTCCGTGGTTGCTCAGACATAGTCATAGCATGTGGAAGGGGAAGTCTTCCCTTGCTCACTCAGAGCTCTTAAGACCTCTTTCTACTAGGAAAGGCTTCCCATCTCCTTCAGAAACTTTCTCCTCATCATCCCTGCTGTCATGGAAAGAGTTTATGCTATGTGGAGCTTACAGTGAACATTCCTCAGAAGTATCAGCTGCTTCTAAACACTGCAGACATGCTGCTGACCACAGCAGGTTAGAGGGAGCATATTCCTGTTGTGGCAATCTCAGAAGTTATTGATCCACTTCCAGGTACAGCTCAAGTGCTGGTGATGAACTATTATAGAACCTTATATGATTTGTTTCCAAAGCATATCTTCCTCTGTGATATAGTTTCAGAAGAGGTGGCTGTGAGAAAATGGCTTAAGCCATCTTCTGTTAAGTCTATGAGCTTCTCTGGGTTTTATAATTTCCAAGGAAGACATGAGAAAGGATTTTTTTCAGTACTTGGCCTCAAACAGTGGAACTCCCTGTATAGGAGGCTACACTAGCCACATTGCTTCTCCTCTTCACATAGGTAACTGGATAGCATTAGATTATATTTTACACCTCCCCACAGCCATTAAAATGGGCAAAAATGGATAAATGCTTTCTTTTCTTTTCTTTAAAAGAAATCTCAAATTTCTAAGTCCTTGATGTTTTTAATTACAGTACTAAGAAGGGAAATTAAGGATTCCAAATACTTAGCCTTGTTAACTTGATTTCTTGCAGAGGATGCTAAGATTTTACATATGGATTTTGCCGCTCTTCTACATACAGCAGTGTGTCATGATACAGCAAAGCATTCAATGCTACAGATCTTTCTTTGAATGCATGGTATAAATGAGTGTGAGATTTTGCTTACTGGAAACATTAACAGAAGTAAGAAATGCAAATAACAATACAGATTTTTAATAATTTTATCTCAGCTTGACTTCCATTCATTACTAATGTCTAGTCCTATGAGAATAAGGTAATGAACCCTCCAAGTACATATGGGAATATCTGGAATAATATTCTGGGGCTCTGTGTAACCCATGTGACATATTTATTTATTCATTCATTCATTCTATTTGTACCCCGTCTATCTGGTCAAAACGACCACGCTTACTTTTGAGTGCATTGCTTTATTGAGGTATATTTAAAATGTTAATAATGTTTTTTTTTAATTTAGAAAACTTTCTGACACTAGCATTAATTCTCTTCCACCACTCCTGCCCAAGTAACTTACTACAGTACAAATAACTACATTACAGAAAACACTGGCAGTGACCTCATACCGTGATACTTTATGGTAGGCAACAGAGGCAGCTAAGGTATGCACCTTAAATCTTAACCTTACTTATACTCTCAACCCTGATGCAGAATAATGGTCATGATTCTGGTTACCCTAGATCTTGGCATACCAGTGAGAAAACATATGAGAGAACTTTTGTCATGCTGATTACACTGAAGTGATAGGGGGGAAAATGCATCTTTTCAAGATCCAACTTGCCTTCTTCCTTAAGAAGGTGCTCTTAAGTACCTAGGCTCATATGGCACCAACAAAAGATTAGAAACCATCTGAAAAAGGATAACACTCCTGAATCACATACTGTAGAAGATGACTTAAGCAATTTTCTCACGGGAACAGAAATAGCCTTTTAAGTCTCATAATAACAATGAACTACAAACAAGAACTTACCTGTGATTAGTTTCTTTTTTACAATGGTGAAGATGTAACAAAGTTACATTGTGATGATAAGTTACTTATGGGTAATATTCTTTTTGTGCTGTATCTAGCTGGTAGTTTTAGTTTCCTTCTCTAAGCATGGAGGTGGGACAGGGATACGGGCCGGCAAAGGCTTTTGTTGTTGTTGTTGTTGTTGTTGTTGTTGTTGTTGTTGTTGTTGTGGATCATCATTAACACAGAATCATAGACTTCAAGACTTGGAAAGAACCCCAGGATTCATACAGGCCAACCCTCTTTTCAGATAGCACGACGACAGCAGCCTTAACAGATGGCCATTTAAAAAGTCTCCAGTCAACAAGAACCTGCCATGTTCCAAGGCATCCCATTCCACGGTTAAATAGTTCTTCCTAGCCATGGGCTATTTGTGTGTGTGTTTCTTTTTTTAAACTCCAATTCCCAGACCCACACCTAAACTGTCTTCATCTGAAGAAAGCCTGGGCTGGAAGGCTTCCTGGCACAAAACAGGCTGAATCCTTCCCTAGGTGCTCATTAGAAAAAGAAATATTAGGCAACTTCCTTTCCTCCAGGTGGCCACAATTTAGGTGTGAGTCTGGCAGGTAGAACTCCCCTAGAATGGAGAATTCTGGGTTTTGCAGTTAAAAAAAAAATATTTTTTAAAGAAATGGCATTTGTTTTGGGAACACTTTGTTGATCTTGCCAATAGGCTTGTAGCATTGAGATTTCTTTTAAAGTAATTGAAAGTTATTTTTGAACTGCAAGTAAAGAATGAAAAAAGTTAATTTCAATAAGTTACGATTATAACAATGTAAGTAAAGAAAGTTAAGAAATAAGTTTTCCTCTTGATTGCTGGAACAATTAGGGCTTTTATGACTGGAGTGTAGTGGGGCAGCAAGGATGGCTATTTTTAAAATTTTAAATTCTATCTTTTAAAATAGGTTTCAATTTGTATAGCAGAGGGCAGTGAGACTCTTTGCAGACTTAACGGGTTATTTGGATTATCAGCTGCAGGCCTGTAGACTGCTCATAGAAGTGTCTAGCTGTGAGCCCTGGTAACGGCTGTTACATACAGCACTGATGTTACCTGTCTGTCATGGGTTTGGAGGGAAAGTTCCATCCTATGGGGAGTGGAAGGCGGGACATCAGGAGGAGGGGCTGTACTGTATATATGTGTGGAGCGTGTGTGGAGAAGTTGAGAAGACGAAGCAGCAGCTGGGAAGAAGAAGCTGGTGTGGGAGTCTGTGTGTCAGACAGGGTACTACTGTGTGTCAGTCAGTACCAACCTGATAGGTTCAGGTGTCTGTATGGTTAGCCAGAACTGATAGGTTCAGGGTCTGTGCTTCAAGTTAAGTGTTCTGTGTGAACCAAACTGTGTGCATGTATGAATGAGACTAAGCCACGTTACTATATCTTATTCACCTGATCATTTTATTTTCCCTGTGTGTTGTTCTAAATAAACCTTATTCTTTTATTTTGTTGAAAATCCATCCCTGGTCTGTGTGACTTCTTATAGGGAATGGTTGGTGGCAGCTTAGTTAACGTGTGGCAGATCCCAGTAGGTCTGGGTTTGTCACATTGATTGGTGTCCAGCGTGTGGGATACGACTGGTCCAGTTGTCCAGCGGTCCAGCAAAGCCTTGGCAAGTGTGCCCAGAGCAAGGGGGGTCTAGTCAGGGACAATCTGAGAGCGCGTAGGTAATCTTCTAGGCTTACCTCACGGGGGGGTAAGCTAGTAGAAGAACGTGTAACCTCAGATTGGGGGCTAGATTAGGGAGCTCTGAGGCAGCCTGTTTTGGCGGGAAAACGCTGAGGCAAAACTGTAAAGTAGAAGTGATTTAGCCTGCCTGCTGCGAGGCCCAGCAGAGGGGGGTAGACTCTGACTCGCAACTGTTGCAAGTTAGTGCTGAAGGACAGCAGCAATCTATAGAGAAAGCTGGTTCTGAGGCAAAAGAAAAAAAAAGTGGTCGCTTTATTTTGAGGCTTGACTTTTGAAAGCAGCCTGTTCTGGGGGGGGGGATTATGCCCTTGACTCGAAGCCAAATGGCAGAAATGGGTGAAGTGAAAGACCCCCAGGTTGACCAAGGTTCTGAGGATGAATTTGGCTCAGTGCAGGGTGACAGCACAGGAGAGCAGAACCCAGAACTCAGAAAAATGCTCCTAGCCCAACAGCATGAACTGAGGATGAGGGAATTAGACTTAAGAGAAAGATCTGAAATCAGTCAGGCAGAGGCAGATGCCAAGAAAAGGGGAATGGCCATGAGGATGAAAGAGATGGAACTGGAACACAGAATGAGAATGGCACAATTAAAATTAACATTCCTAAATAAGAAAAATAACAATTTATCAGCTGAAGAAATTTCGGAAAGAGAAAAGTATGAGGCTCAGGTCAGACAAAGTGAGCAAGATTTTGAAAAATATAATCAGCAAAAAGACATTAAGTTAAAAGAAATCAGAGATAAGACTGAAGAAAAAGTAAAAGAGATAAAAGCTAGGGCTGAGGAAGAAAGTTTACAGATCAGGGCTGAGTTTGAGGCTAAGCAAAAGGAGCTAGAAAAGAAACCAAAAGAAGGCACACAGGTTAAGGCACAACGTCAAAACCTGAATTATTCTGAAGAAAACATGAGGGAAACATGGGACCCTAAGTACTCCAAAGGGTTAGTTCAGGGCCCGCCAAAAATGGGCGGCCATTCTGGTGATAAAACTTCTGGGCAGAGCCAGTCCAGGAACCAGATTTTGGAGGGAAAACCAAAATCAGAGGAGAAAGACTCCAAGTACAGCAGAAAATGTTATTTCTGTCAGGGAAAGGGCCATCTAATCTCAGAGTGTGAGAAATTAAAGCAACTAAAAGGAATTGTGCCTCAGGATTCGAGTGGAACCAAGCCAAAAGCTGTGTTCTGTGTCCAGAAAGAGCAAGGCTCATTGTCACTGAGGGAGCCTGTTGCCATGGCTACTCAATCTGGAACAGTTACATCTGCTGATCAGGCTGAGGAAAATGGTCCTCTTGTGGAGGTCAAGCGATGCTTGCTCGTGAGAACAGATTCTCAGTTGTTTGAAACAGCAGGGGTGGACGTAGGAATACTTGGCCATCAGTATCGGGGGCTGCGGGACACTTGTTCTCAGGTGACCCTGTGCCATCCAGATATTATTCCTAGGGAATATGTAATCCCAAATGAGAGCATGAAGGTGGCAGGGATTGAGGGGCAGGTGATCTCACTGCCAGTAGCAGAGGTACCTGTGAACTTTCAAGGCTGGAGGGGAGTTTGGCGGCTAGCGATTTCATCGACTCTGCCAGCAGCCGTGCTCGTGGGAAATGACCTGGCTGAACATGTGAAACGGGTGCTAGTGATTACACGTTCACAAGCCACCACGGGGACAGTTCAGGGGGGTAATGATGAGCCAGAGACGGAAGCAGAGGGGAGTTCCGAAGCTGTGGTGGAAACCTTAACCACAGACAGCCGATTTGGCCAAGAGCAAAAGGCAGACGCCACTCTCCAAAAGTGTTTTGAACAGGTGACTGACGCCCAGCTAACACCTGAAACCCCAGTGAGATTTCTAGAGAAAAAGGGGATTTTGTATAGAGAGACCCTGAGGAATATCTCAAAAGGGGGAGATGGGATCCGAAGTCAGCTAGTGGTACCTGAAAAGTATCGCCCCATGATCTTACAAAGGGGGCACTCTGACATGTTTGCTGCGCACTTAGGGGTGAACAAAACACAGCAGAGAATCACACAGAATTTTTACTGGCCTGACATAGGGAAGCAGATCAGGGAGTTCTGTAAAAAATGTGATGTGTGTCAGCGGCAGGGGAATAATCGTGACAGGACCAAAGCAAAGTTGTGCCCTTTGCCTGTGATTGACACTCCGTTCAAATGCATAGGGGTGGATATTGTGGGACCTTTGCCCAAGGCCACAAAGAGGGGGAACAGGTTCATTCTCACCATTGTGGACCATGCCACGAGGTACCCTGAAGCCATTCCCTTGACTAACATTGAAACTAACACGGTGGCAGATGCCTTGGTGGGGTATATGTCCAGGATGGGATTTGCCTCAGAAATAATCACAGATTTGGGCGCATCGTTCACATCGAAGCTCATGAAACGGTTATGGCAAATCTGTGGAATTAAGCACAAGGAAACCACTGCCTATCACCCTGAAAGTAATGGGTTAACTGAGAAGTTCAATGGGACTCTAATGCGCATGATTAGGGCTTACTTGGCAGAGAATCCAGACAATTGGGACCAGAAGCTGCAATCCCTTTTGTTTGCTTATCGATCAGTGCCACAAGCCAGTACCGGGTTCAGTCCGTTTGAACTTTTATTTGGGAGAAGGGTGAAAGGGCCCCTTGATTTGATCAAACAAAATTGGGAGCAGATCACCCAGGATGACCCACAAGATGTTGTGACATACATAGACACCTTGATGAATGACCTAAAGAGAAACCTAGAACTGGCAGCAGAGACCCTGCAAGCTCAAAAGGTCAGAAAGAAAGCTTGGGATGACCAGGAAGGCAGGGAGAGGCGCTTTAATCCAGGGGAGGAAGTGCTTTGGCCTAGGCTCTGCAAAGAGGGCAAACTGCAGCTGGGTAGCCCAGAAATGGAATGCTTGGGTCACATAGTAGGGGGAGGAGTGATAAAACCCCTAGAGGCCAAGATAGAAGCAGTTCGTGATTGGCCCAGACCCAACACCAAGAAAAAAGTCAAATCATTTATTGGGTTGGTGGGCTACTACAGAAAGTTCATCCCGAGGTTTAGCGAGATTGCGGCTCCGCTGACCGATCTGACGAGGAAGAAGGCTGATGACCGCATCCCGTGGACCAGCGACTGTGAGGAGGCGTTCCAGAGGTTGAAGCAGGCGCTCATCAACTATCCAGTGCTGCGTGCTCCAGACTTCGACCGGGAGTTCATCATCTACACCGATGCGTCTAACAGCGGGGTAGGAGCAGTTCTTTGCCAGGAGGATGAGAATGGTGACCAGCATCCAGTGTCCTACCTGAGTAGGAAACTCCAGAAAGGTGAGAGACATTTGGCAACCGTGGAGAAGGAGTGTCTGGCCATAGTCTACGCGATCCAGAAGGCCAAGCCTTACATCTGGGGAAGACATTTTACTCTGTGCACTGACCATTCACCACTGCAATGGTTAAAGACAATGAAAACCCACAATAGCAAACTTATGAGGTGGGCTTTAAACCTGCAAGACTATGACTTTGAAGTGAAGGTGGTCAGAGGGTCAGTGAACTGTGTTGCTGACGCCTTGTCAAGAAGACCTGAAGAATGAAGACGGCGAAAGAAACATGGACTATGTATATATGTTGGTGACCAAAGGTTAAATGTACCTGGTTTTTTTGAATTTGGTTTGTATGAATAAAGGTAACTTGATGTAATGTATATGGTAAATGTTTAAATGCCTAATTGATATGGTTAACTTAGAATGTAAGTATAAGTAAGTATGATATTGTATGTATAACTGTTGTTGTGTGTTTTATCCAGGTTGTTTTTTGGGAAAAAGCACCTTAGCTTTCCCCCTACAAAACAACTTATAAAGAGGGGAGGTGTTACATACAGCACTGATGTTACCTGTCTGTCATGGGTTTGGAGGGAAAGTTCCATCCTATGGGGAGTGGAAGGCGGGACATCAGGAGGAGGGGCTGTACTGTATATATGTGTGGAGCGTGTGTGGAGAAGTTGAGAAGACGAAGCAGCAGCTGGGAAGAAGAAGCTGGTGTGGGAGTCTGTGTGTCAGACAGGGTACTACTGTGTGTCAGTCAGTACCAACCTGATAGGTTCAGGTGTCTGTATGGTTAGCCAGAACTGATAGGTTCAGGGTCTGTGCTTCAAGTTAAGTGTTCTGTGTGAACCAAACTGTGTGCATGTATGAATGAGACTAAGCCACGTTACTATATCTTATTCACCTGATCATTTTATTTTCCCTGTGTGTTGTTCTAAATAAACCTTATTCTTTTATTTTGTTGAAAATCCATCCCTGGTCTGTGTGACTTCTTATAGGGAATGGTTGGTGGCAGCTTAGTTAACGTGTGGCAGATCCCAGTAGGTCTGGGTTTGTCACAGGCTTCAGTTGGATTAGCATTTTTCCATCTTTGAATCTACAGAGGTAAGAGGCAATTAATAGAGTGTTTGTATGTCTATTGCACTTGCCAAATTTTGGTGCACTAAAAAGCCAGAAGTAAGAGGAGGGGCTTATCCTGCCATCTGGGACAAGGCAGGGAGAGGAGCATCATCAGCATTGTGATTCTTGAAACTTTCTTGTTGCACAAGCTCTGGCAACAATGGCATGGAATGTGAACCCTAGGAGAATAGTGGCAACTATAGCAGTAGCAGCTGCAGGGGGAAAAATGTGTTCCCTCTCCCCAGTTCTTGGCTGCTGTGTTAGATGGCTGATGGTTCAATTTTCTCTGTATTTTGGGTCCATTTACCCGGATTCCCCTCATGCCTATTTCTACAACCGATTGGCCCAGAAGCAGTTCTGGAAGCTCCCTACTTTTGCCTGCTGTGCATCTGTGACATCACATGGACCCACTCCTTGGTCTTAGCTTTTGGTCCCAAATCTCAGGGAATGAGTTACCACTGACTGCCAACTACTGTATACCTATACCATTTGAGGGTAACAAACCTGTAAGGATTTTAAAATTCTTAACTTTTGCTCATGACTTTTTTTTTTTGACAAAAAAAGGCTTTCTTGGAGCATTGTGTAGGGTTTTTTTTTTACAAATAGTATAATTTCAGTCTTTTAGCTGTCCCCTCCCCCCAAAAAATAAGAAAAGAGCAATACGCAAGGAAACAAGTAGTGTAAAAACTCAGTTTTAATAATTATAGTGTTAGTAGTAACATGTTACTCACAAAACGTTATGTAGCCAAACAATTTTTTAAATAAATTTTCCAAGCTCTATCCTATGTCTCCTTTCACTTAATAGTTTAGCATGCAGATTCTTCTTCCACATTGCACATACATGCTTAACCAAAAGGAAATGTATGAGCATGTGTTATGGAGTCTGGTGATTCAGAACACAATAAACTGAATTTGCATTACCGTATTAGAATCAAAGTTTGGCGTAAATCAGCATGGAGTACCCTGCTTGCCTTGAGATTGCATTGAGGAAGCTATAACGGTTGCTTGTAGTCCAGTTTTAGTGTGTAGGGTTCCCAGATTCTCCTGCTGGTTTCTCCTGTTTATTTAGAAGTAAAGTCATTGTCATGAAATACAATTGCTATTCTTATAAAAATGTAAAGTGCCCATACCTAGCAGGAATATTACTGCATATCCAAGCAAACAGACATATTCCCGCTTCTATTAGGCCAGCTTCGGAACATTTTAGGATCTAAGCTGTTTTAGGGACAGTTGCAGAGCTGATAGGCAGAAGTCTCCATGCAGTGTAAGCATTATTTGTCCCTTCAAAGAAGATCCTAAGCCTGTGTCTGATGCATATGAATGTAGGACTTGGCAAAATAAATAAACCAGCACCAAGTTACAAGTATCCACAGTGACCTAAGTAATGATTTGCAGCTGTTGTGTTAGATAATTAGTTGGGTTTTACCTGGATTTATCGGATATTCAATGAGTTTTATGTGGATTCCAACATCCTGCCTAGTCCTCTGTTTTTAGAAGTGTTGTTCAAGTTTCCCATTTCGGAGGAAGCAAGTGGAATCCTGTGAAAACTTCCAGATGAGTTTCTCTACCTGTCTGTCTTTGTAGAGGAAGAATCAGCAAAGGACAGTCAAGACAGGCAGAGGTGTCTCTTGCAGAAAGAGGTGGCTGTTTGAGCTGTGGGCTCAGTTGTAAAAAAGACTAAGAATGAATCACACACTCAACATCATTACAAAGTGGTGACTAGAATAGGTAATTCTTCTAACACCGTTCAGACCTCATAGATAAAATAGCACCCTACATCATCTCAAACACAATTCCTTTCAACCAAAACATTTTATTCACTCAAGCCTGTCCTACCAACTTGGCTAAATCACACAGCTGAGTCTTTCCTGGATGAGATTATGGTTCTGTCTTCTTAGTAAACTTCACTAGAAACTTCTTGCATCAAGAAAACTCACACATCATGAGGACTGGTTTTAGGCTACTTTGATGTGCTACTTCTCTACAAGCTTTTCTCTCTGTAGGTATCAATGTTAATGTATGGAAATGTTCAAAATATTTTCTTAACTGTAATTTGATAATAATATTGATAGGAAAGGATTTTAGAAAATTGATTTTGCCGAATATGCCACTTGCCTATCAACAATGAATCATTAAAAGATCCCCTCAAGTGGTGATAATATTTTTGCCAAGTGTATGGCATTTTAGTAAACACCACAATGTTTTCTTCTACTATTTAGTGTTCAGTAGTCATACATCTCTCTTCATAATTAACCTTGATAATGAATGTAAACCACAGTGTTAAAAAAACAGTAATATTGCAATCATTTTTGTTTTCAAACGTGAGCCTGCATGATGGGAGGGAGATCTCAGATGATCTATGACAAGATTTCTCAGGCACCCATTCATTCATCAGTAAAAGACTTAAAGATAATAAACTTTTTTTGGGTTGTTCTTTAAGGCAATTACTTAATCTCAGCAAACTCCTGTGTTAAGCACGGCTATTAGCCAAGCAGGCCATTAATCAACGCCCAACCAGGTGGGTGATTATTCTGAACTGCAATCACTCTTCGGGACCTTCTGAGGACCCCTCACAGTCTTAAGCACCCTAATTGCACAGGCAGCATGCTAACAACCCGCACTTTGCATGAGCAGCAAGGAGGATGTGCTGTAAAATGCACCAGGCCCATTTTTAATACCAGTCAGAACATTTACGTACCAAGGCAGGATGATACATGGAGGTTATTAGCTAGCACCAGAACCACAGCTGGGTACAGCTGATAACTCCCTTTGCTCTGCTATTCCAAGACCATGCCGAACTGTCTTGGAATTGTTATAAAATGGCCACCTCTCCCATTCTTATTGCATGCTTATGCCTTCTGGGTATCATGGTGGTGAGGGACAATATGGTCTTTATGATGTAGTTTCAATAACATGAAATGATTTCTCTTTGTGGCATTCTGCCAGACAATTTCATGAGCACTATTGTACAGCAATACATACAGGAAGACGGTGTGGTAAATTGGGGAAATTAGTTATCAACCTAAATTATATCTACCCATAAGTTAGTGATGAGCAACCTTGATGGGCCCCGGGCCAGTTTTCTGGTCACAGGATCATCCATGAAAGCCACCAGAAATGCCCAGAAGTCTACTTTTGGTTCTGAAAAACAGGAATTTCCTCCAAGAAGCGCAAGCAGGTATACAGGATCCTCCTCGTCCATTTTTATCCATGCAAAAACCCTGTGAGGTACGTGAAGCTGAAAAAGAATGACAGGCTCAGGATTACACAGTGAGCTTCATATCAGATCAGAAGATATGAAGATAGTTTTCTCCCGACCTAGTCCACCACTCTAACCAGTATACTACTCTGGAAGGCACATTTTCTATGATATATTCAGCTTGAAAAGTATTCCCCCAGGCTAAAGCACAGCAAATAAGTTTGTTTTGTTTTTCTTTATGTCTATAATATATAGCCCAGGTCTAGTAAAGATACCAAAACAAACTGAAATCAAAGTTTCTGCTATAGACATTGGCCTTCATACTTCGTTTTACAGAAGAAACCTTTCATGTTTTCTTTAGTTGCGAGGGGGGGAATGAGAGAGAGAGAAAAAGAGAAAACAGACTTGAAATTTTACCTTGCTTGAAGTTGTACCATTGACCTAAAGTGTGTGAATGCCTTCATAGATTCACTTGTGGTAATGAGTGAGAAGCCTTCATAAATCTGAAGAACAAGGAACTCAACAGAGTGACTTTTAATTCAAGAAGCCAAAACACCATATTTATAATCAATTAATAAAGTAGTAGTATAAGAACAGCAAAGTTTGTCAAATACAGTATAGTGAAGCTGAGTTTGTAGTTGCAATGCTTAAAGAGAAAAAAAGAAAAATGATATATAAATCCTTGTAAAGATATACAGATTTATATGCATATATCAGTCAATAAGCATATGAAATGTGTGTTTGTATATGTGTACACACACACACACAGACACAAACACACAAATGTGTATATATGTACACATGTTTATGTACACACATATTCAAGACGGTGCCTTGTAAGCTTCCAGAAAAGTTATTGATCAAAGAATACTTTATAGTAATCCATTCCAAGGGATCTCTATATTTTATTTCACTTCAGATTGTTTTCAGTTCTCATCAAACACTGGAGTGACGTCTTAGCTTAAAAGAGCTATAACACCTTAGCTTTGACAGTACCCAATGCGGAGCTTTAAAAAGTTACTTTTTGACTGTGACTCCCAGAATTGGAGAATTGACATGCTGACTGGTTATTTTCATTCAAAATGACAACTATTTGAAGTGCTGGATAATTATTGTACAGAAATTACCACAAATGACTTTGACACTGAGCATTTTATATCCAGGACTTATGCCCAAGAAAAACCAAGGAGCATGAGGAGGAATGTGTCACATATGTTCATAATTCTGTCAAGGACCTTATAGAGTCAATATGAGGTCCCCTGAAATTCATTGTTGCATTGTTTTTCTTAAAACACACACACACACACAAAATCCCCACAAAAAACTGCCTAGGAAACAACATTTCAAAATGTTTAAATGTTTGGTGAAATTTCAAAAGCTGTCAAGAGTCTGAAATGGTTTTCTGAAATCAGAAGTAAGTTCTGGATCTCTCACAGCATCTCCAGACAAAAACACAGACTTGAAAGACACTGCGGTTCATATGGTCTGTTGTTGTTGTTGTTTAGTGGTTAAGTCGTGTCTGATTCTTTATGACCCCATGGACCGGAGCACGCCAGGCCCTCCTGTCTTCCACTGCCTCCCGGAGTTGGGCCAAAGTCATGTTGGTAGCTTCAATGACACAGTCCATCCATCTCATCCTCGGTCGTCCCCTTCTCCTCTTGCCTTCACACCTTCCCAACATCAGGGTCTTTTCCAAGAAGTCTTCTCTTCTCATCAGAAGTATTTGATCCTCAGCTTCAGGATCTGTCCTTCGAGTGAGCATTCAGGGTTGATTTCCTTCAGAACAGATAGGTTTGATCTCCTTGCAGTCCAGGGGACTCTCAAGAGTCTCCTCTAGCACCACAATTCAAAAGCATCAATTCTTTGGCAGTCAGCCTTCTTTATGGCCCAGCTCTCACTTCCATACGTTGCTACTGGAAAAACCATAGCTTTGACTATGTGGACCTTTGTCAGCAAGGTAATGTTTCTGCTATTTAAGATGCTGTCTAGGTCAGGAATCCTCAAACTTTTTTCACCCCATGGACTGGCTGGGGAAGGCGGGGCACCCCCACATCCTGTATTTGCTCATCTGCTTTTTCCTGGCTAAATACAGAATTTTACATTTATCTGTGTTGAAACTCATTTTGTTTGTTTTGGCTCCATTCTCCAATCTGTTAGGGTCATCTTGAATCATGATTCTGTGTTCTGGAGGATTAAATATCCCTCCCAGTTTTATGTCTTCTGCAAATCTGATGATCCTACTCTTTTGTCCAAATCATGAAATGCTGAACAACACCTAGTCCAAGACAGAACCTTGTGGCACCCCACTTGTCATTTCTCTCCAGGATGATGAGAAAGCATTGGAGAGTACTCTTTGACTATAGGCCCTCAACCAGCCATAAAATTGTGTAGCAATAGCTTCATCTAGCCCACATTTTACCATATTGTCTACAAGAATATCACGGGGGAACAAGAAGCCCTTTTGTATTTGCTGCACTATTTAGTCCCCGTAAAACTTGAAATGCACAATAATATCACAAACCTGGACAAGGATTGGGCTGTAATGTCTTCAAAGAGGCACAGGGCAAGGTGAGCACTAATCTGTGAGCTCTTATTCAGGCATGGACCAGGTTGGGGTGGGGGGGAAGGATATCTCTAACATATATAATGGCAGAGGATAAAAGTTGCTTGACTGCTAGAACACAAGTTTCAGTCTGATTGTGGATCACATCTAGAGTACTGGATCCCATTGAACCCACTGAATAAATCACTCTATGGTGAATCAATACTTTAGTAAATCCTGTTTATTCATGGCTCTGCTGTAGTTGGGAGTAGAAAGTGGTTTCACAGACTTTTAAACAAGCTCTTACTCAGTTATTTAATCCAAACTTTTCTCCATCTATGTTCCAGCCATTTCTCTTAGAACTTCATATTATAGATGCCTGGATCCACAGTGTAGTAAGAGGATGCTTAGCTGCAAAAGTTTGTATATGAATCTTTCATGTCCAGCCTCATATCTATGCAGAAGGCAGCATCCACTTGAGTCACCAGATGCTGAGAATGGCAGGCCAGCAGCCAAGCCCTGGGGTACATTTCTTTGGGTGCTGTGCAACCTATTTTTCACCCCCTAAACTAGATTGCTATCCTCACATGTTGTGGAGAACACTTATTTCATCAGAAGTGTTGAAGCAAGATCCAGTTATCACTCTCATCCACTTATCTGCGTAGAATTAGCAGGGTCGAGGAGGGGGAGGGACATTTTGTCCTTCACATCAGGCAGCAAAATACCATGAGCCATCCCTGACTCTTACTTTTCCATGGGAAATAGCTCCAGTGACAAGCTGTAGAACCTAATTGATGAGGCTCCACTCCATCTGTTGGGATTCCACTCCATTACAGTTTCTTATCTAGCAACCTATGTACATTTTGTCTGTGTTACCGATGGCCCTGCAAAGCCATTCGGATTCTTTTCTCTGCCAAAGACACACTGACAAATGTCTTCTACTGGCCAAAACTAGATTTTGCAAAGAAGGTTTGAAATCTTGCCCTCAAAGTGGGTGAGCCAGTCATGGTAATGAGTGAAATTTCTACACACCTTTATTCCCAAAGTTGTACTTGGCTCTAGGACATCTTTGCGAGAATGTGTTCTTTGGCGACTGATGTTTCTCCACTGTAAAAGTCATGCTAGATCCTTTAATAAGCAGATCATTGATTTCAATGCTAGTCACACCAGAGGAAGAATAAGAGGGGGATTGTGGCACAGCCTGTCAGAAGAGGCTCCTCGTAAGATGCAGACAAGGGTGAGCCTCTGCTTTGAATCGTTCATGCAGCTCATATTGCAAATGGATTCCAGGAATGCATCTTTCTACCATGAAGAGCACTTGGGCATGAAATCCCAGGACCCTTTCCCAGAGTTAAATTCTGGTGAGATTCCCCCCCCCCCACTGGCACCACTAACAAAAAAAAAATCTGTCACAGTTGCCTCATACAAGAAATGTGTACTCCTGATGTGGAACCTGTTAACACAAGCTAATTTCTACCATGAAACTGTGACTTCAAAAATAATCTTGGTTGAAAGCCTGTTGCACCTCACCACATACACACAGGGGACTACGTCCTTAGCACTGCTTAAAGGCACTTCCACGATTCATGTGACTCCTAAACAATGCAATAAAGTTGCATGTACCCCGAAACTGCCAAAGGAAGCCTTTAATCGGTAGTGGTTTAACACTGCCACTGCTGCCACAGTTTGTGGATCTGGTGGCTTCATAGTAACTTAAATCAGCCTTGTGACTTCTGAGGGTTTAGATGTTTGACTAATGCTTTAGGAAAAATATTCATAGAAGTACCTCATTATGTATGTGTCTTGAACACATAAAGCTGACTTTAAAAGAGTTAGAGAACTGGTCTATCGAGCTCAGAACTGTCTCCTTTGCAGGGTTTAGAAAGTTACATTTTTGAACTAGAGTCCAACACAGTACTTGGGGTTCTCCAACACTGGAGGCATTCAAGAGAAAACTGGACAACCGTCTATGAAGTCTGCTTTGATTTGTATTGCTGCCCTGACCAAGGGGGTTGGACTCGGTGGCCTTGTAGCCCCTTCCAACTCCATTATTCTATGATTCTGGTGTTGTTGTTTAGTCGTTTAGTCATGTCCGACTCTTCATGACCCCATGGACCAGAGCACGCCAGGCCCTCCTGTCTTCCACTGCCTCTTGGAGTTTGGTCAAATTCATGTTGGTAGCTTCGATGACACTGTCCAACCATCTCATCTTCTGTCATCCTCTTCTCCTCTTGCCTTCACACTTTCCCAACTTCAGGGTCTTTTCCAGGGAGTCTTCTCTTCTCATGAGATGGCCAAAGTATTGGAGCCTCAGTTTCAGGATCTGTCCTTACATTTCTAGTGTACTGTATTCCGAAAGTGGAAATTCTCCAGGGTTTGGTGAGTCTAAAGTCTAGAAGTGGTGCATGGGCATATTTGTGCAAATCATCAAACGGAACCCTTCCCATCCACAACAATTGGACAAAGTAACTGAAAACCAGCAAGGACTTCTTTAAAGGAAAAAAACATTAAGATGCCGGTGTTTCCCATCCATAACAGTAATACGGTATATTGGCCGTAGTAAGTCTTTATTACATGATTCTACAAATCCAGCTAGAAAAAGAAGGTATAGATTTTTCCCTTTGAGATCAGCCTCTTTCTTTTAGTATTTTTGTTGTAAGCTATTTAAGCGGTGTGACCCACTCCCATCATTATCCGGTCTGCTCTTAAACCTCCCTCAAATGTTTTGGGCAGCCACCTGCTTTCCCTTTTGATCTCCTCTTCTACCTTATTTCACTCCAGGAGCTTTGCTAGCCAGTTGGAACTTCTTTCTTATTATTTCAAAGCAGCTGCTGGAAGAATAGAGCCCGAGATTCCATCTGCCTCTTTAAGTTCAATAGCCTTGTACACCAGCTTTCTCCACAAAACGGCAGCAACTTCTCTTCATACAATGGTGACATTATATAACAGTGACTTCCCAGTAAAAGCAAACTTCCTTTTATTTGATTGTGCTGCCTCTCTTCCTTTAGAATTACCACAGCAGTCAAGCCCACAATATGTTTCCAGACCTGAGTTAGTCTAGAGGGCCTCCCTCACTCTCCAAACCCCCCCCCCAACTACTTCTTCCTGCCAATTCCTCTTTCTGGAGGAATTGGCAGAGCCCTGTATTATTAGGACACAAGCCAACTGTTCTAGTGGAATTTCCTGTCTGATTTTAATCCTGTCCCCCCCCCCCTCAATTTTCCCCTCTCCTCTCCTTCAAAGTGTGAGGGAGGAGGAAAAAGCTTTTTTAATTACACTGCCCTGGGTTACTCTTTCAGGATATTATTATTCCTATTAAGTACTTCCTGTTGGGAAGCAGCAGAGGAGTAGAGCCTAACAGGGATGACGGTGGTGCAGTCAAGACTTGTGGCCTTATTGTTCTTTAATAACTTTCAGATTGCAGGAGTGGTTAGATATATATCTTGGCATGACAAGCAAGCCATGAAGTGGCTTCCAAGGCTCTTAGCACTTTGCAGCTCAGGACCTGCAAAATTAATGAGCTGCTGATTTAAAAACCCTCCAGGTTCAGTTTTTCTGCTTCTCTGGATTTGCCGTTCCAGTATTACAAGCAGTAGTGAATTTAGGGTGTTCCTGCACAGGGATGTAACCCAGAAGGCATGCTATCTCTTTAACAATTTGACAGCCTCCTTTGTAGCTTTCAAAAGACACAAGAAGGACACCGGCCTTACTTTACTTGAAAACATATTTTGGGATCGTACAACTGCTCACAAGCTCGTAAACCACAAAGACTGCAGACACAGCCTTTCCTTAACCAATCCTCAAGTTCTGGCTAAGCCGTTTCTGCTGTCTTTCCCTGTTTAGAGACCATGGGTTGCCTTTGCCTCAACACATACTGTATTGAAATTTTCATGAGATATTACAGACTATGTGAGGTGGTTGTGAGGGCAAAATAGATCTTAGACATTAGGATATTGGACTACAAGTCCCAGACCCCCCATCCTGGTGTGGCTGGGAGATTATGAGAGCTGTAATCCAAAAAGTTGTATTTTTGAAGTTAAGGGATAAAACGCAAAGGTAGAAGAGAACCATGATGTACAGTATATCACCTTGAGTTCCTGGAGTGAGGAGGGGTGGGGTGGGGTGGCAGGATATAAAGGCAATAAATAAATGATAAAATGTAAGACAGAAGCTTACCCAAGAGAAACAGACTGCAGTTGTGGATAAAGTACTGTACTTCATGAAAGAATTCAAAAAGAAGAGAGATCAGAACACATATTTCAAACTTGACTACCTGGGACAGAAGCACATCTGCAGTCACCTTTATATTCTTTTATATTGCCTTCTCCCATAACTAGTCAGATTCTCTGGGAGAACAATATTATGCTGTATTTCCACACAACCTTCTACCAGGAGATGTTTGAGCAGCTTATAGGCTTTAGCTAATTTTCAAAGCACCTCTAGTGAAGTTTTTATCAGCCCTGTTTTGCTGCTGGCCCCACAGTGAGTCAATGACACAGCTGGGGAATAAAACCCAAGGGTTTGAAAGGGGGGAAAAAACCAAGTTTTAGGAGAGTAATAACAGTTCAGTTTACAATAAATGGTCCTGAATTAGGGTGTATCGCTGACTTCCAGCCACAGGGGTTGTTAGAAAACTGTTTAATGAGCACATTATTCCATTATTATTCACACTTGTTTTTCCTGTTTCTTCATCAGAAGCAGCTGGCATTGGCGGCCAGTGCAGAATCATAGCTACTCAGCAGTCTTTTGCTGTTCTCTTACATAATAAAAATACTTTGCCTACTATTTCAGTAATATCTGTACACCTTGTTCGTATGCTCTAGCTTGATGGCTCTGCCATTCTGCTTAGATGCAAACTCTAACTAACATAACAGCAGCTAGTGGTGAGCATGGGTTGGTTAAGTTTGAGGAGCTTATGCATTCAGACTACATTTATTGTCTGGTGCAAGTTAATACCTTAGGGCTGACTGAATGATAACATTATCACTGTTGGCGTTCTTATATCCTTGTTACTTTTCATTAAATACATGAAATGTGGATATTTCTCATTCACTGACACACAGACATGCACATACTATATATGCATCATTAGAGTAAATGTTAAGGTCTTTATGTCTTTAACTCTTGTGCCCTTCCAGATGTTTTGAACTTTAACTCCCAGTCTCTTTGACCTTTGACCATTCTTACTAGGACTTCTAGCATTCTAGGTGTTAAAGCAGAGGCAGCTGAAGTCCAGACAAATAGAAGGCCAAAGTTTCAAGTCTTTCGAAGGTGCTGCATTGGTGTTACTCCAAATGGGAGTATAGGTTTTGGTTCGAGCTGAAAGGAAGATTTTAGAAGATGATGCTGGCTACTCCTCAGCAACAGAATTATCCTGTGACATTCTCATAGATTGAAATTCTCTCCCATGGTGGTTAATATCTAGGTAGCATTGCTGTATGAAATTGTCTAGCAGTAAGGAATGTGCTGTTATTAATACATGGATGATACCATATATTCATCTCCCTGGGTTAATGCTTAGAAGCAGTCATGAATAGGATTAGAATAAAGTAACTGAAACAAAACAAAGATGGTTGTGGTAGGTGGTTCTTTTGCTCAGTTGAATGGGGACATGTCTGTTCTAGGCTGAGCCATATCAATCCCTTCACAGCTTAGGGAATCAGATTTGCAGGCTGGGAACAGTCCTGGAGACAGCATTGCTCCCAGATGCAAGATAGGTGCTATGACACAGAGTGATTTCCCCCCACCTGAAGTGAGCACATTAATTATACCTACTCCTGGAAGATTTAATGAGAATTCAAAGGCAGTTCCTGCTTGCTTTACGCCCACTCTTTCTTGCTGTCTCAGTGAGTGAACACAGATAACCATTGATCAAGTGGTATCTTAGTACACTGTGCATGTATTTGCTTGGTTAGCTGTTCTGTGTAACTTTCTGCCCAGGTGGCAAGGGAGTATTTATCAATATTCTGCTTGACCAGATCAGGCAGGCAAATGTGATAACATTTTGCTCTCTGCTTGGCAGAACAATACACATAATGAGTTCGCCAACTGATCAGATGCATACCAAAATAAATTACCAGTTGTACTTGCCTGCTTTTGGCTAGCAATTCTGAGGAAGTAGAGAAGTCATATATATTACCTTTTGGGAGGATAGTATAATTGACCATATATTTACAGTTACTATTATTACAGCTTTTATCTGCTGAGTTTATTATCCAGATCCATCCTGGTTCTTCGCAAATGCACACGAATGGTCTCTGTGGTCTCTGTGAATGCACACAAATGGGTTAACCTGCACCTGTGCAGGAACGTCCGGAAGATTCTACCGTGACAGACCCGCAGTCCAAGAGGTTGAGAATCCCTCCTCAGGTTGCGCGGTGCCTCGCCTGGTGGTCCAGCTCCAGCAACCTCTCACGGGGAAGACCGTTCCACTCTCCTCACCTGTCCCTACAGGTCGTTACTGACGCCAGCCCCTCAGGTTGGGGCGTGCATTGCCAGAACCTCCGTGCTCACAGTCTTTGGACCCATCCCAAAGGACCTTGCACCTCAACCAGCTAGAACTGCTAGCCGTCATGAAGGCTTTTCAATCCTTCCTCCCTTGCATCCAAGGCCATGCCGTGCAACTGGTAACGGACAATACCACAGTGATGCACTACATCAACAGGCAAGGTGGAACGCGATCACCGCGTCTCCTCCAGCTGACCATCAAGTTTTGGAAATGGTGTCACTCCCACAACGTTTTCCCACAGGCAATTCACATCGCTTCCAAGGACAATTTTCTGGCGGACCACCTGAGCAGGCTCCCTACCAGGATGCACAAGTGGGCATTGAACCACACGATCTTTCGCGATATCTGTGCATGATGGGGACAGCCCACCCTGGACCTTTTTGCGTCCCACCACAACACCAAGAGTATCCGATACTGCTCCAGGGTGGGCATGGACGCAGCCTCCCTGGGAGACGCCTTCCTCATACCATGGTCGGGGGAACTAACATACCTGTTTCCTCCAGTACCACTGCTTCTCAGGACTGTGACCAGGATAATGCGGTACGGTACAGATGCAATCCTCATCGCCCCTTGGTGGCCGAGGCAACCGTGGTTCGCTCACCTATCAGACATAGCACAAGAAGTTTACCACCTTCTTCAGATACCGTCCCTCCTGTCACAGAACAACGTGGCTCTCCTCCATCCCGATGTTCGGTCCCTTCGCCTGACGGTGTGGAGGATAATCCCCGCTTCCGCGAGGTGCTAGACCATGCACGAAAGCCCTCTACCTCACGCTTATATGAAGGTAAATGGAAAGCATTTACCAAGTTTGCCCAATCTAAGGGCATGACCACGGTACCAGCTTCTCTACACACGGTACTTATCTTTCTGCTGCATCTCTTCAATTTGGGACTTGCTCATTCCACGCTTAAAGTTTACATTTCAGCGATTGTAGCACACCAGCCTCCTCGTTCATATTCTGCAAGGCTTTTTTCCGACCCTACACTCAAAAGATTTTTAAAAGGTCTCCAAAACATACAACCACCCTCCCAAACCATTGCACCCCAGTGGTCCCTTCCGCTGGTCTTAGAGGCCCTTACTAAACCTCCATTTGGCTACGTGCTCTGTAAAACTTCTTTCCTTGAAGACAGCTTTCCTAGTAGCCATTACTTCAGCCAGATGAGCAAGCGAGATTGCTGCCCTAAGGTCGGACCCTCCATACCTGCAGTGTACCCAGATAACGTTACCTTATACATGGACATTTCCTTCCTACCAAAGGTGGTGTCAGAATTCTATGTCAATCAGCCTATTGTGCTCCCGACCTTTTTCCCGTCTCCAACTACACCGCTGGAGCCTAAACTTTATTCTCTTGATGTTAGACGGGCCCTTGCCTTCTACCTACACTGCACCAAGTCCATCTGACGCTCTCCGCGTCTCTTCTTATGTTACCACGGACCACGCAAAGGTGCTCCTGCTTCTTCTCAATCAATATCACGGTGGATTGTTCAGCTCATTTACCTGGCTTACCAGCTGGCCAAGTAACCCCTTCCAGAGGGCTTAAAGGCACATTCCACCAGAGTGGTTTCCACCTCAACAGCCTTATTTAAAGGTGTCAAACTGCAGAACATTTGCAAAGCAGCTGTCTGGGCTACCCCTCTGACATTTGCCAGACACTATCGACTGGACGTCAGAGCCAAAAATGATGCGGCGTTTGGACGGGCGATACTGTCATCTATGATACTGTGATGGCCCTCCTGCCATTGAGTATAGCTTGCTATTCACCCATTTGTGTGCTTTCACAGAGACCACTACGAAGAAAGTTAGGTTACTTACCTGTAACTTTGGTTCTTCTAGTGGTACTCTGTGAATTCACACATCCCTCCCTTCCTCCCCTCTATCCGTCACGGTACCATTCTATGATACCACGCTTATCTAGTTTACGGTAACGGTGGATTAGGGAACTGAAAGGAAGATGGAGGAGGCGGGGCTTATATACCTCGCGGGGGATCTAAATGACTTTTTTTCTTAAGCTCTAGAATCTTCCGACATTCCTGCACAGGTGCAGGATAACCCATTTGTGTGAATTCACAGAGTACCACTAGAAGAACCAAAGTTACAGGTAAGTAACCTAACTATTTCCCTGTTTCTTCAAACCTATATCCTTCTGCTGCTTCCTCCTCCTTCTTCACACAGGGTACCATAAGCTCTCCTGACCTCCATATTTTGCCATTCATGGTAGTACCATCAGTTGTTGTTGTTTAGTCATTAAGTTATGTCCAACTCTTCATGACCCCATGGACCAGAGCATGGCAGGCCTTCCTGTCTTCCACTCCCTCCCGAAGTTTGGTCAAAAGTACCATCAGTACAAAGGCCCAAAGGGGAAGACTCATTCCAAACCCTCCCCTTCAAGCTGTGAAAGGAAAGGGAGATTCAAGCTGAAATCCTATACAGTGGTGCCCCACATGACGACGATAATCCATTCCAAGAAAATCGCTGTTAAGCAAAATTGTCGTCATGCAAAAAGCCTTTCCACATTGGAATGCATTGAAACCCATTTAGTGTGTTCCAATGGGGAAATTACCTTGTCGCCCAGCGAAGATTGCCCATAGGAAAGCCATTTTCCGAGCGCCGATCAGCTGTTAAAATGGCTTCCCCATGAAGCATGGGACCGGAAAACACAGGGCAGCCATTTTAGGAACCCGACGATCAGCTGTAAAGATCGTCGTCGTGCGAATAACCAGTCTGCGAAGCATGGACTTAATCGGCATCCAGCGAAATTCCCCCATAGGAATGACTATTTTGCGAATTGTTATAACGATCGCAAAAAATCATTGTCCTGTGGTTTCATCGTACAGCGGGGTCATCATCTAATGAGGTACCACTGTAGTCACTTTACAGTGTCCATTGGACAGGTAACAATTACAATACTCGGTTTCTCAGAGTACTACCCACATGAATCTTTGGGTCAATAAAGAAGACTGTTTACCAGACCTAGCTTACCACAGTTATACCTGCAATCACTTAGTAAGTTATTGGTCTGTTCTGTCACACAGTATGTTCTGTGAACCATCCTAAGAAATTGTTGGAACAAAAGGGTGGATCAAAATTTCTATAATAAATAAAGAAATAGAGTGGTTCATCCTTGAACTCAAGATCAAGAACAAGACCCATAGTCACCCCTTAGAAAGACAATACAGATTTCTACCTTATCAAGTGGCTATATGCACAGCATAAGTCACCTGTGGATCAAGTGTCAGGTTGTTTGGAGTGCTGAAGCAGAGAACTCAGCAAGACTCGCTTAAATATTTTCAGTATAGTAGACACCATAGCTCATGTAGTTTTTGTCTTTACTGCTAATTGGCATCAGCCTTTCGGAAAATATGGGACCTAAAAATAATACTACCAATGGCAATTGATACCACGTAACATCATCCCCAAGGATGTTTGTTTGTTGTTTGTTTGTTCAGTCGTATAGTCGTGTCCGACTCTTCGTGACCCCATGGACCAGAGCATGCCAGGCCCTCCTATCTTCCACCGCCTCCCGGAGTTGTGTCAAATTCATGTTGGTTGCTTCGATGACACTGTCCAACCATCTCATCCTCGGTCGTCCCCTTCTCCTCTTGCCTTCACACTTTCCCAACATCAAAGTCTTTTCCAAGGAGTCTTCTCTTCTCATGAGATGGCCAAAGTACTGGAGCCTCAGCTTCAGGATCTGTCCTTCCAATGAGCACTCGGGGTTGATTTCCTTTAGAATTGATAGGTTTGTTCTCTTTGCAGTCCAGGGAACTCTCAAGAGTCTCCTCCAGCACCACAATTCAAAGGCATCAATTCTTCGGCGGTCAGCTTTCTTTATGGTCCAGCTCTCACTTCCATGCAACACTATAGGAAAAACCATAGCTTTGACTATTCGGACTTTTGTTGGCAAGGTGATGTCTCTGCTTTTTAAGATGCTGTCAAGGTTTGTCATTGCTTTCCTCCCAAGAAACAGGCGTCTTTTAATTTCGGGGCTGCTGTCTCCATCTGCAGTGATCATGGAGCCCAAGAAAGTAAAATCTGTCACTGCCTCCATATCTTCCCCTTCTATTTCCCAGGAGGTGATGGGACCAGTGGCCATGATCTTAGTTTTTTTTTGATGTTGAGTTTCAGACCGTTTTTTGCACTCTCCTCTTTCACCCTCATTACAAGGTTCTTTAGTTCCTCCTCACTTTCCGCCATCATAGTGGTATCATCTGCATATCGGAGGTTGTTGATATTTCTTCCTGCAATCTTAATTCCAGCTTGGGATTCCTCCAGTCCAGCCTTCCGCATGATGTATTCTGCATATAAGTTAAATAAGCTGGGGGACAATATACAGCCTTGTCGTACTCCTTTCCCAATTTTGAACCAATCCGTTGTTCCATATCCAGTTCTAACTGTTGCTTCCTGTCCCACATATAGATTTCTCAGGAGATGGATAAGGTGGTCAGGCACGCCCATTTCTTTTAGGACTTGCCATAGTTTGCTGTGGTCCACACAGTCAAAGGCTTTTGCATAGTCAATGAAGCAGAAGTAGATGCTTTTCTGGAACTCTCTGGCTTTCTCCATAATCCAGCGCATGTTGGCAATTTGGTCTCGAGTTCCCCTGCCCCTTCGGAATCCCACTTGTACTTCTGGGAGTTCTCGGTCCACATACTGCTGAAGCCTACCTTGTATGATTTTGAGCATAACCTTGCTGGCGTGTGAGATGAGTGCAATTGTCCGGTAGTTGGAGCATTCTTTGGCACTGCCCTTCTTTGGAATTGGGATGTAGACTGATCTTTTCCAGTCCTCTGGCCACTGTTGAGTTTTCCAAACTTGTTGGCATATTGAATGTAGCACCTTAACAGCATCATCCTTTAAGATTTTAAATAGTTCAACTGGAATGCCATCACCTCCACTGGCCTTGTTGTTAGCCAGGCTTTCTAAGGCCCACTTGACCTCACTCTCCAGGATGTCTGGCTCTAGGTCAGCAACTATATTGTCTGGGTTGTCCGGGATATCCAAAACTTTCTGATATAATCCCTCTGTGTATTCTTGCCACCTCTTCTTGATGTCTTCTGCTTCTGTGAGGTCCCTTCCATTTTTGTCTTTTATCATGTCCATCTTTGCACAAAATTTTCCTCTAATATCTCCAATTTTTCTGAACAGATCTCTGGTTTTTCCTTTTCTGTTATTTTCCTCTATTTCTTTGCATTGTTCATTTAAGAAGGCCCTCTTGTCTCTACTTGCTATTCTTTGGAAGTCTGCATTCAATTTTCTGTAACTTTCCCTATCTCCCCTGCATTTTGTTTCCCTTCTCTTTTCTGCTATTTGTAAGGCCTCGTTGGACAGCCACTTTGCTTTCTTGCATTTCCTTTTCTTTGGGATAGTTTTTGTTGCTGCCTCCTGTACAATGTTACGAGCCTCTATCCAAAGTTCTTCAGGCACTCTGTCCACCAAATCTAGTTCCTTAAATCTGTTCTTCACTTCTACTGTGTATTCGTAAGGGATTTGGTTTAGATTATACCTGAGTGGCCCAGTGGTTTTTCCTACTCTCTTCAGTTTAAGCTTGAATTTTGCTACGAGAAGCTGATGATCAGAGCTACAATCAGCTCCAGGTCTTGTTTTTGCTGACTGTATAGAGCTTCTCCATCTTTGGCTGCAGAGAATATAGTCAATCTGATTTCGATGTTGCCCATCTGGTGATTTCCATGTGTAGAGTCGCCTCTTGTGTTGTTGGAAAAGGGTGTTTGTGATGACCAGCTTGTTCTCTTGACAAAACTCTATTAGCCTTTGCCCTGCTTCGTTTTGAACTCCAAGGCCAAACTTCCCTGTTGTTCCTTTTATCTCTTGACTCCCTACCTTAGCATTCCAGTCCCCCAGAATGAGAAGAACATCCTTCTTCGGTGTCAGTTCTAGAAGGTGTTGTTTATCTTCATAAAATTGTTCAATTTCAGTCTCCTCAGCAATGGAGGTTGGTGCATAAACTTGGATTATTATGATGTTGAAAGGTCTGCCTTGGATACGTATTGACATCATTCTATCATTTTTGAGATTATATCCCATTACGGCTTTTCCCACTCTTTTGTTGGCTATGAGGGCTACTCCATTCCTTCTACGGGATTCTTGCCCACAATAGTAGACATGATAATCATCTGAGTTGAAATCACCCATTCCCATCCATTTTAGTTCACTGATGCCCAGAATGTCGATGTTTATTCTTGCCATCTCCTGTTTGACCACCTCCAGCTTCCCAAGGTTCATAGATCTTACATTCCAGGTTCCTATGCAGTATTTTTCTTTCCAGCATCGGACTTTCCTTTCACTTCCAGGCACGTCCACAGCTGAGCGTCCTTTCGGCTTTGGCCCATCCACTTCATCAGCTCTGGAGCTACTTGTACTTGTCCTCCGCTCTTCCTCAGTCGCATGTTGGACGCCTTTTGACCTGAGGGCCCCATCTTCCAGCGTCATATCTTTTAGCCTTTTGTTTCTGATCATGGGGCATTCTTGGCAAAGATACTGGAGTGGAATTGCCGGTTCCTACCCCAGGTGGATTGCGTTTAGTCAGAACTCTCCACTCTGACCTGTCCGTCTTGGGTGGCCCTGCACGGCATAGCCCATAGCTTCTCTGAGTTACTCAAGCCCCCTCGCCATGACAGGGCAGCAATCCATGAAGGGATCCCCAAGATAAAACAGTAATTTTTCCAGTTCCATTTGTTATCTGTGACTGAGGCAAGAATGCTCTATAAACAGCAGCATTGGAAATATGGAATACACTTCCATGGTTTGGGGCATCCTGTGGGCTCATATGTTTTGCCCGAATTTTGGATGGGAGGACCATGTCTGCCTCAGATGCAGCCCAAAAGGGGGGAAGAGGAATCTTTTTGACAAAGCTTCACAATACCATTCGAATGAGACTTTTTAAACAGGTTGAATTATGCCTTCACCTCTGGCTTTAAAATGTGCAGACAAAGTGTAATTAGCAACCACATAATTGCCTGCTTCAGAATAAAATGCTTGCATTTTGTGCTGGGTGTATTTTGTAAACAACTTCAAGTAGATCGTGTTATTGTAAAATGCTATTAAACGTTAAGCCCCAAATGGAGTTTTGATCACAGGTTAAGTCAGCGCTACTGTAAGTTTGGCTCCCCCCCCCCCCGGTGCTTTCCCACCCGTTTTCTTCCTTCGTTCTTGTTCTTTCTTGGTCGTGTGTGTGTGTGTGTGTGTGTGTGTGTGTGTGTGTGTGTGTGTGTGTGTGTGTGTGTGTGTGTCCATGCGCTGCAGATGGCTTTCCCAGCACGTAAATATTCAGCATGCTAAGTGTGATTTCATCGGCAGAGAATCCCACAGGCGGACCAAAGGGGTGCTCTCTGTCATGCTGCTATGACCTAGTTTCCCCCTTCCTCTTTTGTCTCAGACCTTCTCTGACCCTTTGCCTATTCTCTCCTCTGATGATTCACCCAGTCCATTATTAACGGTGCATTAAGTTAGGTTGCGCTTTCAAGCACACTATTTTTCTCCTGCTCATTCAGCTTGCTTCAAACAGCAAGGCCATTATTTGGATGACATCATAAAACTACACAGAGAAATCTTCCTTCTCCCTCCTGGGGAGAACTGGGGCAGCGTACTATCTAAGGGTGTGATTAACCTGTGTTGATTTCCTGGACTTCATGAAAAGTCCAAAGAAAGCCGTAGCGCTGCTCAGATTTCAGGGAAGCCAGTGTAATTCTCTGACTGAAATAGCCCTGATTTCTCATGTTAATTTCATTCAATTTTGGAACCCAGTTGTGTTGAGATGGGCCTGGGCTGGAAAAGAGAGTACACACCCTTTGCTGTGCAAATAAATAAAGATGCTTTTCTGGATTGAAGAGATAGAAGCAGGAGAGGCCAGTTCACTAAGTCAGACACTGAAGTGTTCAATTTTTACTGAAGCAAGTCTATGCAAACAAAGGCCACACACTCTCAACAGCTACGCTAGTGCAATCTTGCATGGCATGGCACAATTTACACCAGGACCAGTAATGGTAAACAGAAGCACATGCATTAGAAATATTCTGTCCTATCTCATAGCCCCTTTCATACTCGTGTGAATGGGCTCCAGGTGAATAAAAGGACTTCACCCCTGGCCCTGTTCCATGTGGCTTCCCTGCCCCAAAGCAAGGATCAGCCCTACCATTATGGAGAGTGACGCAGCCCACTCAAGACAGCAGCTCCTGGATGGAGCACACAAACCTTCTTTATATTCCATAAGATAATCTGTTGCCCTCAGGTGCATTGGAGGGCAGTGCCCTGTCACTGATGCCAAGATTAAACTCTACACTGACTTCAACTCTCTTCTGTATGCATTAGAAGTAGGCACTGTATGCCATCTGCTCTGGATTTGGCAGCCACTAGAAACCTCACTGCTACTTTATTCTCTTTTTTTAAATGTTATTTCATTAAAAGAAGGACAATCAGAAGCTTCCAGAAATAATAGTTTTATATTAAGACACACATACACTGCTGGTCCCTTGTTTTGATAAAAAGGTTTTTTTTTAAAGGAAACCATGGCTGAAATTCTGTTGCTTAGAGTAGGCTTATTGAATCAGTGGGAATTTGGTCAATCAGCTGCGATGTAGGTTCCATTGATTCAAATGGGTATATTCTGACTTACGACATTATGCTAAGCAACAGGACTTGAGTATTCTGGCCACTTTGTTTCTATCCCATTTGCCTCTAAAGGTAAACACTGTTGTGCTAAAATTCAGATTTTTAATTCAAAGTCTGTTGACTTTTTGTCTTTTTTAAAAAGAGGATACTTCTTTCACTTTGAAACAGTGAAACTACAGAAACACATTTAAGGGGGAGTGACAATGGTAAGCCACTCCTTTAGTGTTTCACACACCTCAATAAAAACCCTACTATGGTGTCACAATAAGCGGGATGATAGCACATAACAACTAGGTGCCTATCTGTGCCAGACTGAGTTAACAGAGACTTTCAAGGTAAATGTCCGTCAAATTGCACAGACACCCACAGTGACTCAATTTTCATAATAAACATGATATATAATTTTTCTAGAAGTGAAAGTGTCACTGTTTGAATTTGTTTTGTCTTTCACTGTTATTATCTTTAAATAAATTTCAGCATTTGAACAGCCTGAGGGAAACAAAAGACACACTACCTAGGGCAGTTTCACAAATGCTTTTCCTGTTCTGTCTATTCAAAGGGGAAATTGTCTTGAAATGTATGCCTGCCTTGCTAGAAATCCAGTAGCTGCTTCAGCTTCCTCAGAAATGCCCAATTCTGACACTTATTCACATTCCGTGATGGCTAGTACACGCATATCCTCTTCAGACTTGGCTTACTGTTCATTCCTTCTTTGCTTCAGGCTAATGTTTACATGGTCTTGGAAAGTTACAGGTAGTAAAACTGGCATCTTTTGAATTCAGAAAATATTAATAATCTTGCCAAACAACTAAGGCCAAGTAGAAGAGACTTTTCAGCAGTCAGATACAATAGTCACATTGCTGCTTTAAAGAGCAATATTTCGCAAGCCAGCTTCAACCTCTTACCTTCTTTGCAGAAATAAGAAAAATGTTAGATTCCAACTTCCATTGCCCCGGGTCTTGGAAATTATTTGTTAAAAATTAATTCATGATCCCAGTTCATTAGACTCATCAATTGCAGTTTTATTTTATAAAAAATATGATTTATAAAACAAAATGTGTTTTATTAAAGTCCAATGTTATATAATAAATGATACACAATTTTTATTTGTGAACAGTGTTCTGTGTTAATTGTGTTAATTCATGCTGTGTTACTTCACGTATGGTAATTTTAGCTGACAGGGACCTGTTTTAGCCATTTATAACATTTTAAATTGATTTTTAAAAAAATACTAAAAAAATGAATGAATTAATAACAAATTAACAGTGATTAACCAAACAAGTTGATTTTGTAATTTTCAGGCAGCATTTAATTGTTAAAAAACTTTCTTTCTTTTTTTATTGATCTGATGTTTATACATTAATATTAGCACTAATGTTTCTAAACTCTGCATCAGCTCCAGCCAGCATGGCCAATGGTTAGTGGGGATCAGAGTTGGAATTCCACAGCAGCTCATGGACAACAGGTTCCTCATGTGTATTTATGAATAGATACGTGGGATTTAAGTCTATAATAGTTTCAAGGGAGCCTGCTTCCAGATAAAACGTGTATAATAACTGTATGCCATCAAATTCCCTTTTTCTAAGGGTGCTCTGCAAACAAGTGGGTTGCCCAAGACTACGTACCCAGATTGGCTTTTTTTCCTATAAGGCATGCTGTGGAATCAAACTGCTAACACTCACTGCACTATAAACTTTTAACATGGAGTAATTACCATATTTTTTCATGTATAAGATGCCCCCATGTATAAGACGCCCCCACTTTTCTAATCCAAAATTAAGAACTCTAAGTGGGGCTTAGCAAGTATAGGGGGAAAGGGATCAAATTGCTGCAGGATCACTTTGATCCCTGCTTTCCCCTCCACTTGTTTTTGTTCTCTCCTCAGCTTACTTCCATGTATAAGATGACCCTCAATTTTTAGTCTAAAGATTTTAGACAAAAGTATAGTCTTATACATGGAAAAACATGGTAAACCTCCATTTATAGTTTGGACCCTACTGGAAGTCACCTTTTGGTTTGTCCATCTAATACAGCATTCTTTACTTTGTTACTTCCCGGGTCTCGGGCAGAGGTCTTTCCCATGATGTCCCTGAATCTTTTTGATGGGAGATGCCAGAGATCAAATCACTGCCTGTGAAATAGGTACTAATGACCTCTTCACAGGTGTTTAGGCATACACTTTAAACATTTTTAAAGTATATTCATCTGTTCTGTATATCTGTCTATAGACCATGAAGCTAGTGAATACCAGAAGTGCCCCCAATGGCATAGCTACAGATATTCAGGCAGACCAGGAGGTGGGAGGCATCCAGCCAGCACAGCAGGGAATGATGACATTTGGTGGCAGTCCATGGCAGGCAGAACTGTACTTGGATACTCAATTTCTGCCTGACTGGTATGTCAGCTGGTGCTGTTGCACTCCCAAGCCATTTTGCAGTAACCAGGGATCACTTTATGCTATGAGGTCTGGGTGAATGGGTACAATGTAGAACTGCTTATGCAACCAGATGTTGGAGGTGTGCTTTGCCCCAATAACATCCTGACCGTAGTGTGTGTGAATCAACAGACCTGTGTTTTGAAATAAGTTTGTCCTGATGTTCTCATTTTTTATGGTCTCATATAGGGACACCCCTGGTATGGATTTTGTAAGAGGTGACGCCTTGCTGAATAAGGCCAGACCAAGTTCTCTTCTGTCTTCCATACCTGACCCAACCTAAGGTCCACAATGCAGTATCCAAAGTCAGCCAGATTATTTGGACACACGGAGCAGGAAAAGCCACCTCTCCCCTTCCATTCCCTGGCAGTGAAAAAATAAAATAGCAACAAAATATATCACAAACAATTTCACAGCCCAAAAATGCTGCTTAAAGCATTGGTGATACACTGTCTACTAGCAGGGATAGTCCTCTTGCAGGATACAGCTTGGCTTCCAACTCTCACACATTGTTGTGTGACTAGTAAGCAAGCTCCTAACCTCACTTCTACATTAAACATCTAAGCTTACCTTGAAAGACACAGCAGATGGGTTAGGTAATACCAGGCACCACCATTTTCCTAGAGAGTAGTGCACCCTTAGGTATGCTCATGGTACAGTTTTCACTTCCCTAATCGCAGGGCCTCTGAAGGATGTTTTCAAATTACGCAAAGTATGGAAAAGCTATTTTTGAACTACTGGGATTTTGAGGGTTGCCGTCCAAAAAAATGTAACTTTCCAAAGTTTGGAAAATTATGACTACTCACTCAAATGGCCATCCAATGGGAGCTAAAGCTTGGTCTCCATATATTCTCTGTTTTTTGTTTGTTTTGTTTTTTATTATTATTATTCTTTCATAGATAAGTTCCCTGCTGAAAACTGCTAAGCACTCATTTGCTTGGCATTAAAGAGGGCAGAGCTTGGCACAGAAAAGTTTAGCGGCTGTAAAACTGGAGTGTGAATGAGAGTTTGTTTTTCTTTGAGACCAAATAGGGTCATGCTGTATTTTCATCTTGGGTAGTCGCTGGCTGCATCTTTATTTAAGAGGTGCCCACTACACAGGCCCTTTGAGCAGGGTCAGATTAATGAATAGTCAGGAACGAGAGAGCTGGTGTGTGTGGCTGTTGATCCAATTCGTAATACACGCATATTGACTTCCATTTTCTGCCTCTTTTCTTGGGGGTTTCACAGTTACTCTACTGTATATCAACACTGGCCGGGCAGCAGAAAAGCTGTCATTCTATTAGGATCAGCAATACAAACAAGGTTTCTTAGCATAAGCCTGCTAAGGAACTTTAAATCCTTTCGCCCCCAAGGTTTCTGGCTTTTATTTTTCTCTCTCAGAAGCATTGGCAACCAGCTGATTTTGAAAAGGAAGTTTTTGTGTCTGTATTCTATAGCTTGTGTAGACAGTGTCTAGGATAGTCATCTTGGACTAAGAAGCAGAGCTTGGAAAAAAATATATTTTTGGTCTAGAACTCCCAGAATTTCTCAGCCAGCATGATTGGTACTTTTACTTACTTTTATGAAAGCCATCTGTATGTTACAAGATGCTAACGTGCAGCACAAAACACACTCCTGTCCACAACAAAGCACAAGGTAACAGCATGAGCCAGCACTTCTACCCAGTGCTATCCTTCCTCTACGAGTTAGTGAGGATACACCTCCATAACTAAAGCAGTTCTAAAAATTACAGTTACATCTCAAAATGAATAGTTGTTCCTCGCTTATTTGCTATACTTGTTACTAGAAAAGAGTTTTAATTATAAGTAACTTGATTATTTATAACTTGTTCCTTCCAAGCACTGTTCCATTGCTATAATCAAAGCCAACTGAAGCAGAAAATATTTTATTCCTTGTGGAATAGGCCATGCAAGGCCAGATGCTCATCTGACATGAATAGGAAGGGTTTTTAAGAAAATCAAGGCTGTAAATTATTCCTGCGTAAATCTTTCAGATGAAACGCTATTGAAATCATCCTAGAGACTCTGCTGTCTTATATTAGCTGGAGTGTGGGCCTTTCAAGCTTTTATTTTGGAGACTTACTTAAGGGTGTGTATTTGAAATGAGTGAAAGAACTTTGAATTTTTATTTAAAGGTACTACCAGATATATCAATAGAATTAATCTCAACTAATTTTCTGTAAACTCAAGAAAAAGATGTTTTAAAAATTTAATGATATAACGACAGTTAGTACACACAGGTTGTTATGCTTACCTTGGAGTAAGCCCTATTGAACAAGATGGAAATTGCCTTTGAGGAAATATGGCTAGGAGTATGCTGTTAAAATATCTTATAGTTCTCCGTTGTATGCCTTAGTTTTTGCAGTTGATGCAATCGCAATGGTAGTACAGTACACATCACACACATATTTTTTTCTATATACTCAAGTTTCTGTCATCCCTCCATTCTTTTTGAGAAAGACTTATGTGTGAGCAAAATACTTATATGTTCAAAAACCTAAACCGACCCAATATCTACCCAGCACTGGATCTCCTAAATCAGAAATGATGGGCCTGTTGCCCTCCAGAAATTGAGCAACATATGGAAGGCCATAGACTTTCCATCCTTGCTCCAAACCACACCTCATTAGGTAGTCTGCAGGGAACTGTTCTTAAGCACCAATTGCTGTTGTTTAGTCATTTAGTCATGTCCGACTCTTCTTCGTGACCCCATGGACCAGAGCATGCTAGGCCCTCCTATCTTCCACTGCCTCCCGGAGTTTGGTCAAATTCATGTTGCTAAGCACCAGTAGTAAAAAGTAATTGTGGCTTTAATTTATCCATTTTGTATAGTTGCAGGAAAGTCCAGTTTAGTGAATTCTCTCACTGTTAACTTTGGGGATTGGTACTACATGTTAAAGATTGTTATTCCCATAAATTATGGTGTTTTGTGTCTTCTGAGGGCACTTTATGGAAGATGAAGCAAATGAATAAAATCAGGGCCACAGATGATGACAAGTGAGGGCAATTTAGTCTCCTTCTTCATAACCGCAGCCGCAGGCCTTTGCCAGCCAGTCCTTTCTCCATACAGAGTTCAAATTTATTCCTTGCTTGCTTTTCCACCCTTAGATAAATATTTCCAAGCGCCATGTTCTCTGTCTCTCTTTCTCTCTCCGTCTACCTCTCCCCATGTGTATGTGTGCGCATACACCTTAGGGAAAGGTGCTTTTGCTGCCATTCCTGGTGGTGGAAATGATACCAAGCGCAGATTCCACCAAGCTCTGTCGAGTCTGATTTGCGTCAGGAGCCCAGCATTCCTTGGTGCTTCCTATAATCTCTCCGAGTTCAAAGAGTCCTCGGTTGCTTGTCTTTGTCAAAAACCCGGTTGGAGATCTTTTATGTCGAAGATGTAGGATTTCTCCAAATGACTTTGATTATTTATTCATTCCACTTCTCTGGTGTACTCCAGCTCTGCTCTATCACGAAAGACCCCCTTGTCTGGCTCTGCGCTTGCTCTGAAAGGCAGGGAGCTTTAGTGCCTTTGAAAACTCTGTGTGTGTTTGTAATAAAATGAAGAAGAGTGTGGATTTAAATTTTTTTAAAAAAATCCCCACACACTTTTTTGTCATCCACAGTTCCGCAGCATATTTTTCCAGCCTTCCATTCTCCTCTGCCAATTGACATGCGTCATCAAGAAGGAAGATACCATTATGAACCTCACTCCATCCATGCTATTCATGGGTAAGTTTTTTGCAAATTTGTCTCCTCCTTCCTGTGCTTTATTTTAATGATAGGGGAATGGACAAAATCTGCTCCAGTGTATATATGTTACAGGCACAGCCTTTCCATAAGCATAACCAACTCCTTCTATTTCTGGCTTCACTAGAAACCATTAATCTTTTCTTTATGCAAGTCTCCTCAGGGACATGTGGCGGAAGTATGGTCACTCTCAAATTACAGAAATCACAGCAGTCTATATTTTTGTACATGGCTTGTCATTTGGCTGTGTAAACAGGTCTGTCACTCTGTGGAGAATCCTTAGTTGAGAAAGCACACCATACATGTGAAGAAATTATTTCTAGGTATTTGACACAGCATACCAAGAATATCATTTTTGTTTTACTTCCTTTAAGAAAGAAAGGTGCCTAGCCCATAGTACTGCAAGAGAATGAATATTTGTAGGTAGTAAGACCTCATGGGCTGGGCCTCACTGAATTTAGAGGCACCAGGAAGGCCAGGCCTTCATTGTTCTGTGTATCTCCTTGTTCCTTCCACAGTTTAATGGAAGCAAAGGAATGTATAAATATGCACCTATATGCAGCTGAACTACAGTCCTGTTGTTCAGAAAGTGGTGGATTTGGCTGAGAGAAAGAGAATGACCTTCAATGCAATAGGACACAAAAGAAAGTTGTCCCACAAGGTATTCCCATTTGAAGATGGACTTTATGGTTCACCACTGTGGCTAAACTGCATGTATTCTGTACTTTGAAAAAAAAAACTTCCACAATTTTTCATAAAGGCAATCAGCATTCTGCTCCAAGAGATGCAGAATTCTATAACCTGCATTATTCAGCCTGACCATATGTGCCTAATTAATATATTTTATGCACAATATATTCTGTTGTTGTGTTTTTGCTTTGTTTTGTTTTTGTTCCTGCTTTTTAATAAAAGTTTTCCAAATTTTACTCTGGATTTGGTGAGATGAAGAACAATTATGTTGGATGGATGTAGGCAGTCTTGAGGGCTTAAGGCTGAATACATGAAGGATATTGAATTTCACTGTTAGTCGTTAGTCTTTTCTCAGATATAAGCCCTACTGAATTCAATAGTATTATGTTCCTTGATAAATGTACATACAATTGTAGTCTTGGTCAGCTATCTCTCTAGGTTTTGCAAGCCTACTTTTTCAACTATGAAAGCCATACATTTGCTTCCCTTAAGAAAGAGAGAGAAAGAAAAAATCGTATTGATGAAAGCTAAGGGCTAAGTTATGTGTTACACTGAATACACAGTGAACAAATCTGCCTCACATTGTACACAGCTGGTGGAGATTTAAACCTCCCCGCCACCACCCGCAGCCATTTTTCCACTTAATTCATCAATCTAGTGTGCTCACATGCAGTCTTTTAGTGAGGACAATCCTCCATTTAAAGGACTGCCTGTTTTCCTTTTGAAGATGTCCTCTGTTTGCACCTCTATATGCTGTTTGATCTTTAAATAAAATATATTGAGGAGAGACATCAGATGACTTTAAGTGGCCCTTCCACACATAGCAGAACCCAGATAAGAACTTCAACAGGCACACAAGTTTTTTATTCATTATCTCTCCCATGTTGTTGAGATTTATTGTAATTCTATTTACATAATAAAAATCATCTCTAATTTTTCACCCGGAGTCTCATGGCACAGTGGTTAAACTGCAGTCCTGCAACCAAAACTCTGCTCACGGCTCAGGTTCAATCCCAGGTAGCTGGCTCAAGGTTCACTCAGCTTTCCATCCTCCCAAGGTTGGTAAATTGAATACCCAGATTGCTGGGGGGAGACAATGTATAGCCTGAATAATTAAATTGTAAACCACCCAGAAAGTGCTTTAAGCACTATGGGATGGTATATAAGCAGCATGCTCTTTTTTAGCTGTACCTGTAAATTAGTATATGCAACTTTATGCAGATCAAGACCCACTTTTGCCCTCCTTTTTGAGGATGTGCAAACAACCATCATGTTCACCACTCATCATGTTGTTGTTTAGTCGTTAAGTCATGTCCGACTCTTTATGACCCCATGGACCAGAGCCCACCAGGCCCTCCTATCTTTCACTGCCTCCCGGAGTTTGGTCAAATCCCTTCATGGATTGCTGCCTTGTCATGGTGAAGGGGCTTGAGCAATTCAGAGAAGCTATGGGCCATGCCGTGCAGGGACACCCAAGATGGATAGGTCAGAGTGGAGAGTTCTAACTAAATGCAATCCACCTGGAGCAGGAACTGGCAAGCCACTCCAGTATCTGCCAATAAAACCCCATGAACAGAAACTCATCATGTACAGGCCTGGTTTTTTTTTAAGGAAGCAGCCCCATTGATATCAGCTCCCACCCCCTTTTTTTTATTTATTTATTTATTTATTTATTTATTTATTTATTTATTATTATTATTATTATTATTATTATTATTATTAGTAGTAGTAGTAGTAGTAGTAGTAGTAGTAGTAGTAGTAGTAGTAGTAGTAGTAGTAGTAGTAGTAGTATTGGTATTAATCCATCATGAGGGAAATTTGGGGGAATAGCTGATGGGTGATTTAAGTCTTTCCAGCATGAAGTCTAACTTGACTCTCCTTATGCTTACTAAGAAACAGACAAAGAAGGTGAGACTTCGCTGCTACTGTCAGAATCTCTGAGCATGGAAGTACAGTTGTGCAAATGATATGTGCTGTCTTGTGGCCTGCCTGTTGTATGCTCTGATGCCCTGATGGTGCAATTGGTCATGCAACCAGTTGCACAATTGGCTGCAAAAAGAAGAGCCCACAAGCATGTAAAAACTACCTGCGCAATTGTCCTTCTGCACAGAGTGCAGTGTGGGGTTGGACCCTGAGAGATTCCCCAGAAACTGAGGCCTGTCATGGGTGCCTTCTTCAGCCTATGTCTCTATACTTCTGCAGAACCTTGGCATGCATGTAGGAGTGCTTGTTCTATCTACTCCAGTCAAATCCAGGTTAGACTGTCTTTCATCTCTATTGCAAGCCCTCTCTGTTGTGTCACATTTATAGCTGTGGCTCATATTTTTGGTGATTGATCAGCAAGCCATTCTAGATAGAGACTGACTCATTAGAGAGGAAGATGAAACTTTGGAGAAGAAGGAAATGTCTTCTGAAAGAAGTGTCAGGGAACTGTTCTGGCTCTTTCCAAATCCATTTGCAATCAGAGAGGAGAAAAATATGTTCACTCTCCTGCTGTAATGAAGAGTTGTGCAGTTCAGGGTTTACCTCCTCCTTCGTCCTCCTCCGGAATGCTCTGTTTCCGGATATCCCCCTTTTTGAGGAGAGGAACTGCTGTGAGGGATGAAAGCAAGTCTACAGTTCTGACAGCTGGGCAATTTCATGCCATGAGGAGCTGTGGAAGTCTTTGAAAAGGGTATTAACTGTTTCATTGTTGCCAAAAATACCAGGCTCTGCACCTGGGACAAAATGTGAGTCCTTGGCTATCCTGCATAGCCCTTGTTAAATTTATCACTGCATGGCTAACATGTTGATTGTTGCAGCAGAATACCCAGTCAAGGAGGATTCATTAATAAAATGTGACTATAGTTATATATAAAACTCCTGCCAACCTAGCAGTTCGAAAGCATTCAAATGCGAGTAGATAAATGGGGACCACCTCAGTGGGAAGGTAACAGCATTCCATGTCTAAGTCGCACTGGCCATATGACCACGGAAAATGTCTACAGACAAACGCTGGCTCTACGGCTTGGAGATGGGGATGAGCACCGCCCCCTAGAGTCGGACATGAGTGGACTAAATATCAAGGGGAACATTTACCTTTATAGTTATAAATCTCTCTCTCTCTCTCTCTCTCTCTCTCTCTCTCTCTCTCTCTCTCTCTCTCTCTCTCTCTCTCTCTCTCTCTGTCTTGGCTATAACGTCTCTATGTCTATTGCTGACTACACAATGTTCTTAAGAACTATTGCCTTTTCTAGACAGAGCATTTGTTCTCCTCATTGTACTTGGTTCTGCACTGATGCTGTAGTGTTTCTCTCCATCCATACAAGGTACTTATCATCTCACTTAATACAGTGCCTTTCTTCAAGGCTTTTTGTATCTTTTCATCCCTCCTGAAAGTATGGTTTATTTTTATTATCACTTTGTTCTAGGAATGAAGTAGTGGTGGAATGTAGCCCTATGGCACTCATCATTTGAAATCATGAGCACCTCCCATCAGAAGCTTTCAGTTAACACTCAAAACAATCAAACAAAATATACAGAACAGAAGCTCTAGTAGAGAAGTGGATTTCTTATTTTTTTTAAAAAAAAAGAAGATTGTTTAAAGATTTCTTAAACAGAAATGCTTTTCTTAAAAAGAAGAGATGTGCCCTTTAAAAGTTAAACTACCCACTCATTTTGTGACTCCAAGGCTGGAAAAGAGGGGTGGAACGTTTACTCCAATTGGAAGACCCCTATAATAATAAATGTGATGAGCTTTTGCTTCTAATTAAAGAACTTCTGGGGCTCACAGGTCTACCCAACTTCAGCAAAAGACTACTATACTCTTTCTTAGCATTTAGGCTGGTTGAAGGCTAAAGGCATTAACATGGGGTGAGATGACCCCTAGACCCTTCCAGATCAAAACACACATTTTATTTAACCAGGTCTAGTATTTAATAAAGATAAAATCACACCCCCAAAAGGTTAAGAAGCCAAATTTTGCTTTTAACTTAAAATACTTCCCTCCATGACATAAAAGTTTATAGTTTATTTTGCTACTGGAAAGCCCACAGCAAGAAGCCGTTAGAACTCAAGAGGCCTCCTCTGTCTTCCTTGGCAAAAGGTGCGGAGGGACGGGAAGAGTCAGAGAGCATGGCTTTCACTCATTCCAGACTGAAAACAACATAAGAACAGGCTCCTCTGTGTACTTACAGGAAAACCTGGTTGAGAACTAGCTTGCAAACTTGCTATAGATCCAAAATGTAGGACAACAGGTCAGGAGAACTGTTCTTTCCCATGGAGACCCTGAATAATCAAGAGGGAGACCTCGGCAGCTCTAGAGACAAGTCCTTATTCCCAGTGCAAACCACAGAGGTAAATAGGGTCAAAGTCCATACTACCCAAAGCAAAAACAAAAACAAAAACAAAACACCAAAATGTGCCCCTCTCCCTTTCAAGGGAAAGAGAAACATAATGTTAAATCCAATGGTCAGCCACTTGCTTCTTTTTTGTGACACCCCAGGTCAGCCACCTGAAGTAGCCACCTCTCTTTGCTTGCTGGTAGGGGCTGTATTTTTATTCAGGCACGTCCTAGGCAGACAGTGAGAATTTGGGTTTATTAGAGTAATATTATTTATTGACTAAAAATATTAGAAAGCACTAGCTATGTGCACCTGCCTAGCCTTCTGGAAATCTGTTGTCAAAGGCACAACATCAACGGAGTTTATCAAAAAATGTACTGAACTTAACTCAAGACAAAGTTAGATGTGACATAAAGAATGCGACCATTGTCCTGTGTTTTGCTTTTGCTTACCAAATAACCCTTAGTAGGGTGGGATGGATGTGATCTGAATTAAGACCACAGTTCAGAGAGACTGGGTATTTTGTCTTTTCCTGTAAACCCATTCCCATTCTGGATGGTCTTCACACTCATCCTCGCACAGTTCCTTTTTGCCTTGAATGGAAACTGCCCTTAGCAACAACCTCTGCTTTCTTTGAAGAGTGAGCTGGAACCATGAAAGGATGCAGAACAGAGCCACATTCTCAGTCCAGATTTTTCTCTCTGTTTCACAGCTTCCTAAGCCAAATATATGAGGCCCAAAGGACTAGTTACATTCCCTATGGTCACATGGATTCCCACTAAAGCCTCTTTTTTTAATGGTTCTGGCGACACATAAGTATTGCAGCTAACTGTTGCCCAACCTTGGCACTGCTGTTGCTTGCTGCCAAGTGGACAACTGACTTTGCTTCAGAAATTGGGGGGGGGGGGGAACAACTCTGCTTCAGATACTAGAGGCATAGTATTGCTATTATACCCACCAGTATGCTAGTTGGCAAGGCATTTAGCACCTGAAAGAAAACAAGAATTAGGCTTTCCGTTTAATAGCAGCCACACAGTTGATGTTTTATAAGATGTTGATGAGCCCCAATAGTTCATCAGAATCAGAATGATTCTAGAATGTATGACACTTCATTCCTTCTTGATTGTTCTTATTTCTTAATTCATTCATCATATCTTGAAGGGGGGGGCTAATCTTAGAACTGCAGAGCTGGAAGGGACCCTCTGGATCATCGTGCCCAGTCCCTGTCAAAGTGGTAGAATGGGGAATTGAACTTCCAACCTCTGGCTCCACAGCCAGATGCCTGAACCACTGACCTATCCAAAAGTCTCTGGATAGATGCACAAAAAGAATGCTAGAATCTGGTTACATTCATGTCCTAGAAAAGATAGTATTTTGGGGCCATGCCGGAGAGAAAATGACCAAGCCAGATGGGGCGGTCTGGGAGTTAACAGTAACCATAAGTAATATTTCCAAACCTTGCCTATGATCTAAATCACGAAGAGAGATAAAACATATTACTTTTTTTTTTTTACTACAATACCCCAGCCATCATGGCCAGTGGCCAATATATGATTACTGTAGTCCAAAAAAGTGGTGGGTCCTATCATTTATCATGAATTGCCTTTCAACAGCACATTTGGGTACTATTGGAACAATCGTGCAATATGCTACTAGAAAATGCTGCTGTGTCCTAGAAGACTCCTCATGTAGATGATTTGCATATCTCTTATGATCATTCTATAATCGTTAATCATGATTTATGATTATGGCTATAATAATCACATTTTATTTTAAAAATAAAATCTGTTTCAAAACTGTAGTGTATTTCCTCCGTGAATGAAAGAGAAAGAGTGTATACATTGCAAAGAGAAATTGAGTCACCAAGCTTTGGCTTTATGATTAATATGATCAGAGCCTGATAGAGGGTCCCCCAATTCATCATGGCCATATTCTAGCTGTCTACTTTCTTGCCTGCACCAAATGTATCTAATTACATGAACACTGCACAGCAAATTAAGTGTAGTCTCATTTGTTGTCAACCACGGAGTCTTATTATCTGCCTGCTGCTTTGTGTCAAAGGTTTGTTTCTTGACTGCTCAACGTGACACGGCTCTGCGTTCCCTTTCATCATTGTTTGCATATAACCTAATGAGAGTGGGAGATAGCTCATCACAGCTGTTGGGGAAGGCACTAGCGGGGTTCCCAGCAAGAGACAGCGGTGATCAGGGAAGAAGTGCAAGCACAGAAAGTGGCTCTCTGTTGTTTCGTGGATTGGCAAAATGACCTTCAACCAGAGCAGTCGATGTAGGGCACGTTATATTGTGTCCAGTAAACTTATAATCCTCCTTTCAGATGTGAGAGGCTGTGGTTTCCACTATTTCAGAAAGCATTCCTAAGGTCCGGTGGAACAGTGAAGCTAGGGCAGAGAAGTGTTGGCTCAGCAGATGTTGTAGTCTATAATTTCCATTAGCCCCATCCATCATGGCCATTGGTAAGAGACTGTGGATGTTTCTGTCTAAACCATCCAGAGAGGGAGGGAAAGGATCCTCATCTCTGTGTAAAATGATCTTTCCCTTGCACAATGCATTACACAAGCGAAGTAGTTAATGGCATAAAATGTGGTGTAGCAAAACAAGGGCTCATGGAGTCAAAGTTCCAGGACTTCCTGATTACCAGCGACTATGATATGATCTGCCATCCCTATTAGACTTCACTGTTCCCTGTGAGTTTAGTTTTAGTCCTCACAGTACCTAGGAAAGCAGTGAATTTCACCAGGAACAGTATATTGTTGCAAACTATCTTTGCTACTCTGTAAAGATGTTGACAATTGTTTGGTCTCAAATGGACAATTAAGAGCCATTAGCTTTACAAAGTATGCACTCCATGATTGTTGATATAGACCAATCCAGCTGCCAACATTTTTTAAAAAATTGTTCTGGGAAGCTTTCTACAAAAACGGTCATACGGAGCACCCGCCCTTCCAAATTTACCACTACATCACAGAAAGAAGAGAGGAAGGCTAGGTGTCCAGTATGCCCAGTTCTATTATTACTGACTAGTGGCATCCATTCAGGGTTTTAGTTGGGATCCTTTCCTAGCATTGTCTCGAGATGTCAGGAATCAATCTAGTCTGGAAACTTGGAATCTGTAACCTAGAAAGTTCTGCATGAAAGCATGTGTTCTACTACTGAGCTGTGGCTCCTTTTCAGACAAGGACTTGTGCAAAGGCATCTGAACAGGTGGGTAGAGTAAGAATAAGCTGGTGCGTCCCTGCTCTTCATACAGAGGATCTAGTCCTCCATCCACCGCCTTTAAATGCTGTGAGAGAGACACATTTCTCTGTCTATAATGGAGGTAAGGTGGAGGGTGGGTATAACTGACACCTAGCTAAACATGCAGAGGGTTGGAGTTCAGAGACGTTTGGTGCTAATAGCGGTGGGGAACATGAGACCTTTCAGATGTCCTATCATCCCGGACCATTGGCCCTGTTGACTGAGGTTGAAGGGCATTGGAATCTCAACAAGTTCTCAAACTAAGCAAGTCTTCAGCTAGGGTATTGACGGGGAGTGAATCTGCTGAGAATTCTCTGCTGGGGAGCTCTGATTAATATACATGTGAGTGTGTGCATGTACATGCACATGCACACAGACACACCGCAACAGAGAGCTCTTACCAAACCAGAAATCTAGCATTCCATAAGGTGGAGACTTGTAGTGGCACCTTGTGCAATAGGAAAAAGTAGGTCCATCTCCCCAGTTTGAATTGTCTTTTCCTCCTTAAATGTTGTTGGGTTTCCCTTCCCGCTTCAAAAAAAATGACAGAAACCTTTGAAGAAAAACCCCTAACTCAGCTTTCCTAAAGAGTGCTGACAGTCTTAACGCCCTGAGGGCTAAACCTGTATAAGCTGTGTGCTGGATCTTGACTGAGCAAGAGACTTCTTCAAAGAAGCTTCTTTCCTGTGGTTAAAAGTTGTCAGACACTGTGAAATGTAACAAGAAAGGTAGCATTGTTTTTAGGTTGATGCCCTGGCACGTTTAAGGATGCCGTCTCAGCACTCTTGCTGTTATTATTCAGGCAGAACTACAAAGGGCTGCGTAAGGTAGAACGCAGTATGGGAGGATTTTTCTTCCCCACTCCCATCAGTAAAACAGCTGTTCCGGAATACTCCTATTAAAGAAAACAGACAGAGGTCAATTTTGAACATGTGCTCTTGCCCTGGCCTAGAAGGGGGAAAGAAAAATCTTTCTAATAAAGGCTTCAGCGATCAATATCTCCTGCTTGGCTTTGTTAGATCCAATATTTTTCATCCTACACTCTGTACAACATGTTTGCTCAAGCTGTTTTCCTTTAGATGGCTTGGACTGCAACTAACAGCATATCGCAGGCTGGCTGAAGATGGTAAGGACTGACATCCCACCATATCTGGAAAGTATCCTGTTGATCTTTCTAGCTCTACCTCTGTGACCCAAGGGGCCCATAGGATATAAATACCACAAAACACTGTCAGTCAGATGACTAAATGTAGCTCAGGTAATGAATTGTTGCATCAGTGATAGGGAAGCTAGCCTCAGATACAAGGAGTCTGTTGTTATTGCTGTTATTAAGCATTAATTACCTCTGACCCACTGTGCTGAGATTCAGTCATGATTCAGTGTCATGCCTCACTGCTAAGGGATAAGCCACAAGTGAGAGCAAGTCCCAAATTTCAGCTGCTCAGAAGCAGAAAAATGTATGGCCTGTTCTTGACATGTTCTTTTCCTGAGAGTAGCTTTGCGTGTTTACACCTCTACACTTCATTACCTGTAAGGAGGTAAGGTAAGTGAGGTGGGGGAGTTTGTGTGGCATTTCTGAACAGTTGTATCTAATGTGTCAGACATGCATTTGACCAGATCTAATCGCTATGGGAATGCAGAAGGATATTATTCCCAAGTACTTACTGATGTCTGTGAGAGAATTAAGGTCTAATTCTAAGCATATTGTAGTGGATGACAGTGGAACCTGTATCTGAGAAAACATGCATAGGATTTCACTGTCCGTGAAGGCTTTCACGGCCGGCATCTAATGGTTGTTGCGGGTTTTTCAGGCTCTTTGGCCGTGTTCTGAAGGTTGTTCTTCCTAACATTTCGCCAGTCTCTGTGGCCGGCTTTTCTATGGCCGGCTTCTTCAGAGGACAGCACTCCTCTGAAGATGCCGGCCACAGAGATTGGCGAAACGTTAGGAAGAACAACCTTCAGAACACAGCCAGGGAGCCCAAAAAACCCACAACAACCATTTCACTGTCCGTTATGCTTTACCACCTGACACAAATTGAAACAGGGAGATATGCATCTGCAAACAGGAAGTGCATATGGTTCATGTTTACATGCACCTGCATACATGAACCATATGTCTCCAAGTTGACACCAGCCAACTTGGAGACATATGTTTCCCTTTCATTAATTTACCTGAAGGCTGGATCCATTTATCTAGCTATCTATCTGTCTACCTATCTATCTAACTTCAAGACTGCTTATCTAACTAAATGGTCACTCTGAAGTGTACAGCAATTGAAACAGCAACTCCCCCCAAAAAACAAATAAAAACAATACAACATACATTCATACAAATATGATCATACAAACTGTGCCATATAAAGTGCAATGGCAGGTAAAAACTTATGTATCACCAAGTACCATTAAATGCCAAAGACAAGATGGCCATTATGACTTGATTCAGACAAAAAAAACCCCAAACCTAAAGCAAAACTTCTCCAGTGTTGTTACAAGGACGATATCAGCAGTATCCATTTCTTTCTCCAGTCAACCTTACTTTGTTGCTTGCTCCAAACCATAACAGACAGTGGTTAGTTTATTTGAGCAGGATGATAAACCTTTGGAAAATAATTCTGGGAGCTGTATTCCAAAGCTGCCTCCATTTCATTGCAATCATATCCCTTCCATGAATAGGCTGTTTAACACTTCTTCCATTCCCACTTTCAACTTCTTGGATGGCATCAAGATGGATACCATCCTCTACACAGGATGATTTTCCCAAGCTTGACTTATGAGGATGAAGGGAACCTTATATAGCAGTGGTCCCCAACCTTGGGCCTCCAGATGTTCTTGGTCTAAAACATCCTAGAAGCCTTCACCACCACCTCTGCTGGCCAGGATTTCTGTGAGTTGAAGTCCAAGAACATCTGGAGGCCCAAGGTTGGGGACCACTGTTATATAGGATAAATCAGGCTCCAGTTAGCACATAGCCTTCTGTGCTTTGAATCTTTCTTCTTAAACATTTTCTGTGGGGAATTTTTTGTGAATAGTCCATTCAATCTAAAAGGGGCATTCTGTCTAAAAGATAGCTGTTTCTAGTCTCAGTTGATAGATTTAAAAAGTGACAGACCTGCCTTTAAGGTTACTTTCAAAGAAAGAAGCTCGTAAGTCAGTTTAGATTTGTAACACATATTCCAACAACGCTTCACTGCTTGCTCTTGTGTACTTTTCTACAAGAATTGTTTTTTAACTGGTTGACTTCTTTTGATTAATGGTTCTTTGCTTCTTCAGAAGTAGAACTTCTTCCAGATTTAAAATTAGCAGCTGAGAGAGGCAAGAGTTGTTTTCTTTTTACCTGTCCAGTCAAATTCACAATGTTTTGTAAAATATACATCACACAAAAGATTTCTGGGAAGTTGACATTAGATTCTATAGAGCTAAGTTAATTTAACCACAGTTTCCCTCTCCATAGCGAATCCTAGTTTGATATCCCTTTGTAGTAAATTAGAGGTCTCTAACAGAGACTACTTAGCACCCTCATCAATCTCAGTTCCAAGATTTCATAGGGGAAAAAAATCTACAGCCTTTACATTGATATGCAGTTGTATACATCTCCATTATAAGTAAGCTCGTTGCCACTGTCCACGTAATCCTTGCCCTCTTTATTTATTTAATGAGAATAGCAATAATGGAGAATTGAAAAGAGGTAATGTACAAGTCTGGGGTTTAACCTTGTCATCTGCAATGACAAAGATCCTTATGACCATAATACTTATCAAGAAACAGGGTAAAGGGAAAGAAATCATGTGTATATTTCATTGTTGGATAATTCCCTTGAGCTCCTTTCCAAGTCTGCTGTTGTTCTAGAAGCTCTTTCAGAGCCAAAGGAAGGAGAGTTTTTGGTTTTTTATGTTTATAACTCTTTCAGTTCTGTGGGTTCAGAGCAGGTTACAATATTTTCAAACTAATAAAACGTTAAAAGACACCAGGAGTGTGAAGATAAAAATATAGCTGACGTGATCCTAAACATATCCTAGGAAGCTAGAAGGCAATCTAAATCAATTTCACTTGTTCTGTTGTTCAAGTTCGTTTAGTGGGCTGCGTGGTCAACATAAAAGAATCATAGCCAGATTTTAAAGTGATGATAATCCCGTTGCTTACTTCATTTACTAAGTAGACAAAACAATGAAATCATTAAATCAACTTTTATCAAGGTTCTCTTTTATTGAGCTGGCTGATTAGCTCAGAGTGCTAATATCAGGCTACAGAGCCAGAGATTGGGAGTTTGATTTGCCCACTCTGCATCCCAGAAAAGCTAGCCTGTGGTGCCCCGGATGAAGGGACTGTTAAACCATCTTTGAGAATAAGAAAACTCTAGAGAGGATTGCCATAAGTATGAATTGACTTGATGGCACAAAATTAATTATTCCCTTATATTCTTTAGTTTGTGATTGGGCTGCCATCTACATGACACATTCAAATCAGTGAATGTTTGGAGAGTCCACTTCTTGCCCAGGTTTGAAATATTCTGCTGTAACAAACTCCCAAGAAAGTCAGGATCATACATGTAGGTAGGTAGGCTGTTTGGGAAGCTGAAGAAAATCAAAGGGAACTGACAGATTCTAAGTGTGAACTATGTAAACCCAGAACATTCATCTTTTGTGGAGAAGACTTCTTCAGCAAAAAATTTTTTGCAATAGCAAGAGTCTGCCTATCAGTCACTGAGAAGTTCTGCAAGAAATTATGTCATGTGATTTTTTTAAAGAAAAATGCAAGGTCCCCTCTCCCACTGTTATTGACATAGCTTAATTTCAGTTATACAGTATGCTACTTTTCTTCAATAATCTGTGTCCAATAAATAACACTAAATAAGACTCATGTATTAATAACTTGGAATATTTATATATATAATAATTGCAGATAATTTGAACAACTTCAAAGAAGACTAAATGAATGTTCCATTAATCAGAGGATCAAGTCAATATTATAATGAAATTAGCCAGGACAGGCAGTGTAATTCTATTTTATGCTGTGGGGAGCTGCAATACTCACAGCCTCCAAGAAAGCAATACTGTGAATCTGGCAGAGCAGAAGAGAGGGCGGAAAAACATGTTTGCTTCCCTGTCCCAAAATGTTTTTAAAATGCCCTACACACATTTCATTATATTGGGAAGTATCCACTCCAAGGCTGGAGTAAAAGGACAGTTGCCATCCTGACTGACAGATTCTGGGTATACTAGTTTTTTAAAAGTAACTTTTTTTCAGAAGTCTTTTTAGGCCAGATAGATGAGACAAGAGAAAATCCCACAAATCCACAGTCTCTCTTGGCATGCTTAGTAGACAGTTCGCCAATATGTCTTCTTTTGTCTCTCTCTCTCTGCAAATTCAGGCAACGAAGGGTTGCACAGGTTTCTCTGGTGAGGTGAGGGCTACAGAAAGAGGAGTGTGTGAACTGCTGGATAGATTGCTGGTTTAGGGAGTTTGATTCCCCACTGTGCCTCCTTGACAGGGACTGGTCCCTTCCAGCTCTGTAATTCTAAGATGATGATGGTGGTGATGATATCTAAGGTCTTGTTTCCTCTTGCAAGGAAGGTGTGACAAACCCAGACCTACTGGGATCTGCCACACGTTAACTAAGCTGCCACCAACCATTCCCTATAAGAAGTCACACAGACCAGGGATGGATTTTCAACAAATAAAAGAACAAGGTTTATTTAAATCACACACAGGGAAAATAAAATAATCAGGTGAATAAGATATAGTAACGTGGCTTAGTTTCACTCATACATACACACAGTTTGGTTCACACAGAACCCTTAACTTGAAGCACAGACCCTGAACCTATCAGTTCTGGCTAACCAACAGACACCTGAACCTATCAGGTTGGTACTCTGACACACAGTAGTACCCTGTCTGACACACAGACTCCCACACCAGCTTCTTCTTCCCAGCTGCTGCTTCTTCACATCCCAGCGTCTCCTAAACTCTCCACACACGCTCCACATATATATACAGTACAGCCCCTCCTCCTGATGTCCCGCCTTCCACTCCCCATAGGATGGAACTTTCCCTCCAAACCCATGACAGACAGGTAACATCAGTGCTGTATGTAACACCTCCCCTCTTTATAAGTTGTTTTGTAGGGGGAAAGCTAAGGTGCTTTTTCCCAAAAAACAACCTGGATAAAACACACAAAACAGTTATACATACCATATCATACTTACTTATACTTACATTCTAAGTTAACCATAGCAATTAGGCATTTAAACATTTACCATATACATTACATCAATTTACCTTTATTCATACAAACCAAATCCAAAAAAACCAGGTACATTTAACTTTTTGTCATCAATATATATACATAGTCCATGTTCTTTCGCCGTCTTCATTCTTCAGGTCTTCTTGACAAGGCGTCAGCAACACAGTTCACTGACCCTCTGACCACCTTCACTTCAAAGTCATAGTCCTGTAGGTTTAAAGCCCACCTCATAAGTTTGCTATTGTGGGTTTTCATTGTCTTTAACCATTGCAGTGGTGAATGGTCAGTGCACAGAACAAAATGTCTTCCCCAGATGTAAGGCTTGGCCTTCTGGATCGCGTAGACTATGGCCAAACACTCCTTCTCCACGGTTGCCAAATGTCTCTCACCTTTTTGGAGTTTCCTACTCAGGTAGGACACTGGATGCTGGTCACCATTCTCATCCTCCTGGCACAGAACTGCTCCTACCCCGCTGTTAGACGCATCGGTGTAGATGATGAACTCCCGGTCGAAGTCTGGAGCACGCAGCACTGGATAGTTGATTAACGCCTCCTTCAACCTCTGGAACGCCGCCTCACAGTCGCTGGTCCACGGGATGCGGTCATCAGTCTTCTTCCTCGTCAGATCGGTCAGCGGAGCCGCAATCTCGCTAAACCTCGGGATGAACTTTCTGTAGTAGCCCACCAACCCAAGAAATGATTTGACTTTTTTCTTGGTGTTGGGCCTGGGCCAATCACGAACAGCTTCTATTTTGGCCTCTAGGGGTTTTATCACTCCTCCCCCTACCTTGTGACCCAAGTATTTTCTTTCTGGGCTACCCAGCTGCAGTTTGTTTTCTTTGCAGAGCCTAGGCCAAAGCACTCCCTCCCCTGGATTAAAGTGCCTCTCCCCGGCTTTCTGGTCATCCCAAACTTTCTTTCTGACCTTTTGAGCTTGCAGGGTCTCTGCTGCTAGCTCTAGGTTTCTCTTTAGGTCCTTCCTTAAAGAGTCTATATATGTCACAACGTCTTGTGGGTCATCCTGGGTGGTCTGCTCCCAATTTTGTTTGATCAAATCAAGGGGCCCTTTCACCCTTCTCCCAAATAAAAGTTCAAATGGACTGAACCCGGTACTGGCTTGTGGCACTGATCGATAAGCAAACAAAAGGGATTGCAGCTTCTGGTCCCAGTTGTTTGGATTCTCTGCCAAGTAAGCCCTAATCATGCACATTAGAGTCCCATTGAACTTCTCAGTTAACCCATTACTTTCAGGATGATAGGCAGTGGTTTCCTTGTGCTTAATTCCACAGATTTGCCATAAGCGTTTCATGAGCTTCGATGTGAACGATGCTCCCAAATCTGTGATTATTTCTGAGGCAAATCCCATCCTGGACATATACCCCACCAAGGCATCTGCCACTGTGTTAGTTTCAATGTTAGTCAAGGGAATGGCTTCAGGGTACCTCGTGGCATGGTCCACAATGGTGAGAATGAACCTGTTCCCCCTCTTTGTGGCCTTGGGCAAAGGTCCCACTATATCCACCCCTATGCATTTGAACGGAGTGTCAATCACAGGCAAAGGGCACAACTTTGCTTTGGTCCTATCGCGGCTATTCCCCTGCCTTTGACACACATCACATTGTTTACAGAACTCCCTGATCTGCTTCCCTATGTCAGGCCAGTAAAAATTCTGTGTGATTCTCTGCTGTGTTTTGTTCACCCCTAAGTGTGCAGCAAACATGTCAGAGTGCCCCCTTTGTAAGATCATGGGGCGATACTTTTCAGGTACCACCAGCTGACTTCTGATCCCATCTCCCCCTTTTGAGATATTCCTCAGGGTCTCTCTATACAAAATCCCCTTTTTCTCCAGAAATCTCACTGGGGTTTCAGGTGTTAGCTGGGCGTCAGTCACCTGTTCAAAACACTTTTGGAGAGTGGCGTCTGCCTTTTGCTCCTGTCCAAATCTGCTGTCTGTGGTTAAGGTTTCCACCACAGCTTCTGAACTCCCCCCACCTGCTTCCGTCTCTGGCTCATCATTACCCCCCTGAACTGTCCCCGTGGTGGCTTGTGAACGTGTAATCACTAGCACCCGTTTCACATGTTCAGCCAGGTCATTTCCCACGAGCACGGCTGCTGGCAGAGTCGATGAAATCGCTAGCCGCCAAACTCCCCTCCAGCCTTGAAAGTTGACAGGTACCTCCGCGACTGGCAGTGAGATTACCTGCCCCTCAATCCCTGCCACCTTCATGCTCTCATTTGGGATTACATATTCCCTAGGAATAATATCTGGATGGCACAGGGTCACCTGAGAACAAGTGTCCCGCAGCCCCCGATACTGACGGTCAAGTATTCCTACGTCCACCCCTGCTGTCTCAAACAACTGAGAATCTGTTCCCACCAGCAGGCAGCGCCTGACCTCTACAAGAGGACCATTTTCCTCAGCCTGATCAGCAGATGTAGCTGTTCCAGATTGAGTAGCCATGGCAACAGGCTCCCTCAGTGACAATGAGCCTTGCTCTTTCTGGACACAGAACACAGCTTTTGGCTTGGTTCCACTCGAATCCTGAGGCACAATTCCTTTTAGCTGCTTTAATTTCTCACACTCTGAGATTAGATGGCCCTTTCCCTGACAGAAATAACATTTTCTGGTGTATTTTGAATCTCTCTCATCTTGTTTTGGTTTTCCCTCCAAAATCTGAGGTCTTGGTTTCATGTCTGAGGGCTTCCCTTCACCATGGGCCCCTCCCCCTTGCTGGCTTTTCTCTGGTCCCTGAGAGTACTTGCTGTAGGTTTCTTTAGGTTTTCCCATCGCTTTCCCCTCACCCAAGGGCTTTCTTATTTGGGAAATAAAATCTGCGATCTCGGCTGCTTCTGCCACAGATTTTGGTTTCCTTTCCCTCACCTGGAATTTCAGTTCCCCATGCAGGACTGAATAGAACTGTTCCAGCGCTATCAAGTCTTTGAGCTGCTGAAAGGTCTCTGTCCCCTCCTGAGATAGCCATTTCTCTAGCAGCCTCACCAATTGGGCCCCCACTTGGGTAAAAGTCTGCTCTGGTTTCTTTGTGAGGGACCTGAATCTTTGCCTCAGCTGCTCCGCATTTATCCCATGTCTTGCAAACACCAGTTTTTTACACTCTGCAAAATCTTTCATCAGTCCCTCTGGCATCTCTGAATAGACTTCGGCCAGGCTACCACTGATTAAAGATCGCATGATGGTCATCTTCTCAGTTTCCCTCACACAAACGCTCTTTCCACTAAGGAAAAGAACACCTCAGGACAATCTCCCTTGTGACAGGGAATTTCTTCAGGTCAGCCTTAGACAATTGGCCTCCCTCAGAATCCCTATTGTTATTATTGTTCTGATTCATCAGTTCCAATTTTCTTAATTCAAACGCCATTTTCTCTCTCTGCAATTCCAATTCAATTCTCTGTCTCTCTAATCTTTCTTCTTTTTCCATTCTCTCTCTCTCTCTCTCTAATTCAAATTGCCGTTGTTTCTCTCTTTCCCTCTCCTCCATTTCCCTCACCCTCAGTTCATGCTGTTGGGCCAGGAGTATTTTTCTGAGTTCTGGGTTTTGTTCTCCCGTGCTGTCACCTTGCACTGAGCCAAATTCATCCTCAGAACCTTGGTCAACCTGGGGGTCTTTCACTTCACCCATTTCTGCCATTTGGCTTCGAGTCAAGGGCATAATCCCCCCCCCAGAACAGGCTACTTTAAAAAGTCAAGCCTCAAAATAAAACGACCACTTTTTTTTTCTTTTGCCTCAGAACCAGCTTTCTATAGATTGCTGCTGTCCTTCAGCACTACTTGCAACAGTTGCGAGCTAGAGTCTACCCCCCTCTGCTGGGCCTCTCAGCAGACAAGCTAGCTCACTGCTATTTCACAGTTTTGCCTCAGCTTTTTTCCCGCCAAAACCAGGCTGCCTCAGAGCACCCTAATCTAGTCTCCCCAGTTGGCACGTTCTTCTACTAGCGCACCTCCCCGTGAGGTACACCTAGAAGATTACCTACGTGCTCTCAGATTGTCCCTGACTAGACCCCCCCTTGCTCTGGGCACACTTGCCAAGGCTTTGCTGGACCGCTGGACAACTGGACCAGTCGTATCCCACACGCTGGACACCAATCAATGTGACAAACCCAGACCTACTGGGATCTGCCACACGTTAACTAAGCTGCCACCAACCATTCCCTATAAGAAGTCACACAGACCAGGGATGGATTTTCAACAAATAAAAGAACAAGGTTTATTTAAATCACACACAGGGAAAATAAAATAATCAGGTGAATAAGATATAGTAACGTGGCTTAGTTTCACTCATACATACACACAGTTTGGTTCACACAGAACCCTTAACTTGAAGCACAGACCCTGAACCTATCAGTTCTGGCTAACCAACAGACACCTGAACCTATCAGGTTGGTACTCTGACACACAGTAGTACCCTGTCTGACACACAGACTCCCACACCAGCTTCTTCTTCCCAGCTGCTGCTTCTTCACATCCCAGCATCTCCTAAACTCTCCACACACGCTCCACATATATATACAGTACAGCCCCTCCTCCTGATGTCCCGCCTTCCACTCCCCATAGGATGGAACTTTCCCTCCAAACCCATGACAGACAGGTAACATCAGTGCTGTATGTAACAGAAGGGTATTTCTTTCTACCCTTAAAAGAGAAGATCCAAAAAAATATAATGTGACCACAAACGTGGTGTGTATAATATCCTCGATATAGCTTGAATACTGGAAAAGACTTAAAGGGGGGGGGAATAAAATTTAACATGCCAAATAGAATAAACAAAAACTAAACTGTAGTACTTGCTTTTCTCAGTTACAAAAATACCCACAGCTACTTGTTTACAGTTCAGAGGAAGTAGGATCTTCTCATATGGCTCGATAGTTTGCATCTGGCAACACCAGATTGGAAGTACACTTGGCCTCAGGCTGGCAAATGTTCTAAGCAGTGCTGGCTGGTCCACTACAACCAAAGGAGCACCATCCCACCATAGGCTCAAGCTATATACAGCCAGTCCTTACCAAGCATGAGAAGTCAGACCAGGACCCTGCCTATGAAACATCCAGCCTCACCAACTACAGTGGGCACCAGTTGCCACTGGTTTCTAAAGAGTGATGAAAACAATCTGAATACGTGAGAGAGGAGGAGCCTTCGGGCTATAGGGTGAATGCAGCCCATGGAAGAGAAGAGTGTCCACCTGCTGTGATCAAGATAAGAATTGGGCTGTGCTTTGACAGCAGATTGCTCCCAGGGAAGGGTAGCTAGAACTGAGCCGTAATTAATGGGGAAATGCCTGGTAAGAATCATAATTGGCCCTGCTGACTCTGTTTTGGCCTTACACCTGCTTTGTGTTTAAGAGCTGCACACTGCTTTTAAACCCGCTTCGAATACACCTAGACTGGTGTTCACTCTACATTTTGACTTTGCCAACAAAGTTAGCCAGTTTGGTTTTCCTTCCTTTCCATTTATTTTTGAGTCATGGTAGGGAAAAAAATGCTGTTTGTGCTAGAAGTCACACTATGTATGATCAGTCGTCAAAATGATGTCTCCTTACAACAAATCCCTCATAACCTCATGTTTCAGCAGTATCTGCTGTTCTAAGATGATGATGATACTTGGTCTAAAATTGCAAGACCTCACACTATGATGTACAAATGGAAAACAAGTCAGCATGTCCATAAGTCAGGCGATCCCTATTTGTGGCAAATATAGGATCTTCGCAACCTTTGCAAAACTGGACTGACAGAATTAGATCCAAATCTGAAATATTCTGAAATCAAGGGGAATTTGTCTTTTTGTTGTTGTTGTTTCTTCTTTGGCCTGTATTTCTTCTTCTTTAAAATCATTCAGAGGTTTCTTGTGATGCAGCGTCACAATATTGCTGTCACTTATAAACTGTTCTACTGCTGTTGTTTATAGTTAAGGGTTTTCGTGGATTTTTGTTAAGTCACTTTTCATATAACTAAATGAGGAAAAGGCAACATAGGAAGAGGAACTGAAGGACTTTAGGACACTTTTGATCTCCCTTTCTGTGGAAGGCTCATGAGCAGAGAACTCCCAAGCATAAAGACAGAAAGCTCTACCGCCTAGAATTTGGATAAGTTACTGTTCAGGGTACAATTCTTAGACTCTCCCAGCAGCCATGCTAAGTGGTAGCTCTTGGGGGCAGTAGTTCTCCAAAAAGTAACTTTTCCAGGCTGTGTGCTGAATATCCCACATGCTGGACATAAAAATGTCATGGGCTGAGGCAGGCTATCAATCCACAGAATGAGAAGATCTCCTTGTTCCCACACAAGACCCTGAAATGACGTGAGTCTTTGAAAGCAATGGTTCTTAATTTTTATTTTTTATTTTTTATTGCCAGTGCAGACACTAGGTCTTCTTACAAAGAACTGGTGAACTGGCAAGAGTCTTGATGAAGTGATTGCTTGCCATGTGATTTCTTTTGCTGAAAATTAGCTTACTTTCAAACCAATTAAAAGTAGTTTCCTTTCAAACAAAAATCAGGGTCCTTTCACAAAGAGTTTGGTGTGATATCAAGATCTGAATGCTAACTTGCCAAAGGATTTGGGTCACAGGATTTCATTTTGTATCGTGGTACAAATTTGAACTACAGAGATTATAAAACATGAAACAATTGCCTACATTTAGGTAATTTATGAATGGTAGATCAGATGCAACTTCCATCGTCTTACGGTTTATGCACCCTTGTATAAAAACACAGAGCGCTGAAATTTGATGAATGATATTATTCAGACCAGACCATAACTAGTGCTATATATATACTGCAGTTCCATGGTTGAAATTTTAACAATCATAGAATTTAGTAATACATGCAGAATTTATGCAGGTGGCAAATGGATGCTTTTGGAGGTACCCAGTATATATTATCTAGATGCAGAATTTTACCTGGTTCTCACAACTCAGAGGTAAAATTACAGTGCATTTACCACTCATAATAATAGCATTATGAGAAGTAACAAAAGTAGTTCAGTTCTACTGACAGCCTACTTACTCTGTCTCACGCTAAACCAAAATCTACGAGGAGGAATATCAGTTTGTACGACATCAATCTAAACTCATGTACAATTCTGTGGCATTAATATTTTTACCACCTTCAATTATACTTATTCAAAAGGTACAGAGTCTCCTTTCTAACGCGTGTGTATATAGTTTGCTAATGTGTCTCAAACTGGTGCCTAAAACCATAGTATCTTACTTAGAACATGGAAAGAATGAATGACAAATAACATAGTTACATGTAATCAATTCATTATTCACATTTCAAGCGTTATGTAATAAGTAGACACAGTGTTATTTTGAGAGCAAAACAAGTTATATTTTCTAGCTGTTTTTCAATGTCACTTTTAAAGAGTTTTTAAAGACATTTTGGAGAAATTTTGATTGGAATTGCTTTAGTTTAATGTCATTTTCAATCCTATTTGTTAAAAAATCAAATCAGTGTAAATACAAAGACAGGAACCAAGAAAAAGAATACAGTATATTACGTTTAGAAAGCAATTTTCAAAGCTCTTCCTTTATTTTGCTTCTCATATAAAACAATATTGTTTGAGAGTGAGGTGTTACAGCCATGAACACTGAAATTCTGAAACTGAATATTTTGGAATGAGCTGTTGTGTGACACTAATAAAGTGCAACAACAAATGCAAATCAACATAGAATATGAAGCAGGAAAAGGAGCATTAAGATGTGGAACAGATGTATTTTGGAATTGCCACTTTGGTGAGTTTTGAGAACAGAATTAACAGAACTCTTGCAGCCACTAGGAACCATTGTTCATTCAATAAAGAAGTGTGCCATCAGTCAAGCACTGAAGGACATAGTCTTCTCCAGAAGATCCTAATACAACTCCATGCTGCAACATTTTTGACAGGAGGAGATGAGTCAACACAATTAGAATTAGGCCATGGAGTTTGAAAGATTCTGCATACTTTAGTCTAGTACTAGACCACCCAAGTGGTTGAGGTTGAATCAGGCCTGATTTGGCAGAGCTCTGGATCAGGCTGCCTTGCCAGGATTTCACTCAACAAAACACAGTCTTGAGGGAGGGGGGAAAAAATCAAAAGGCAGAGTTGGGTGCCCATCAGACTAATCTTCTTCACATCTGCAGTATGTTTTGGCTGTTCTAAATTCTTTCGAGCGGATGTCTGGAGGCCTTTAATTTGATGCTAAGCCAGACATGCATGATTGGATGTTCCATGTGCCAGAGACTCTAATATTGTATAACACTGTGCCGTGCATTCAGTTGCTCTTTTAACAATTGATATCAAAATGGATTAATAACAGAACATTAATGTCTGGCCCACTGAGCCTGCATTCTAATCTGGTGGCAAATCTCATTATAGATAGCAGGAACTTGTGTCTAACTAAACACAGAGGAGGCTGGGCTCTTAATCTGCCTCTTGTGATATGGTGCTCCTGTAGCACCAGTTTACATTTATTTAAAGGGTTTTCTTTGATATGGTTTCTGAAGATTCTTTAGACGCTTATTCTGTCTAAAACCACATGAGCATTTGGGAGCGCAGACCAGGTCCCTCGCCTGAAAACCTCTAATTAGATCCCACGTTGTGACCACATGGTCAAAATTATTGCCGCTTGAGCAAGGGATGCAAACTTGTGGTTCATAAATAAATAACATTAAAAAGGCCACTTTTCAAGTATGTTTTCCCTTTATGGGCAACCTTTTAAATCTGCTTAATCAACATTGTGCTTCCAACTCCTTTCAGCTTCATGTTAATCTTGTGACATTTCATGTTTGAGATTTCTCAGTTCTCGGTTTCTACTCAGTAACTCAAGAAACGACTATAATAGCTGTACAATGCAGGCTGTGAGAACAACCACACACAATTCTGTTCAGTTCTGGTTTTTTGCTCTGTGAGGCTAGCAAGAATGGCATGTGTTCAGAGACACTTCACAAGATCTACCTGAATTACTTTTGACTCTTGGAAACCGGCCCACGATTCATCTCCTCCACATGTGGTAGACAGTGTGCAGCAGACACTCATGTATAAAGGGTGGGAAATCAGCAACAGACTGAGTGGATGACGAGTGAGACAGGAGGGAATGGCGGGGAGGATACTGATGGGCCAGCCTGACTTGCTCAACTTCCTCCTCACACCTTTTCCTCTCTTGGTTCAGCAATGTCAATACCAAATGTTGAATGGCCATAGAGGGAGATACCCCGAGTCAGATCACCTCTTCATCACTGTCACCGCTGCCCATTTGTTGCCCTCCCACTCTGTGCCCAGTCTGTATGTCTGCCCAGAATAAGAAAGCTTCTCCTCCTCTTCATTGTCCTTGCCACTGCCCACACCCTTGGAGGAGAGTGAACAGGCAGCAGCAACAGAAGGAGAAAGAAGCCAAAGAACTGGACCATGGAGCTCTGTGAAGCAGCAGGAGGGTCAGGACCCACAAAGTGCCACACAACGACAACTCACCAGTTTGAGCATGACTTGCATTAGTGTGCACTTCCCCCAGTCAGGACCCCCCCCCGCCAATTTTGCAAGTTCCTCACACCAGGGCTCTGATGCCAAAGACAGAACATACCCAGTAAGTATCGTGGGTGAAGAGCGAGAGGAAGGGAAACACGAGGTCAGGCTAGGCAATCCCATTCTTTGTCACCATTCTGTCTGTTTCCTGTACCTCTGAACACAGAGACTCCATACTTCAGTCACAGGACAGATGGAACTTCTTTTATTATAATATTCTTTCACTGGACACAAGTCAATCATGGTTTAGTATTTTAAGCTCCGTTGGTTTAAAGGAAGAGCAAAGTGTTCAGTTAATGAGAGATGCAGCCCCAAGAATCTGAACAACTGAATGATCAGAAATAATTATATGTGTATATGTTTTAACAAAACATCACCCATTTACATGTAATAAGCACAAAAAGCATGTTATAGGTTCTATATAAGTCACTGTTTTTAAATAGTCCATGTAGCCTATTACACTGATTAATCAATAAGGATATCATTTCCCTCTCCCTCCCTTTCTTTCCTTTCTTTCCCCTTTCTTTCTTTTTTGGCCCAATCTCTGTGAAATATTCAATACTGTACTAGACAAGTCTATTGCCACTGTTTTCATATCATTGGTTAATACTAAAGGGTTGAATGCTCTCTTTCAAGATGGCCAGAAATTCTGTTGCATGGAAGTTTAGCATCTTTAAAGTGAACACAAACTGATGCACCCATTGCTCTGCAATGGTAGGAAGGAGTTGAATGGAAACACCCTAATACAGTACTCAGATTCTGGCTGATGTCCAAATTATCTTTTTGAATCATTGGCTTTTCTCCTAGGTAATGGAATTTTGTAATCCTCATCTAAACCACAGACTGCTGATTGATCCTATCCCTATGGTTCAGTATGGTTTTGTATATACCTATAAAAGGTCTTTCTTCCCTTAAGAGGATGTGGACCCTACCCTGCCTGGGATTTCTGCTTATTGCTAGGTAAAACAACACTGAAAAGGCATCTTTCTACCAGGTTTTCATCAACACCTATGCCTGCTTCAATTGAATTATCAGTTAGTTCAGGGTAATGCTAAGCTGAATGGAGGAATTGCCTTTATCTGCAAATGGTGTTACCTCTTTAGAGTTCATTTTTGTATCTGCCTGCAAAAACAGGTGCAAAAGACATGGCAGTCCAGTAGGAAAAAACATGTTTCTCTGTTGCCAAAATTGTACTTTGCCTACAAATCTGGGCAAACATATTGGATTAGTTGCAGCACAGTGTGTGTATATATGTGTTTGCACACAAATGTGTAAGGTAAAGGCAAAGGTTCCCCTTGACATTCAGTCCAGTTGTGTCTGACTCTAGGGCGCAGTGCTCATTCCCATCTCCAAGCCATAGCGCTGGTGTTTGTCCATAGACAGTTTCCATGGTCACGTGGCCAGCACGACTAGACACAGAACGCCGTTACCTTCCCACCGAGGTGGTACCTATTTGTCTACTTGCACGTGCATGTTTCTGAACTGCTAAGTTGGTAGGAGCTGGGACAAGTGATGGGAGTTCACTCCATCGCGTGGATTCGATCTTACAACCGCTGGTCTTCCGACCTTGCAGCATAGAGGCTTCTGCGGTTTAACCTGCAGTGCCACCACGTCCAAATACAAGTGGCCAGATCCTCAAATTGCTGTGAATGGCATGTATAGTTTGGTTCATACAGTCCAACCGCGTTATAGGGCAAGGAGATGTTCTATTCTCTGCTAGAGCTGAATTGAGGTAAAAGGAAGGCGGCTAAAGGGGAAATGAAAATTCCAGTGAGCATCAGCCGAGAAGGTGAGGATTGGCCTAGTTATTTCAGCAACTTGAATAGGTTCCTTTTTCCTGGAAAAATATATATGCACAAATGCATTCCCCACAAGTACACACAGTCCCCAGCTCAGACAAAAGACAAACCCTCTTCAACTCAGCACAACTTCATGATGAAAGGGTTGCAGAGGTTTTTTTTCCCACTTTCTGATTAAATTCCTCTAAATGCATAGCAGAAGTGCAGGGATTCATGGAGCAGAATAGCTTCAGGTTTCCCAGTGAGGTCCACCACTTTTCTCTCATCAGCTGACACTTCCTATCTCTATAACTCACTCTGAGGCATTAATAGAAGAAAGAATAAAAACTCCTTCCTTACAGCTGTGAACAAATCAAACAGCAAATTGACAAACATGACTGCTTTTAGCAACAGACTCTAGAGAGGGGGAAAGACACTGAGCAGAGAGGCAGGGCTCTCTTTGAAATCAGAGACAAGAGGGACTTATTGGTTAATAGTGGGTAGAATGACAGTCCCCCCCAGCCCAGAAAATGTTGGAGTTCACATGCTACCTGTAGTAGGTTTGGCTGGGAGGGACCTTTCTGGACTAGCGTGACTGTCAATCTAACCATCACTAACTAATAATTCCTTTTCTTGCCTCTGAATTAAAATAAAGCACACCTCTCTTTTGAGTCTTTTCTCTCTCTCTAGAGTCAGTTGAAGTCTGTTGTCAAAAGCAGTCCTGTTTGTCAGTTTGCTGCTGGATCTGTTCAATTGTAAGTAGTGAAACCTTTTTATTTTTTCTACTACTAACATCGACGAGTGAGTTATTGATACTGTAAGTGCCAATGAATGAGAGAAAAGGCTGGAGTACTCTGGAGAAGCAGTTCTGCTCTGTGAATCCCTGCACTTCTGCTGTGTGGCTAGAGGAATTTAACTCACAAATTCAAAACTCTGCAATAAGGTCCCTTCCTTTCAGCCAAAACTACTAAAGGCAGCAGGTGAGGTTGCAAAAACTCCAATAAAAACACCAGCTCACATCTGTTTCTTCATTGGGAGTGATATGTAGCTTATTCTTTAGTGCCTGAAGAAATGCACTTTTGCATACTGTATGATCAGAAGCTCTGTTCTTCCATGCTGATTCACATATCCAAGAAATAAGCCTGAGCTATAAGGCTGGGTTGCCAGATTCCAAAATGTACTCCAGTTCATACTTATACACTCAGGATACTACCGCCCATTCCCTCTTAGCTAACTGAAAGAAAGCCTGGCTGGCTCATACATTCTAAAAACTATTAGTATATTTAGTGTGTAATTCTACACACACTTACTCAAGAATAAGTTCCATTGAGTTCAAGGGGGTCACTTCTTAGCAGACATGTATAGGATTGCACCATTAAGGTCTTTTATTTGCATTAGTGCTCTTTATATAGAACTTAATTAGGGTCACTTTCAGTGCCTGGCAAAACGCTACGGTGCTAGGATAGCAGCCAAACATTTCTTTTAAAATGAATCATATTCTTTTTTAAATTAGCAAAAAAAAAAAAGAAGAAGAATATAGGGGGATGTGTGTTTTTTCCACTCTGGACTAAGCACGCCTTTAAGAAAACCTGCTGAATGCTTTATGTAAAGAACATGCTTTATAATAGCTTTTTGGCTAGCATAGTGGCTTACATCATGCTATATGCTGACAGCCTACCATAAACATTATACCGTGCAAAAATAAGCCTTCTGTCCACTGCTAAATGGTAGAAGTCATATGGCATATGGCATACGTCACAGAAATTTCAGATCGTAAAGAGAGCCCCAGATAAAGCTTATTTTCTGCTGTTCTTTGACATAATCTTACATATGTGGATTCAGTAACAGGCACGCATAGAGGCTGGATTCCCCCTATTCTGATTATGTGCTGTTTCTCCCCCGTTCTCTTCCAGCCCAGCAGTCACAAGGATGGCAGATGTAATTGCTTAATAATCTGGCTTTTGATTAATTAACTCATTGAATCCCATACAAACTCATGCATTGCCAAACCCTTAAGATGCACTCCTTTTTTGAGGATATTAAAATGCAGATTAACTGACAGCCATACAAAATGAGAGGGAAAATAGAGTTGAATAAGGCAAAGATACCAGTCAGGGCCAGTTCTACTATTCGGCATTCTGAGGCAGTCATTTCAGGCCACAGGATGTATCTGTCATGAAAGGATAGCAAATGTTTCTCACTGCCAGCTCTGGCATGCCATCTGAATCCAGAATTTAATCCCCCCTTTCTAATCATATTGCTTGCAGAGATCTTTGCTTGAAATCTGGCAGGGTTTTCCCACATACACCACACACCTGACAGCTACTATGTCTCCACATTTCGTATACATCAGTACTAAAGCAAATTTTGTGATCTAGCCATTCTACCCATAATCTTCCCAGTCAGTGGGAGGGCTGGTGACCCAAATTTCAGAACTGATTTGGATTCAGGTTCAAGCAGAATCAAATGGAGTCTGATTCAACCAGGGGTACATCGGTATCCGTCCCAAGACACCAAAGTGCCATTCAAACCAAATGAGAGGATCAGTGCACAGCCCTAGTAAGAATGAGTCCTTTGCGTAACAGTAGCAAAAGTGCTGACTATTTGATAAACGATGCTTCTCATGGCAGTAGAAACAACAGCCCTTAGGAGGATACAAACAAGCCTCTCTTCCCTTTCCAACTAAAGAAGAAAGAAAGAGAGAATTTGGAATTTAAAAAGCAATACCAGCAGTGAGCCCAGCTATGCAGCCGACAATTGAATTAGCCAGAGCAGATGGTATTGAAGTGCCTTAACAAGGTCCACCTGCATTACGTGGTATCTCTTTCTAGAAACAGTTTTGTAACTCAATTTCCCTCCCAAAACATCAGTGTTTACTCAGTAGGAAATCTGCTTTTTGTCAGTTTAAAACAGTGATTTCTTTATTACCGCTCTGCAAAAGGAATGACAGTCGAGGGCTGGCACTGAAGCAAGTCTGGTTAAGCCTACAAGAGTGTTGTAATGGAAACAGGGTGAGCTTCGGGTCAAGCAGAATGGGATTTGCACACAGAGATGTGTCTGCCTAAAGAACTGAGCTGTGTGTTAAGAGGGTGAGAGCGGCGTCCTGCTGGAGGCCCAAAGTGGTTGGACGTTGAGCTGGTGCCATTTTAAGACATGCTACTGGTATGATGGGAGATATCCATTTGTGCTACATTCATTGATAAATCAATTAAGCGCTTGTACTTCCGTGTCAGCAAGAGAATTCAGCACATGCTTGGAAACAAAATCTTGGAAAAATGTCCTTTTCTTGACTGCATTTCCTAGCATTCCATGCCAGCACAGCCACTGGTAATGTTTGCTAGGAGATTCTGAGATACAGACCAAACAAATACTTTTTCCAAGCTTTCCTTGGAAAAAAAAATCCATTGGAGGTAATGAATTTCGTGCTGGGTCATTGTGTGAAATTGTCTTAGTGCTCACAATAGAACTGCAACAATATATAATGATAGTGCAACAGATTCTTAAGTAATTTTATTTTAGCCCATTTCAACTGTCAGAGACGATCATCTTGCTTACTCAAAAAGTGAAGGAATGTGTCTTGTCAAGACTAGTGCTGTTGCCAGCAGGTGGAAGAACGATCACATATTGCTGCTAATTGTGCCCTCTCGATTTGCCTGCCTACCTTCCTTCTGTACCTTTCACAACACATGCTGCTTTGTTGAAACCACTCCCCATCACTTCACCCACCTATATTTTACAAGCAGTGTTGGTGTTTTGCATGTGCATGGCCCTCTTGGTGGGTGTCACCTGTTCCCTGGGCATAGAGAAGAAAAAACACTGCCTTGTAATATCTTACAGGCTTTTATGGATTGTGCCATTTCTGATGGCATGAACTTTTTATGGACTAGGCTCTGTATCTTCAGAGACCAGAATGTTATCTTCCATTGGCCAATAAATGCAGAGGCCCTTTTCATTCCATCCACAGGGACTCCTGTGAGTCGGGCTTGGGCCAAGGGTTCTGAGATCTGGAAGGCAGGTATTATTACACTATAGCAAGCGCCCCTAATGAAGCACTGCTCCCCCCCCAACTAGAATGAACCTATTATTTTGCAATTGTTACTCAATGACCCACCTCTGTGAGATCACAAGAGTGCATCTCTGTGCCATCTCGAGGGGCCTGCTCATTGGTCTCGTGTTTTGTCCCTGAAATCAGTGAAAATGGCAAGTCACTCCCCCAGTGACCGTGGTCTGGTTTTACCCATCTTGGCAGGAAGCCAAAGCTGTATTATTGTGTATGACCACCGGCTTTAAAAACTAACATTAGTCTATCCTTTGAAAGAAGTTTATGTTTTGCTTGATTTTATATTGTGTTATATAATTGTCTTATACTAGATTTATACTGTGATTTTTCTGCTATAGAATGGCATAGAGGAAGGTGATCTAGGGGCCTCCCTATTGAACAATGTTATAGATCCAGGACTACCTCGGCATCCCCTGTGGAATATCCCATTTCAGGGCCTAATGGCAAAATATTGGTATCTCTCTGTGCATGTCTAGCAAGAGCTTCCTCGGTAGAGTTCCATGCCACGGACGAGAAGGACAGCTCTACGCCAGCCCCTCCATTCCTTGTTTTGTTGTCCCACTACATGTAGCAGCCAACCAGTCTGACATGGGGGGGAGGAGCTCCACTGTCTGTGGAGCCTCTCCAGAGGAGTCCAAATCCTGATTTTCCAAGGTCCAGCTCACGTGGATATTTATCTCCATCCCATAATAGCAGAACTTTAATTTTCAGTCTCTATACTCCCCATGTGTGATAGGGCAACAGAAGACATGACATGAGGAGCAGGGCCAGCTTTTACATGTAAATATTCACCACATTTTAAAGCACTTGTAACTCACTGCAGAGAGTGAAGAATATTGAGAACTGGCTATTACATGATTACAGAGGCAATAGTTCGGACAGAAAAAAAAAACCCCAGCATGATTTAAAGTGGAAAGATCATTTAAGTTAGATAATTAGATTTTTTTAAAAAAGATATTAGGACCTGAAGCCGAATGTTTGCTGCCTTTGATGTAGCATGGAAACATATGCCTGTAAATTGGCCTGCCAAGCATGTTAAAGAGCAACAAAAATCACCATTATTAAGTTTGAATCAAAGTTCTGTCCTTGCCACATTAATCTAATTTGGTTTCAAAGGTCCCCCATCTCAATTCTAATTCCTGTCTTTGATGTCTGCCTCCTTCCTGGCCCACTCCTGTATTAAAACCAAAACCAAAACACAACTGCGTAGCTGAGGTTCCCCTTCCTCCACCAAAAGAATTGGCCATCTATTATTTGTTCTTTTAGGCAGGCTCACTTTAAAATGCACGGGGATTGGCAAATACATTGTGAGAAAAGTGGATGCCCCCAAAGAGTTTTACGAGGGTAACCAAAAAACTGGAGTTGCACAAACTGGGACCGACAAATTTAAACACAGCCAACAAATGAATCTCTCTTTGCCACTGAGCAGGGACTGCACAAAGAAAAAGTTATATTTAGTTTGTCCAACCTCAGTATCCAGGGCAATACCACATAATGTATTGATCACACCTTAATTTTGTGTGATGTCTGAATAGATCTGGAATAAAGAAGGGGTGAGATAGGAGGGATATAAAGTGGAAGAGTGGATGGTAGCATTTTGGATAGGGATGGCTTGTCATATTTGTAAGAGCTCCTGCTCTGCGTAAAGATGCAAAGCCACTTTTTTTCCTGCTGTTTTGTTCTTGTTTGTTGTGTTTTTCTTGCAGGAATTGTTTTCATATGGCAGGCCATTGAAACTGGCATGGAAATAACTGGGGTGGAACAACTGAGGCTTTGCTCCAGGGCATCAAAAAGTAGTGGGTACTGAAATCTAGAAACGAATCTACTGGTAAATGTTAGGAAAATAAACCTCCTGACCATAATCCTACCTCTTTAAAAAAAGCATAAGCTTCCTCTTTCTTTTTAGAAGGCACCACATTTTCCTCTTCCTCTCATACCCATGAGCCAAGGGGACGTAGGCAAGAGACAACACTGTCAAAATTGCCCCAGTTGTCCTAATTTCTGGTTACAACTCTGGAAACTGGACTCTGACCTGGAATCTGAAACCATATCATCTGCTCAGCCTCCTCTGAATTCATAGCTTCTTCTACTGCTGCTTGTGTAGAGAGCAAGCCTAAATTCACATTGTGTGATCAGTAAAGGATCTACAGGACGTATACACACACACACACACATACACACATGCATGCAGGCATACATGTTAAAGACTTGTGGCCATCCAAAATGTGGCAAAACAATAAAGTCTTACAATGTTTCAAAAGAACATTGCTTCTAGTCTCATACTGCAGACTCTAAAACACGAATGGGGAATCTTTGGCCATCCAGATGCTTTGGGATTTTAGCTCCAAGAACACCTAGTGAGTATGGCCGATGGTATAGGATGGTATGGGAATTTCTGAAAGGCCAAAGGGTTCTCTGCTAGTGCCATGAAAACATATTTTGTGCCTCAGAAGGTTTGTAAATCACATGGTCTGGGCTGTAAAGAAAAGTAGCCAAATAGAAATGAGGAGGAGCACCAGATCTATGTCTCCCATGATCCGTACTGGCACATCTTTCATAATTTTTTTAGGAATGGTTAGTGCCCTGGATGTTATTGGCTTTTATTTCTTTAGTTTTTTTCCAGGAAGATGGCAGTTTTGATCGTCTGCTATATTTCAATATATTTGACATGGCCCTAAAACATCATCCCTTTTGCTCTGCTTTCGTTCTGCTGCATCAAGAGAACCACAGATGTTAAGAAAATTAAAGAGTTTTCCCTAGCCCATAAAGTTGAGAATACTCCCAGAAACAACGGACATTCCTGACGTCCTACTGATTATACAAGTCAGGTGTTTGTTCCTAATATATCTTTCTTGCCGAGCGCACCATTCCTGCATCCCCTCACATACCAACTGCTGTGCTGCCACGCTTTTTTTGGGTCTGTGGAGGAATGCATATCAGACTCTTAAGTCAGCAGGGTGGCTTTCAACATTGACAGGTAGGTGAGAACATGGCACCAGCAGGGAAAACTCTTCACAGCTGGTGAAATAATCTGAGACCTTCTTCTTATGCCTACACATTATGTTCCTAAGCAAGATGTATCCCTTTTCCTGTGATCTTGCTCCCTCTTTCGCTTCTTTAGTTCTTCAGACTCCACCTCACTTCAGGAAAATCATAGATGCTCTGAAGTTATTAGTCCTATGTTGGGGTTTTCTGCATCTGTAAACATTTCCAGACCTTTAAAAGCTCCAGGAAAGCATCCACGAGCAGAAAAGGGTGTCCTTTGTAGACATTCATCTTCCATGTGTAAAGGATGATGACAGAAATGGTGAAGGAGGGAGTAGTGCCAGCATGCACATCCCCATTCCCTTCCGTGCACGTAGGGCATGTGCATGAGGAGAACTCTTTAATGGTATTAATTCTAATATTGTTGCAAAACTATTGTCTGTAATGCTAGATGAAGGGAGGAAAAAGTACTGTACAGCCCTCTAGAGGTTTGGGGACTGCAATTCCCAGCATTCCTTCTCCTTGCCAATGCTAGGTGGGGCTAGTAGGAGTTGTGGTCTGGGGAAGAAAACTATCAGGAAAAGCTTGCCTCTATATCTGGGATGAAGGATGTCAAGGTGGAGATGTAAAGCTTAACTAATAGGTTCACCAGTGTGATTTGGCACTAGGAGAAAGTACTGTGATACAGTGTTTGTAACAGTGAGTGTTATGGGAGGAAGATTCCAGTTACTGCAGAAGGAGTGGACCCAGGTTCAGAATTAAAATGGCAGCCACCTGCATACCTCAACCAGCTCAGAGTTTGAAAGTAACTCATTCTGTCTCTTTTCCTCTCAATAATTAAAATGTAACTATATCACAAAATAACAGTTCAAATATGACCTCATGAGGAATATATCCCTTTTGCTATTCAACTCTTAGCACTGAAGTTCGTTTTATAATTGTGGGGGAAGGTGGCCTCACTTAATAGCAATAGGGAATTATTGCATAGTTCAGGCTCACACTGGCTTTTTCTTTGGGGTAAATACCAAGTGATAATAAGGGGGATTAGAAGAGAGTGTGCTTTGGACCAGTATGGATCATGATCTTGGCAGTACTTGTTGGGAGACTAAGGCATGAGAGAAGGGAATGTTCTATGCAGCCTCCACTTTATGCCTTAAACTAAGCTACTGACTTCTGATATAGTGGGGGATGCTGTCTCTTCCTCAGTGTTAAAGAAGGATTCACTTCCCGGCAGAAACAGTTGGCAGGACTATCCTGGTTTTTCAAATGTTGGTGGATTCTCCCTCTGTGCTATAATTCCAGGCATTTGTGCCAGGTGTTCCCCCATTCTTCTGTAAACCAATTGTTTGTGAATACCATATCCAATTCATTCTGGTCCAGTTTATTTGCCTCGCACAATTTGTTTTCAGCCAATTTGCAGCCCAGCCGATTCTTATTTGTATGTATTTGCATTTGACCAACTAGTAAAAAAACAAACACCCAAAAAACAATTAAAAGGGAGAAAATACAGGGCTCAGACATGAGATGGAGGAGAGTGAAGTTCACTGCCATCAACTTCTGCCCAGCCTTCTGCTTTCTTCTCTCCTTCCCCCACCCCACCCCCATCCGGAGCTGAGCAATTTTGACTTCACCCAGATCCTACCTTTCTATGAATCCATATTGCTTACTGCGGGGCATCGATGCCCAGCTGTCAGTAACTCCTGGATCTTTCAAAAATGAAAGCAGCCTCTCTGGATTTAAGGTAAAGGTAAAGGTTCCCCTTGACAGTTTTTGTCCAGTCGTGTTCGACTCTAGGGGGCGGTGCTCATCCCCGTTTCCAAGCCATAGAGCCAGCGTTTGTCCGAAGACAATCTTCCATGGTCACATGGCCAGTGCGACTCAGACACGGAACGCTGTTACCTTCCCACCGAAGTGGTCCCTATTAATCTACTTGCATTTGCATGCTTTCGAACCGCTAGGTTGGCGGGAGCTGGGACAAGCGACGGGAGCTCACTCCGTTGCGTGGATTCGATCTTACGACTGCTTGGTCTTCTGACCCTGCAGTACAGGCGTCTGCGGTTTAGCCCGCAGCGCCACCACGTCCCTGGTCTCTGGATTTAGAACCTCCAAAATTCAGCACTTTGGGGGGGGGGACACACACCCCATTTAAGGCCCTGTGTAGGCTTCCTCACTTCGTTCTGGATGGGACTGGAAATGGACAACTACTCCCACTTCGCTATATTTCCTGAATAAATTACAAATCCAAAGGACATCCCTACTGTAGGAAATCCCTCTTTTTAAAAAATCAACATTCTGCAAAATAGGACAATAATCCCTCTTTACCCACGCCATTACAGTGTGGGTAGCTGAAACCTTGATCCCACCGCCTTACACTCTAATTTTTGGGCGATGTAGAGATTGTCTGTTTCGTGAGACTTAACTTCTCCAACATAATGAAAATAAAAAGCAAGCACTGGGTATTGTTAATGGGCTTTAGATGTTGGCCTCCTGGTTTGATCAGAACAGACTCAAAAGGGCCATAAACCAAGCAATACACGGTTTCAAGCCTGCATCAAAGGCATTCACAATCCTGTTGGGAGAGAACTGAGTATTGATGAAAGAGGGAGCTTATTGTGTATGTAAGAGAATTTCTTTCGAGACTTATGCATTAAGGCAGGCTCCATGGGTCAGGGTAGTCTGGGACTGCTTTCAATTTGCATCCCACTCTCCACCTTCCTCTATGCAGTCACATACTTGAATTTGGCCTTCATCAGCATTAAAATGTCAGATGTTTTCTTAATGACATCACGTTTTTAAAAATCCTGCTTCATTTTTTCCAGATGGGGCCAAAGATTATTTGGAGTGTTCTCAAGCCGAATCTGGAACAGAGGTTTTGATTCCTTTCTTTCTCTCGCCTCAGCCCCCCCCCCTTTCTAACAATACAAAATAAATTGGTAGATTTTTGCACCCATGCCTTATTATCTGCACCCTGTCCCAAAACAGGAAGATTGTGCTTTCTCACTGAGCCCTGCCTGGGGACGTGAATGATATCATAGTTGAAATGGTGGAGATACTAAGAACTGTGTGCCCTACTGGCATGTATGCAAGTTCCATGCTATTAAACAGAGCAGTCGGAATGCTGGCTATGTGGTAGGTGGCTTGGGTGACTCTCTCACGTTTGGGGGGGTCACCTTGGCCGCGAAGAGTGGGGTCCGCAGCCTGGGCATACATTTGGACCCGATGCTCACCATGGAAACGCAGGTGGCATCAGTAGTCCACACCGCCTTTTTCCATTTTTGGCGGATTGCCCGGCTGCGACCCTACCTCGACACGGGGGCGCTCACTACCTTGGTGCATGTGCTCGTAATCTCAAGATTAGACCACTGTAATGTGCTCTACGTGGGGCTGCCTTTGAGACTGATGCGGAAACTTCAGGTGGTGCAGAATGCAGCGGCCAGACTCCTCACCGGAGCGAGGAAATACCAACACATTTCTCCTACGCTGGCCGCATTGCATTGCCTGCCCATCTGTTTCCGCGTCAACTTCAAAGTTTTAATACTTACTTACAAGGCCCTAAACGGTTTAGGACCTCGATATTTGGCAGAACGCCTGCTTCCACCAAGGTCTACCCGGATCACCTGCGCGAGTCAGGAGGTGAGGCTGAGGAGTCTGACGCCGAGAGAGGCCCGGAAGGAGAAGACACGAAAACAGGTCTTCTCGGTGGTGGCTCCTCGCGTCTAGAACAACCTCCCTCCGGAGATTCACGCGGCCCCTACGCTGGGCATCTTTAAAACCCAATTAAAAATATGGTTGTTCATTCAGGCCTTCCCTCCAGCCAATTCTTGATTTTTTTCCTTACTTTTCCTTATTCTTTATTTTGTTGTAGTTGTTGTTTCATTATTATGTATTTGTTTGTGTTTTTATTGTCTGATTTTATATTGGAAGCTGCCTAGAGTGGTCCGGTGGTCCAGATAGGCGGGGTATAAATCAAATAAATAAAAATAAATAATAAAATAAATATGTTTTCTGTGTAATCTTAATTGCAAAAATGATGTAGCTGTGTAAGTGGAGGTTGGAAAGGTCTAGGAAATTATATGCCTGCTTTCCACAAGTGTTGTTTTTGAATTACCTGCTTGCTTCCCATTACATCTGGTGCAAGAATGAGGGATGTTTGGCCCTCCGGACTTGAACTTAGAGAACTAGCTGGGGGATTCTGGGTGTGGTAGTCCAAAAAGTACCTTATCCGATTACTGTTCCAGATACTATATTGCTCCCAGCATCTCTCAACATTCCCCAAGCAGGCTAAGGCTAACTGGAGAGAGAGTCTAGTTACAAAGTCATCTTCCATGATGGACAGAGTTCCTACTCCGATCCTCTGAAGATGCCGGCCACAGAGACTGGTGAAATGTCAGGAAGAACAACCTTCAGAATACGGCCAAAGAGCCCAAAAAACCCACAACAACCATCAGATCCCGGCCGTGAAAGCCTTCACAAATACATTTTCTTGCCATATCTTGTGCAGTCAGTTCCATAACTGACTGAGGGCATGTTGTTGTTGGAAAGAAAGGACAAGGTTGCCTCTCACTATTGCATATATAGATGCAATCAGAAGAGGCAGTTTTAATTTGCTTCAGCCTTGGTGAAGGAACAGGACCCTTCATTGCACCTAAGAGCAGCAGGGTAGTTGCAAGAGAATAGGTATCGTTCAGAATGGTAATATGCCAACTGTGGCATTCTTCCCACACAGAAGAATGGCAAGGCAGCTTTTCCTGCTCCCAGACTCTGTTGCTTGGGACTAGTGCCTTACTCTGCCTCAGGCAGATTAAAAACATTTTTAAATTGATTTTTTAAAATTCAAATCATGGATTAGATCACGATTAAAATCCATTTGTTTGTTTTTTAGATTATTGATTTTTATCCACCCTGCTCTGTCTAAAGGAAGGGCAGGTCCTTGTAAATTCTGTGCTAATTATGTGTTGAGAAGAATAAATACTGCCCAAAATATATAACATGTGGCTGTCCCAATGGCAGAATCTTATATTGTTGGACTGGTTTTGGAAGTCATACAACGGAGTGCTTCGGCTTTCACTTTTCATATGGTTTCTACTGCATATAGAGCATTTGGAGGGAGTATAGAGAATTTCAAGAGACAGGCCACAAACCTGCATCTAGTTTAATTGCTAGTTTAATCAGCCAAAAGTTTATTTGATTAATCATTGAGTAGCAACGGTAATTGATGAGAGTTGAACTTTAGTCGGTGGGTCTGGTAAAAGATATGTGTAATTATTTTGAGACCGTTATCAGTTAACTGATTCATTCCTTCTTACGGGGTATGAATACTAAAAATAACATTTCCTGTAAAAAAAAATACATAACAGTATACTGCCTTTAAAAGGCCAAAAGGGTAGAACATTGTTTGAATGTTTTTATCTCTTTATCAAGCAAGATTTTATTAAAAGGAGGAGTGGGTGTTGGAGGGAGGAAGTCTTGACTTGATGCTAAAGTCACAGTTTCTGCATAATGTCCTGAGATGGAATGAGGGGGGAAGGCCCTGTAGACATTCAGATTAGGCTGCAGCAGATGATGTGATGACTTTAACTTTTAACTAGACTAACCTCTGGGGACATTGCAAGAAGAACTTGATCCTCCATTGTTGAAACTATGAAATCAAGTTATCAACTCAAAACGTTTTGGCTAAAAAAATATAAAGCTGTGGTAAATCTCATGCTTTTTTCTGTGCTAGCTCATGCAGATTTATTGTATCTAAGATGCAATCCTACACACAGTTACCTAAGGTAAAGCTCTACTCAACTCAGTTGAGGATGTATTTCTGAGTAGGCATGTCTTGAATTGCTACTTCCATAACTACTCCAAACAGTTTAGAACATTCTCATTTCAGGAGCTAAGCGTGGTAAGACCTGAGGCCATGCCTCAGTGGGAGAGACCATGAGGAAATACCACGGATCTCCAAGGCTGGACTAGGAGCAAATCCTATCTGAAACCCTAGAGAGGCACTGCCAACCGGAGTGCTAACTCAGGGATTATTTTAGATAAAGAAGTACTGGGCCAGATGGACTAGTCATCTGACAGTGTGACAGTTAATGAAATTTCTAATTAATCAATTAAAAGATAGACTGTTAATCAGCTTCAGCTCTCTAATTTGATAGCTATGGGCCTCCATTTTCCTCCACCACAGAAACTGCTCCTGCCACCAAAAGAAGATTCCAACGATTGCTAGATTTCAGAATTGTTGACCTAGTATTATGTTCAGACTGAAGTTAAAAAAAAATGTCTTTCACAGCGTATTAGTACACCACAAAATACATTAAAGAGGCTGTGCAAATTTCACATTGATGGAAAAATCTCTCTGACTCCTTTGCAGATCTTCTACTCTGAGCGGTAGCCCTGTTATCTCTGATATCTCTCTCATCCGTCTTTCCCCACATCCTGCGGGGCCTGCAGAGTCGCCTTTCAGCCACCCTCACCCATACATGAACTCCCACATGGAACACTACCTCCGGTCCATGCACAGCAGCCCCACCCTCTCTATGATCTCGGCTGCAAGAGGCCTCAGCCCAGCTGATGGTAAGTGGGGGACATGACTAAGCAGTTAACTTTGTTGATACGCCATATTTGAGGCTGGAAGAGTTACTTCTTTAGAATGCCAATTCCCAGCATGGTCATTGGCTATGCTGACTGAGATATTCCGGTAGATGTCATCCAAAGAGGTAATTCTTCTCTCTGTACTGTATATGAGTATAATAATAGTTCTCAGATAATCTTAGTAAAAGTAGGAAGGGCAATATCTGTTGGGCAAATTCTTCTCAATTATATTGGTACTAGTAGCCATTTTAAAGGAAGAGCTTACATTATTGGGTTGTTTCTGTTGATGAAGAAATAGGATTCTAATGAGTTTATCAGCAGTTTCCTGTAATTGATTCCAGATGCTCTTGTTTATTGTTCAGTGTAAGTGGCCCACTAATTCACACAAATATATTTACAGGTGGAAATGTGTATAGCTTGTATCTCTAAAACGGATCTTCTGAGTGGTTCAAATATATATTTATTATTTACATATTTAATATATTATATCCCAGCTTTCTCCTTAAAAAGGACCTGAGGTGCTGTGCATCATTAAAAGACAATATTTAAAAGCTAGAAACAGTATGTATGACAATATTTTTAAAAAGAATCAAACAAATGCCACACTAAAAATGTTAAACAAAATCAATAACAAAAACACATTAAACGCAAATGGAGTACATTGCCCCATTTAAAAAAAAACACTTTAGACAGCAAAAACCTGTTTGAAGAGAAAGGTCTTCATCAGCTTGTGGAAGGACAACAAAGATGGGGTCAGCCTAGCCACCTGTGGGAGGGAGTTCCAGAGTCTGGGTACAACAACAGAGAAAGCCCTCTCAGGTTTCTGCACCAAACACAACTGTGAAAGTGAAGATGATGTGACCACGAGAAAGGCATCTCCTGATTTTCTTAGCACTTGGGCAGGCTCATAAATGGAGCCATGGTCCTTGAGATTACTTGGACCCGTGTTGTTAGGGCTTTATAGGTTAAAACCCACAGCCAGTGGAGGTGCTGTAACAGAGGGGTTATGTGATCTCTGTAAGTTGTAACCGGTCCCAATTAACAATCAGACTGCAGCATTTTGGACCCGCTGAAGTTTCTTAGCAATTTCCAAAGGCAGCCCCATGCAGAGTGTGTTACAGTAAGTCAGCTGAGGTACAATGAAGACATGTGTCATTGTAGCCAGATCAGAACTTCCCGAAGAATGGGCACAGCTGGAACAATAGTTTTAATTGTGCAAATGCACTCAGGGCCACCACTGAAACCTAAGCATCACTATTGAACTCTTCCGTGTTCACTCATCTTTCTGAAAGTATTTCAGGTGTAGTGATAGCAACATATGAACAGTCCTGCTGGATTCAGTGAAAGCTCTATTAGTCCGGTTTTCCTGACTAAATAGCCCAGAATCTGGTCCAGCCATGTGCCTATGAAAAGCTCACAAGCAAGGCAAGAGCAAAACAGCACACTTCTCATATTTTCCAGGAACTAGTGTTCAGGTTCATATTGTGTCTGACACGGGGAGAAATACATTGTGCTCATGACTATGTTATTGTTATTTTCCCCACTTTGCCCAAAAGGCTTGTATTGTTTCCAACAGTGGCAAAGACATAGACTTTCTCTGCTTCTTCTACCCCACTTCAGTTCATTCTGGGGGACAGAGTGAAGTACTGTGTCGCTTCTCCAGCTGTAAGCTTTCAGTTCGGCTGCCAATTACATTGCAAGCTAGCTTTCAGTGTGCACACACAAACACAGAGAAGGAAAAACTCTACTGGGGGAGTGAATTACTACATTAACCCTGTGCCATGAGTTCAGTGGTTAAACTGCAGTACTGCAGCGAAGACTCTGCTCACAACCTGAGTTCACTCCTGAGCTTAGGTGGTAAGTTGACACAACCCTCCATCCTTCCAAGGTCAGTAAATTGAGTACCCAGCTTGCTGGGGGGGCAATGTATAGCCTACATAATTAAATTGTAAACCACCCAGAGAGAACCTTTAGCACAATGGGGCACTATATAAGCAGCATACTGTGCTTTGCTTTGCTCTCCTTGAAAGGTTTCCTTAAGATTTCCTAGAAAGTGGCAGATTTTTGAAAAAAATGGCTTTTGAAAATGGTTTAGACATAAATCCTGGCAACTCCTCAGCTAACTGGGAAAAAATGAGTGTAGAGGTTTGTTACATCTGGAAGTTGATGGTAGAGATGGGCATGAACCTCCAGCTCAGTGATTCATGCCACTTCAGCCTTCATCCTTGCTTCCTCCAATGGGCACCCATTCAGAGGCAGCACCCTGGCTTCCCTGTCCTGCCTCCTCCAGGTGCTGCCTCTGTTTGTCCAAAGAACAAACTGGCACGATCCTCTGAACCAGTGGTTCATGCCCATCTCTAGTTGATGGCCATCACCATGCACAATGTTATGCACGTTTCTCATGACTCCCTTTCATCTTCTGCCCACCCCACAAGTTTCAGAGCCCCAAATGTTGTAACTTTCTTTCATTGGCAGCTGCTTCTGCCCCTTGATTATTTTGGTTGCCTTTTTCCGCATGTTCTGCTTTTAAAAACATTCTCCAGCTCCACAACGTAACATCTGAAGTGTGGTGACCAGAATTACACACAATATTCCAAGTGCCATTTCACCTGAGATTTGTATGAGGCATTATGATATCAGCAGTTTTGAATCCTTTTCTAATAGTTCCTTCCTGGGATTTGCTTATTCGGATTTTTCTTTTTTATATATCCATCCCAACTCTTGAGCTATAACAACTTTTCACAAAGTCTTTATATTTAGCTAGCTACCTATTTTTTAATTATTTTGAAAACATAGTGATCGACAGCTATTCCCATCCTGTCAGATTAATTAAGATGAAGAAGAAGACAAAGAACATAAGATGGAACAGGGGTTAGAAAATTAAAAATAATAGTGGGGTCTAATGCTGGTCATTGTCAGCATCGCTGGTGTTGGGCTAGATGGGCCAGTGGCTGATTCAGTATAAGGCAGCCTCTCATGTCCCTAAGCGTAGGCTGAGGGGAGGAAATGAATGGAGTGGGCCTTCTCTGTTGCTGCTTCCATGGAAATCCCCCCCCCCCCAGGAAGCCAAGCTGAGCCCCATCTTTGCCATCCTTCCACAAACAAGTCAGCGTCTTCCTTTTCTGCCAGGCTTTTGGTCAACTATTAAATGCCGAAGAGAGTTTTCTCCCCCTCCCCTAATGCAAAAACATGAAGCTGTTCTGTCTTCGTTGTTTTTCAATAAGTTTTGGAACTTTTTTTAATCTGCTAGTTTTAATATTATATCGGTTAAATTGTTTTTTAATACTGTAGTAATTTATAGTTTTTAAGCTTTTAATACAGATTGTTTTAGTATTGTAACTTGTAAGCTGCCTGGGGTCCTCTTGAGGAGAAAGGTGGAGTATAAATCATTTAAATAAATAAATGTCTTCATGTTAATGATAAATACGAATGCACTTTGCGAAAAATTTGTCAGTAGCAAAATGGAACTGAGTAAGTAACAAGCTCCCTTTCCACCGGTGACTTTGTACAATTATTCAGTTATATGACCCAAAGGAAAGAGACAATATAGTTTCTGATCCTAAGCACTGTGCCTGGGATGTAGCCAAAAAGTTTAATTTTGTCAAATGGGAATGGGATGGGAACTCCATTCAGCCAGGCGGACTTAACACATCTCATAAATCCTAGTTTTTTCTGTTGATGCTGGTTTTGGTTTTGCTGATCCTGGAGGCTTCTCCTCCTAGCAAGTATTAAGATTCCAAAAAATTCTACTCTAAGCAAAGTACAGATGCGTGCTATTGCTCTTGTAGACTTTCTCCCTCCCTACTCCTGAGCCCTCTTTCCTGCCTGTGAAAATATATATATATTATTATTGGACATTAGAAAGGAACCTTTGTGTTGCCTTTCAGTTTCCTTTCTTTTCCTCCCCACCCCACCCCCCCGCAAGCCACAGTAAATAAGTTAATGGGGAGCAGGCAAAGAGGCAAGTTGCAAAATTCACAAATGGGCAGAAGTGAGGCTAATTGGTTCTGGCATAGCAAATGGTTTTCTACTGCCAGGCACTAAACATATTCTCTCACAGATTCTCTCTCTCTCCCTCCCTCCCTCCCTCCCTCTCTCCATATTAGACCTCTTCTTTAATTTCTGCTGCTGCATGTTAACTGGGATATATTTGTTTTTTTCTTTCTTTCATTATAGACTGGGATGTTCATTCTGACAGCATTATTGCACCTAAGTTCCTCACCTCCTCCACTTCTCTCCCTTCTACATGCTCTCTCTCTCTCTCTCTCTCTCTCTCTCACTCTCTCTCTCTCATATTTTTTTCTCTGGTGAGCCCTGTCTTCGTGGAGAGGGATTATTAGAAGGGGGTGGAAATGAGAGATTGTTTATATATTGCGGAAATGGAGGAATGTGGAGGGCCCCAGCCTGGTGTCTTTTGTCCACAGACAGCACACGTCTCAAACACACGTCAGAGATGTAATGTACAAGATCTGGGCAGGGGGAAAAGGTTGATTCCAGCATCCCTGCTGAAGTCTGGCTCTTTGAGGGAATGTTTTATCTTTGTTGTTTCTTCTCCTCTGCTCCCCTCCCCACTCCACTTGCATGTGTCGCCTGTGCAGTCGCTCACGAGCATCTGAAAGAGAGAGGTCTCTTTGGCCTGCCCCCTCCTCCTCCAGGAGCCAACCCTGCGGATTACTATCACCAGATGACACTCATGGCCAGCCACCCCAATCCGTACGGGGACCTCCTCATGCAGAGTGGGGGAGCAGCCAGTGCAACACACCTTCACGATTACCTCAGCCCTGTAGATGGTAAGTAAGGCAGGTGGTGTCTTCCTTCACGGTGCATAGAGTTTGAAGACATTCTAGCTTTATTGACTGTTTCGTGGTTGGGTGGCCGGCATGGTGTTCCTTGTGTCTACAGCAATCACACCAGTATCTGACATTAGCAGCAGAATTCACAATAATCTTCTGTGTGTGTCTGTTTGTCTGTGTCTGCGCATATGTTTCTCAAAATGCAGCATAATACAAGGCATCAACTTATCGGACCAGACTTTCGCAGTCATTGAGTACAAGCTTAAGTCTTCCTTTTTTTGACAAGATGCAAGCAGTAAGACCAGAAAGCCATGGGACAAACCCTTTTCCGCCCTCTGTGAAAGCATAGAATTTGTATTAGAAAAACTGAACTACAGTACTATTGGTTGCAGACACCCTTCACTAGACTGGAAGAAGAAGAAGCTGCTTTACAGTATGAAACAAACATGGGACAAGGATTCTCAAGATGTGGAAGAACAAACAGTTTTATTCCAATGTTTTGTTTGCTCTGCCTGTTTAGGTGGTACACAGTAGGGCTTGAAGTAGCAGCCAACTCCTTCACCTCAAAAAGGGTTAAGCAGATGAAGATTTAATTCAGCAGATGTAGCCTAGTTTTTGTGGCAAGTATTTCTTCCAGTCATTGAGAGCACTGGATTTTTGCTCATTTCTTGACATGTGAGCAGAGTTCTGCCTACTTCTCATCTGAGCCCAGCTAATTTCAGTGAGAGAGATGTAAGCATGGGGCTTAACTTTTCCATTGAAACAAATGGGACTTGAAATGTTTCACTTTAGCTTGATCGTGTGTACTTTGCATGGCCGTTCATGGAAGCTGTAAAGGTGGCTACCACTGGGAGATGAGAGAGCAGAAAGAACTAATTGTCAAGGGCTGAAATAGTACAGAAACCTGAGCAGCCTGAGGTGTTAACTTATGACCGTATTTGGGCTAAGTAGAGGAGAGTTTACCAGCCAGTCAGAGGGGGGGGAGGGAATACCACAGCACTCTTTAGATGTATGTGTCAGGTCATTTGCGGTACCATGGCCATGTGGTAAATTTAATAAGTCCCTTTGGAAAATTGCCTTGGTTGCATGAGGCTTTCTGAAGAATCACCAGTTTACAGGGACAGATTTTAGCAGAGCCGTATTACTCTGTTGTAGCAAGAAACGAAGAATCTGGTGTAACTTAAAGTCTACTTGATTTGTGCTGACTTGGGCTTGGGTATTCACTGACTTAATTCCATGAAATGGAAGGGAAAAGTAGTGATACAGCCTGGTGTGTGCAAGTGGTTTTGTTGTTGTTTGCTGCCGACAGGTCTCCTCCGACTTATGGCAACCCTATGACGGAGGGATTTCCAAAATCCTCTGTCCTCAACAGCCCTGCCCAGCTCTGCAAACTCAAGCTGTAGTTCTTTGTGGGGTCAATCCATCTCATGTTTGATATTCCTCTTTTCCTGTTGCTTCCAACTTTTCCTAGCATTAATGTCTTTTCCAGAGAGTCTTACCTTCTCATGATGTGCCCAATATAGAACAGCCTCAGTTTCAATATTTTTGCCTCCAGAGATAGTTCAGGCTTGATAAGTGGTTTCATGGAGGAGAAAAGCACATAAACTTGTTTTCAGTTTGTCAGATATTGAACAATCAATTATGTTTTTGTCTATCTTTCCTCTACCCATGACAAACTCTTCTTGACTGCTGCCATTCAGACCATGATAAAACTAGTTAGTCTTCAACATGTCATAGAGCTCTTCTCAGCAGGCAGCTCTGGAGTAATATTTCTACTCCTGCACAGCTGCACTGATGTTAATTTCACCCAGGAGGACAGAAATTTGGCAACCTCCAAAGAATGAGATCAGCGTTTAAATTTGGTCCTCTGAGAAAACCATTCTGTAGCCTTTCATAGATTCTTAGTAGCTGTGCAACTGCTAAGACTGAAGGATTTAAAAACTTACTTTTATACTAAAACTTGCTTTTATGCTCTTATGTTACTCTGGATTTTCACTTTCTGTAACTGTTACGTTCCTCTAGCTTTCAATGTACCACACAAACACACAAAAGCTCAGTAACTGCTTGCGATTACATGGTACATTCACATTATATGACAGACTGGGTCATTTTCCAATACAACCACTGATACAGAAGGCTGCCTAGCCAACCTCTGGACAAAGGAAATTATAATTGGTCACTGCAAGCAGTGAAACATCTGGCCTAGTCAGCTGAACTCCAGAAGTCAGGGCCAGCTCTATTGCTAAGTAGAATGGGTTGGTCATGGCTTGGCGGACCAGTGCACTCTCTAAGTGAGCCTGCTTCTTTCGAGTGTGGTGGAGGATGCTGTCCTATTGCCTATGTTGAAGAAAGCTTCAACAGCCAACACAGATGAAGTGAGATCTACCTAGAATGTCTGCCTTTGTTCTTTCTTTGAGGAAACACCTCTCTGCTTACCATGGTGATGTGTATTCTTGAAGATGGGGGGCCATGCTTTTCTAACTTTTCAGATCCCAGCAAGCCTATAGCCTACACGAGGGGAAACTTAATACATGACCTGAGGAATTCATTTTATTGTCTGCATAATCCTCTCCTCCGTTACGTCTCAAGACCCCCATGCAAACTAAAAGGAATCAAGATGAAGCTTCTTCTCTCCTCCCCAGCCCCATTTACATGCCTTTGTGCCATTTTGATTGATCTAATGAAGATATCATTCCAGTATGGATTTTGGCATTTCTTTTCCTGAGGAAGCAAAATGTCCCAGGAGTTATAGTTCAACATATTTGGAGAGCACAAGGTAGGGGATGGGTGTTCTTATTGGATGCATGTAAAAACAGATAAAATAAGCCCAGCTAGCTTCCATTTGAGAGATCCAGGAGGACTGCTGTTGGACCTGACACACTGTGCCATATTTTAAGGGAGGAACACTGAAGCAACAAAGAATCAAAATGTTGATGGTGTGCATACATGTTTCCCAATGAACTGGGATAAATTTGCATATGTATACATATGCGTGCGCACACGCACGCACGCGCGCGCACACACACACACACACACACACACACACACACACACACACACACACACACACATGCTGTATGCCAACCTCTTGCCATACATGCCAGACCCAATGTCATTTTGGTCTTGGAAGTGTCTTATCTCTGCAATGAAAACATGTGAAGTCTCTAACCAGAATAAATTAGCTGAACTGGAATAATTCAGGATTGCAGGAGTAAAGCTGGAGTAATAGACTTTAAAGGAACAACAAAGTGGTATTTCTAAAACGGTGTTTCCTGACCTTGTTCCAAAAAGGTTTGGGTGATATACAGTATATGGTTCTTTTCTGCTTCTTTTGTACTCACAACAGTCCTATGAGGTAGGTATAGTAGAGTGAATGACCCAATGTTTGGGTGGCCTCAAGTTATTTAGTGAGTTTTATGGCTTACTTAAATTTCATGGAGACTTAAACCTTCATAGTCCTAATTCAATGCTAACTACCACACCATGTTGGCTGTCATAATGGAGTACAAATGGCCTTTCTGTTGTGAGCTGATTGGGTGGAGAAATACATTGGGAAAGATACAAAGAGCATATGTAGCCTTTTGCCAGGTCCCATTCCAACATATGGCACACAAAGGATGGCCCAGTTTTACTTGAATGATCGCAGGTTCCTATTACTCTGTGCCATTCTCCTTTCTTTAAAAAAAGATGGAGACCAATCTCTTATTCTCTTGAGGAACACTCTTTGGGCAAGAAATATCTTTAAAAGGTATATGCAGACGTCCCATGAGAAATGTTACTATTCTTACCAAAATTCCATTGGCTTCTTTGAAATATCCAAAATGTTTCATCTGGGAAAAAACTATTACATATGCTTTAAATGTATCAGTTAGTCCTCCAAGTTCCATAGTTGAAGTTCAGTGTAAATAAAGATGGAACTACGTATCTGTGTCAATGTTATTAGTGCCTGTATTAGCCACATAATTATGAGGATACCTGCTTGGACTAGATTAACCTAGGAAAATTAGAATCCCTAGAATATAGACTCAGTATTACTATTTTGCCACCATAAATGGGCTTGTGAGTCCTAAGGCTGGGCTTATTTATAAAAAAAAACAAGTATAATTCAGCTTTGATGACATTCAGTGATTTTTCTGGTGCTTAACCGAAGGTAATGTTTACGAGACTGAAGAGGTAGCCCAGCACGTACTCCATCGCCAAGGTCTTTTGATGAACGTTTTGCTAAATCCTGGGTTCCAAAAGAATCTTATTTATTTCTGCCGGCTTAAGGGCTCCTAGACAACCACTCTGGGCCCAGCAAGAATCTCCAAACACTTTGAACTTCAAAACTAAAGAGGCCCTGTGTACCTGAAGACACAAGGCTCTTGGGACATCACCTGGTGCTAGAATGAATGCTTGGCATCTGTCGCACTGTAAACAAGAAGTGGGATGAAGATGATGCCACAGTACAAAAAACTGCTAAACAAGAAAACCGTTCAGAGATGGCAATTACAGCTTTTTGGTGCTTAGCCATAATGGGGCTGCCCTGTTCCAAATACAATACTCGCGTTTTAATCATATATGTCTCGTGAGGAAAATAGGGGGGAAATCTGTGGATATAGAATATATAAGTGGTTATATTTAGAATAAAAATGCATTTCTAAATCACAGGCTGTCAGTACCTATCTGGGCAAAGTTCAAAGTCCTACAGGGTTTGGATCTAGCCTGTTGGAAGGTCCTACTCATTTCACAGGCCACTTCAGTGAGGATATGAAGGAGGGCCTTCTCAGTGGCCGCTCCCTAGCAAGTGTGGTTTGGGCTCTTCCTTGCTCTCCTTCCACCGGCAAGCAAAGCCCTCTTTATTTACGAAGGCCTTTGGACCTCAGCTGGCTATGAGTAAAAGGTCTTTCGATGGTGTGCGCTGTGCCCATTTTTCTTTTTGTTGTTGTTGTTGTTGTTGTTGTTGTTGTTGTGATTTGAAATGTTTTTGAATTATTTTAATCCAGTGCTTTTAAATATGATAATTATTTAATAACATTTTAATATTATGATAATACAATAACTTGCCCCTTGTCATATCTGTTCTAATTAATTTTGTGGGCTGTCTTGAGACTTGCATTGGGATGAAGAAAAAAGAGGAACCTATAGAAAGATTAAACCACTCTTCAACCTGTGAGGTTTTAGTCACTTTTGAGCCCTTCTGAAATTTTAATATTTAGTTGGTAGGGCAGAAGAGAAAACATTTGACATTTGTAGTGTCAATGAACATTTTGGTCAATCAGACGTTAACCTTTTTTGGCAAGAACTGTACCTGCCAAAACACATATACGCACATGCACTTGTACCACCCCTAGCTTTCATAAACATGTTCGTGCAACCTTTCAAGGCAGGACTACAGACTTTCCCATCCCCCGCCTTCTTTCCATCAGAGAAACTGCTGCTGGAAAAGTAATGACTTTGTCGACTCATTTGAGGGCAGCCTTATAACTTCAGCATATGTGCAAACACATCACAAAAGAGTGACAGTTTCCTCTGGAAACACCAGGGTCACAGATGCTGCCTCTAAAACAAGCACACCCTGTCCCACATCGCTGTGCTACCTGGTGGACTTAAATTACCCGATTTGTGCTAGCCGAGTCCCAGGCCAGCCTACAGAATCTGACAGCTTCCAACAGAGTTTTATGCCATGGGAAAAAAATGTTACTTGCATGGTTGTGAGATAGCTGCACCAATAAAACCCAGGCTGCTGTTGGACATCAAGACTTGTTCCCTCGTCAAATTAATGGGAACCAATGGCAGAGCTGACACCGTGGGCATAAATCACAGGAAGGAGCAGCGAGGAATGAGTACAAGGCTTTTCTTTCTATTTAGTAATTTATCAAGAGAAGTGGCACATTAATAAACAGATCTCCCTTGAGGTGTGGGAGTAACAGAGACAAATATGACTGTCAAACACAGTCTGTTTCCTCCTCTTTGCAACACAGGAGATTGGATACAGAGAAAACACTTGGTGTACATGTGAGTGTGTTGGTGTGAGTAACTTCTATCCCAGTAGCATCTTGGAGTTATAGTGGAAACCAGGTCTCTTTTATGCTAGGTCCTGTCGTCGTCTAGTCGTTTAGTCATGTCCGACTTTTCGTGACCCCATGGACCAGAGCACACCAGGCCCTCCTATCTTCCACTGCCTCCCATAGTTGTATCAAATTCATCTTGGTTAGTCAATGAAGCAGAAGTAGATATTTTTCTGGAACTCTCTGGCTTTCTCCATAATCCAGTGCATATTAGCAATTTGGTCTCTAGTTCCTCTGCCCCTTCGGAATCCAGCTTGTACTTCTGGGAGTTCTCGGTCCACATACTGCTGAAGCCTACCTTGGAGGATTTTGAGCATAACCTTGCCAGCGTGTGAAATGAGTGCAGTTTGTACGGTAGTTCGAGCATTCTTTGGCATTGCCCTTCTTTAGGATTGGGATGTAGACTGATCTTTTCCAATCCTCTGGCCACTGTTGAGTTTTCCAAACTTGCTGGCATATTGAATGTAGCACCTTAACAGCATCATCTTTTAAGATTTTAAATAGTTCAACTGGAATGCCATCACCTCCACTGGCCTTGTTGTTAGCCAGGCTTTCTAAGGCCCACTTGACTTCACTCTCTAGGATGTCTGGCTCAAGGTCAGCAAATACATTATCTGGGTTGTCCGGGATAGCCAAATCTTTCTGATATAATTCCTCTGTGTATTGTTGCTACCTCTTCTTGATGTCTTCTGCTTCTGTTAGGTCCCTCCCATTTTTGTTCTTTATCATGTCCATCTTTACATAAAATGTTCCTCTAATATCTTCAATTTTCTGTTATTTTCCTCTATTTCTTTGCATTGTTTATTTAAGAAGGCCCTCTTGTCTCTCCTTGCTATTCTTTGGAAGTCTGCATTCAATTTTCTGTAACTTTCCCTATCTCCCTTGCATTTTGTTTCCCTTCTCTTCTCTGCTATTTGTAGAGCCTCGTTGGACAGCCACTTTGCTTTCTTGTGTTTCCTTTTCTTTGGGATGGTTTTTGTTGCTGCCTCCTGTACAATGTTACGAACCCTGTCCAAAGTTCTTCAGGCACTCTGTCCACCAAATCGAGTTCCTTAAATCTGTTCTTTACTTCCACTGTGTATTCATAAGGGATTTGGTTTAGATTATACCTGAGGAGCCCAGTGGTTTTTCCTACTCTCTTCAGTTTAAGCTTGAATTTTGCTATAAGAAGCTGATGATCAGAGCCACAATCAGCTCCAGGTCTTGTTTTTGCTGACTGTATAGAGCTTCTCCATCTTTGGCTGCAGAGAATATAGTCAATCTGATTTCGATATTGCCCATCTGGTGATTTCCATGTATAGAGTCGCCTCTTGTGTTGTTGGAAAAGAGTGTTTGTGATGACCATCTTGTTCTCTTGACAAAACTCTATTAGCCTTTGCCCTGCTTCATTCTGAACTCCAAGGCCAAACTTCCCTGTTGTACCTTTTACTTCTTGGCTCCCGACTTTAGCATTCCAGTCCCCTAGAATGAGAAGAACATCTTTCTTTGGTGTCAGTTCTAGAAGGTGTTGTAAATCTTCATAAAATTGTTCAATTTCAGTCTCCTCAGCACTGGTGGTTGGTGCATAAACTTGGATTATTGTGATGTTGAAAGGTCTGCCTTGGATTCGTATTGACATCATTCTATCAATTTTTGAGATTATATCCCATTACAGCTTTTCTCACTCTTTTGTTGACTATGAGGGCTACTCCATTCCTTCTACGGGATTCTTGCAATAGTAGATATGATAATCATCTGAGTTGAATTCGCCCATTCCGGTCCATTTTAGCTCACTGACGCCCAGGATGTCGATGTTTATTCTTGCCATCTCCTGCTTGACTTCTTCCAGCTTACCAAGGTTCATAGATCTTACATGCAGTATTTTTCTTTGCAGCATCGGACTTTCCTTTCACTTCCAGGCACGTCCACAGCTGAGCGTCCTTTCGGCTTTGGCCTAACCACTTCATTAGCTCTGGAGCTACTTGTACTTATCCTCCGCTCTTCCTCAGTAGTATGTTGGACACCTTTCGACCTGAGGGGCCCATCTTCCAGCATCATATCTTTTAGCCTTTTGTTTCTGTCCATGGAGTTTTCTTGGCAAAGATACTGGAGTGGCATTGCCATTTCCTACTCCAGGTGGATTGCGTTTAGTTGGAACTCTCCACTATGACCTGTGCGTCTTGGGTGGCTCTGCACAGCATAGCCCATAGCCCATAGCTACTTTGAGTTACTCAAGCCCCTTCGCCATGACAAGGCAGCAATCCATGAAGGAGCAGCAATCCATGAAGGCCCTGTACAATACCTCATTAACCAAAACACTTTTACTTAGGGAGGTGCACACACAGTTTGCGCCCGCTTGATGTCTTAAAAGAGGGTCAGATACACATTGGATGCTCTCTGACCTCTGCAACACATGCTTATTGATGTCCATAGAGCTGTCCCCTCAGGCTATGTCACAGATGGAAGTGATTGCTGGATTAACTCAGTGGCATTGACAATCTGCTGTGTAGCCTGCATGACTGGCAACACTGGAAATCACATCCAAAGGCAGAGGTTGCTTCCAGAAAAGAGGCTTTGTGGGCCCCTTACATACTTTGATATGTGGCAAGCCTCAATCATCTGCTGCATATCCCCCCCATAGCATCTCCCTTAATACAAGTTTTGTGTAATCCCGGTTTCTAACGTCTTGCAGGGCATCCAGACAAACCATGGTATTTTAACTCTCTTACATAGGTAGGTTAAGTGCCCATTCCTTTTTTATTTTGTTTTTTACAAGCAAGTATACCACACAAGATAACACTCGTGTTCTAGGGTTAAAAATGTAAACCAAAATCCTATTCAGTGATCATATAGCATAAACGTCCACTTCCCAAATTGCCTTGGATCACACCATTGCACAATCGTTTGTTCAAAGGAGATTGCAAGCCCCCAATCTGTGTTACATTAGTCTCACTGCAGAATGTTAAGGATCACACTCGTGCACACTCAAAGAAGGTGCCGCTGTTTACACAGCCATCTGCAGGTGGAAGAACCTCTTGTCCTGGGGGGATATGTGTTTCACATAACAAAAATCACATGAACATAATGACAATCATAGATCATGATCGTCAAGTGCAGAATGTTGTTCCGGCAGACCTTCCAGATAGAGTTGTCCTCGCATGAACGGTTAAAAGACATACTGTAGCTGCCCCAATATTTCCCTCCTGAGCATGCTGTTGTTGTTGTTAAGACAAAAAAGAGGAGCAGTGGTTGGAAAACCTGGGAACACTACTGATGGAAGTTAATATCTGAACCCCCTGTGAATGATGCAGGGCAACTGTGTGCGGAAAGCCTTGTTCGGAAGCATCCTTCGACACAAAATGCAGTGTACTGAGGGCTCGTACTGATAGCTACTCTTTTTAAAAATGCAAGTCTTTAGGCCTTATGGCTGTAAACTTGGGGTTGAAAGTGGACAGGCAATACCGTGTAAATCCTGCAAAGCTCTTCGGGAATTCAGTAGGATTTGCAAGGTTTCCAAGATGCTGCCTCAGCACCCTGCATCATTCCTTACTCTGATTAGAAAGAGCTGCTATAAATTGTGCAATGAAGCATTCATTGATAATATGGACAATTTACACATTTTTTAAAAAATAGTGGATCCTGAAAGAATTTTTGGTTTTTAAAACAGAAGTCTTTATATACAACTTGTTATATAAATATATCAGTCAGCGATCTCAAGAGACAGAGGCAGGCAACTGCCATCAGAAGAATATATATCTCCAAATAACCTTGCTGTGCTTAGCTTTAGAGATGAGCAGCGTAAGGAGAGAATGTGTCTGTCACCTACAGCAAAGAACTAAAAGTCCTATATAAACTCTTTTTCTGTAAATTCAGAGCTCTTCTCAAATGGCTTTACTGCATTTCCAGTCACACTTCTACCAAATTAAGATAGAATTCCTGATCAGAATTGTTATGTATGCTGGACAAATCCTGGGAGGGAGTGTTATTTTATACATGTGAAGAAATGGGCTCCAGTCCTCAAATATTTATGGCCCAGAAAATGTATTAGATGCCTTTAAGGTACTTTTATCCAGTTACTGATACAACAGAATAATATGGCAAACCCTCTGGACACAGCAAACTCTGTGCTATCCTATGACTGGCCATAAAAATGTCTTCCATGACACTGTTTGACTACCCAGACCCCATTCATAGATAGAGAGATAGAGAGATAGAGAGATAGAGAGATAGATAGATAGACAGACAGACAGACAGATAGACAGACTGTGTGTAATAAGTATGAATGTAAATTCTTTCCTCTAGTTTTAGACTATGCTCATTTAAATCATGAAGAGAAAATCGGAGACAATCCTTTCGTGTCCAAGACAGTCTCTGTCTGATAGAGATCTATGTACCAACATCAATGCACCGGCAGGCAAAGTTAGGCAAACAATATATCACTTTTTGACATTTGCTCATTCAACGCATACATGGTCAAACAACAGGCCACCTCCGCAAGCCTCCATTGTGGATTGATTTCTGAAAGGTGACTGACAGCTCTGCCAATTGGTAAAAGCAGTATCATCTTTCTCCACTATAATATACTTTGTCTCTTCCCCACAACATGAATTTAAGCCAACCCAAAGGAAATCTTATTCTAAAGATCAAAATATAGATCGGCTTCCCTTCTGTGGAGGAAAAAAAAGAGAAGGCAAACAGATGACCAGTTTAGCTACACGCAATATTTTCTTTAACAAGGAAAGCAAACAAACCAACTATTAATTAAATACCAAACTCTTACGAAGTCAACTGAGAGGATCAGACCCCAAATGAAGGGCTTGTACTACCTACCACCTATTACTTTGCTTATTCTCAAAACAGGAAAGTTCTTTGAGGAATGCTAAACAGCCCCTTCAAGAACGAAAGGTCTGCCGTCGCACGTACCTGCCAAACAGCAGTAAGCAACTGCAAACCGTTCATGCCGGCTTCATGCAGAAATTCAGCCCGTGGTGTTGTGAAACTTACTTTTTCTTTGCACACAGTTGGATAAAACACAGTCCTGTCAAATTGTTGAACTACAACCGCCATCAGCCCCAGCCAACATAGCCAATAGAAAGGAATGCTGGTAGTTGCAATTCAATAACAACGTGAAGGCAGCACTTTGGTCACTTCTGTTTCAGCATGTTGGGTGGGTGCTGTTAATGGAGCTGGATGAATACCTTCTTTAATCGTAATCATACAGAGGCTACTATGCTACCCATGTTGTTTGAGCACTACATATTTGGACTCATAACAACAACGAATGTAGTGCTTTTGTCGGGATTTTCAAGGTATTGGAAATGCTTAAGGAGTAGTTCTACCAGAGCCACTCCCCAGCAAAGTTCCATAGCTGAGCAGGGGTTTGACCACAGATCTTCTGAGTCCTAGACCATCGCTCTGTCCACTACTCCACATTAGCTCTCATAAGCTGTTTGCCATGTGGAATCTCCAGTGTTTCACGACTTCTTAGATGGGATGTTAAGGTGAAGATCAAACATGGTGGTACAGTTCTGTATTTATTTATCCAGGGTATTTATATGCCACTGTACAACCAAGTTCCCAGGACAATTTACAGCAAGAATAAAAGCAGATTGAAAATATATTTGGGAAAGACCAGCAATGAAATGTTGGAGAGCAGCATAAAAGAAATGATCATAGATAAAGCAAGAGCAGATTAAAAGGCCTGGTTGAGTAACAAGGTCCTTGGCCTGGCACTCAACGACATCAAGATGGGCACCAGGTGGGCCCCTCCAGGAAGGACACTCCAGCATCAGGGTGCCATAAGAATGTACTTTCCCTAGTAGCTATTTATTGTGCCTCATCTAACAGGGGCACACAGAGAAGGGCCAGAGAAGAAAAACAAAACCTTCTGTTCCAGATAAACACAAATATCCAATTCTCCACATAATTTGATATAACACAGGTGCTGACCTGCGTGGATAGGCCTACTTAGCATTAGTATTTATATAAAAGTCTGGTGCTAAATGTCCCAAGTACTTCATGCTTGTGAGATTGCTTATCTTTAAAATAACCCAATGAGCCAGGCCTTCTGTATAGATAGATAGAGATCTAGAGATGTTAGCTTGCCTAAGGCCTTCTGATCACTTAATAAACAAGGTGAGATGTGAGCTAGGAACATCCTTGCTGGAATTGCCTGTATAAATCTGTATAAATCTTTTAGAGATCTGCCTTGAATATAGCCATTGTGGCAATTTGAGACCAGTTCATCTGCACACAGCTGTTTTTTTTTTTTAAAAAAAAACTCATCCCATATCAACAGCCCACGTGACCAGTGCCATAGAATAACAAATTAAAAAATAGGCATATTTTTAAAAATTAAAATTAAAAAGACCCTACAATCCAAAAATATACACAAAGGGAAGATGACTCCTTTACTGTTATATATTATATATAAGATCAAGGACTTCACTTTGGTACCATGGCATTTGTCTTTATTTTCTTTTTAATACAGTATCCAGATTCTCCAGCCCGAGAGTGACACCAAGATTAAGCCGGAAGCGAGCGCTTTCTATATCTCCATTGTCTGATGCCAGCATTGATCTCCAGACAATGATCCGCACTTCACCAAATTCCTTGGTGGCTTATATAAATAACTCCAGGAGTAGTTCTGCAGCAAGTGGTTCTTATGGGCATTTGTCAGCAGGAGCAATAAGGTAAACCTTCAGCCAACGTTTCCTACCATAGGCCTTCTGAAATGAGTGGAACAGCTCAGTGTAGGGCTATCCCTACCATTAGATTGGTTGAGGCAATCACTTCAGATGGCAGATCCAGTGGCAGCCTCCAGAACACCCAGTACTCTTGAGCTCTATGCGGTTCCCCTCTGTTAGAGAACATAGAGGGTTTTTTTTTTACCATGTAGATTCTTCTGCCCAACTCTCCCAAACTAGCTGACTGCCTTGAGACACAATGGAAGACATTACCATTGCCAGTGTTGATGTACATTTCAAATATCACTCTATATCGAATAGAGGGAGGGGGCATTTTTACCTCAGGCAGCAAAACACCTTGGATTGGTCCTATCCAGATCGGATTATGGAAGCTTTCATTCTGAGGTGTCCTGAGTCTCATGTGCCCTGTCGTCAAAGCCAGTGTTATAGAAAGAGAAGAAGCATGTGCAAATCTGATTTCATTTCTATGGTGTAAGTCTCCCACACAGAAATGAAGCTACTCTTTGATCTCAGTCACAAAGTACAATACATTATGACTGACCAACTCTAAAGATGTGAGGAGATTATCCTATGTGGTGCCTGATATCTCGGTATGGATATTCACCTTAAGTGATCCATGACTTTAAAAAGTACCAACAATGCATGAACTTTGGCTCTTTCAGGACTTCAGCCCCCCCCCCCGAATAATTTTGTACTCTTCAAATGTAGTGCAGGCAATAGGCAAAGGCCAGGTCTGGTGAGGTAGATGGGCCTTGTAAGATAATAAAAGGAATAGCAAAAAGAGGGAGAAACAGCTCTAAAATTACTTCTTTGGAAAATGCCATTATGTTTGTCAAGTTTCAAATTCTTACAGACGAGAGTTTGGAAAGAATTGCTGTTTCAGATAACAATTACCAAAGTCCCTAGTCAGCATAAGAGTGAAAAGATACTCATAAATTTTGACCTTCTCCTGACTCCCTTAACAAGCAGACTGCCCTGCTCTGAATTAGTCATTATTCTCAACAATGTATTATAATATTTTCTCTTATTATATTTTCCCCTGCCTTTCCTCCAGTCCTGCCTTCACCTTCCCTCACCCAATCAATCCAGTGACATACCAGCAGATTCTGAATCAGCAACGAGGCCTGAGCTCAGCATTTGGACACACACCTCCCTTCATACAGCCGTCGCCAACGTTCCCTGCACGGCAGCATGTGGCTGTCATCTCTGTGAACTCTACACCTGCTCAGATGAGCAACAGCAGCAATTGCATAGCTGATTCTAACCAGGTAAGCATCTGGAAAGATTTTAACTGGCTCCCGACAAAGCCCTTTAGAAAGATGCAGAGTCTCTCTTTAATCTTTTCCATTGCCTCTGTGTTTCACTGCAAAATTCAAGTTTATTTTAAACAAACAGCAAATCACTTATGTGACATTGTGGCCTTTGCAACAAAGCCTGAAACTGTGACAAAATGCTCAGCTCACACTTCGAAGCTGATACCCTTTCCCCTTTTTCCCACAATGTGAGGTGGGGTTTTTTTGGGTTTTTGTTTGTTTGTTTGTTTGTTTGTTTTGAGATAACAGCCTGGGCAATCAGACTTACAAATTACAAGTTAAACCTTCTAACGACCAATCACAAAAGAAAGCTTCCTGGAATGCAAGATACAGGGTAGAGTGAGACCATATGCTATGACAAACACAGAGCTCAAAAGTAAATAGAAGACCTACAGCATGGCTGAATTAATTCTTGTCACGAATTAATTTGCAGCTCCTGTTCATAAACTGTGACAGGGTCAACCCCACCATTAAGCAAACTGTGGCCTATCTACCTCAGGCAGGAAAATGTGGGCACCAAAATAGGATAGCAAACTGTTCATTTCATTTTTTTTTTCTTACTGTGTTTTTACTTAGATCATACATGTCTTGACACATGTGAATGAGGGACACGATTTGCAATGAAATGGGCAGTTCTGTTTGGTGAATTTGTTATATAATGTCAGGGATAGCCAATTAGGATGATGTTGGCCTGCAGCTCCCATCATCCTTCCACAGTGACTGCTGCTGCTAGGGCCAATGAGAGTTGCATTCCAATAACCTGTGTAGGGCCTCCATCTCCAGTCATAAATGATGATATTACTATATTCCTCTGAAAATATTAATAAGATGTCTTCATGCCCCACCCCTATTTTTCTTTCCTTAGAGCAAGCACAGCAGTGAGTCAGCAGTCAGCAGCACTGTCAATCCAGTAATCAATAAGCGCAGTAAAGTCAAGACTGAAATGGAGACTCTACCACCAGCTTCCCCACCTGCTCAGGTAACCCCTTGATGCACCTTGTCTTCAATGCCTGAGCTGATGAACCCCAAGATGTAACTCCCAACAGCTATTTAAGACACATTAGTTAATTCTTACGTGCATTCATTAACGGGGCAGTAGATTCCAAAGCAATAGATTTGTTGCTTGGAAAACATGGAAGGCCACGATTATGACATCAGCAGGATTCACATCTCTGTCTTTCGGAATGCATTTATTCAGAGCTTTCTATCCAGTGATGGTGTTCATCTCCCTTTTATGAGGTCCTCAAAATCATGGGGTGTCTCTCCTCATCTAGGCTATCAAGGAAGTTATCTTAATATCCCAAAGCTATGTATCTCATTTGGGGAAAATTCAGCAGATTGGATTTGAGTTATTCACAGATAGAAATTTACGGTATATGCTATCTTTGTGACATGGTTACTGGTCTCCTATGATGAACTCTTGTTATATTGATGAAATCTGCAATCCCACATCATATAGAATGCCCATAATATATGAAAGTACCACACATTCATTAATGTGGAACCACACTTCCATTAATTTTACAAGTGTGAGAAATAAGAACTTTAGACATTTGGACAGACCGATGTGATGAAAGAGTTCACCATAGAAGAACAGCAGCACTATAAAGACAATAAAGTTCAAGTGATGCCTTAAAGCAATAAAGTATACATGAAGTTTTAGGATGGCCGTATTCTAATTCTCCAATCCTAGTGATCTAACTCGCTTGTTATGCAAATTTGTAAAATACGCAAATTCACAACAACTGTGGTATTGTCCTTTGCCAAAGTATTCCAGTGTTTAAATCATTTTTTTTTTGTAACCATTGACCTCAGAGAGCTACTAGTGTAATAGTTCAAATCCTGGCTAGATCTACCTTATAGAGTTATTTTGGGACAAAATGGGAATAGGAGAACCATGTAAAAGCAGTCATGTACATTGCTGGTACATGTGCATATCTAAATAAATAATGACATTTTCCCATTCTTCTGGTTCTGCCATGTCTCTGGTGACACTATCGTCACATGGTTATTCCTTTTAGCTGAAAGTTTCTACTGCTTGTTAAAGAGGAAAAAAAAAGACTACAGATGATTTGGAACACCATAGGAATCCACCATACAGTGATTTTTTAGGGAAAAAATGCAGGGGAAAATGAGGGTAAAGTGTAGAAAATACAAATTAAAACAAGGAATGATTTCTTCCAAACATACAGATTAAATATTATATTGCAACTAGAAAACATATTTACTTCCTTTGGCATATTCAGCTTTTTATTATTATACAAGCATTAATCAGCTCATTTATGCTAAAATCTCAGTTCTGCTGCCAGATTTCAGATTTTTAAATAACTACAAGTAATGATCAGAGTTTGCACCTTTTGCTTTTCAGTTTCCTCATCCCAATAATTGGACTCTCCCAGCAAACATCTGTATAAAAATCTGCAGATTAAAGCTGCAACCTGCACATCTGATTTAGGAGGCCACAATGTATAGCACGTTACACCAAATAAGACTTGCTAGTCTTTAAGCTGCCACAAAAGGGCAGCTTAAAGACTTACATTCTTTTCATTGCAATGGCCTAAAACACCTCCCCTCTTGAAAACTTCGAAAGATGTTCCTTGGTGAAAGCTGGGTTGGTTTCTCAAAGTGCTAATCTTTTAATGCTACCCTTCCACATTTTCTTTCCAGTTCTCTGTAATATATATTTTTTTCTTAACCCCAGCCAGTAACCTCCTGTTTTGTTTCATTGCCATGGGGTACATTGCACTAAGGCAATATATAACTTGGGTGCCACATGCAGCCCCCCTACCCCAGCTTGGCCTATGCGCTTCCAAAAAATATTTAAAATGAAAAATTGTGCTCTGTAATCTCATTGTGTCCACTAGAGGACATGGGGGCAATTTTGCCATGTTTTGAGAATCCCCTGAGCACCCCTGAGGCCTCCATACTCTCAAAAGTATTATTTTATTTTAATGGCCACAAAGGAAGCTTTTCCAGTTTTTTCTTAGAAAGCATTTTTAGATCAATTCATGTTTCATTTAACAAAAACCCATTGCAGCAATCTTCACAGCACAGAACCAAAACAATACTTTTTCCAAAATTAATTTAAAATCAAATATGCAAATTAGCCCCTTTCCCTTTTGGAATGTGGCCTTGAGGCTCCTGGGAAATCTGGAAAGCAGTCCTCAGACCCACTGAGCGCTCCCACCTCTGCATTAGGGAATGAAATTCATAGCCAAGCCTGTGAAAATTACTTCTTGTATTAAAACACCCAGAACTCCTCAACCAGAGCCGTCAATGACCATGTTGCCGGTGGGATGCTGTTAATTGTAGTCCAAGAAAGCTCTCCTTCCTAACTAATACAAATCTCCTACATGTATTTACTGCGGTGTCGTGGCCTTTTAAATTACTGCTTGAAATCCAGTAGTAAGTTGCAACTACAGTAGGCCCATTGAATCAATAGAACCTACAGAGGAGTTGACTCAAACCCCACCTATCCCCCAGTTCAATGAGTACAGTACACCCAAATCCAGGATTGAATTATTATTATACTAGAGATGAATTTTCCCCTATCTTAGATTTGCTAGGGATTTACATACGTCATGTTTTATTTTCTTCTGTAGCCTAGAGTTAGTGGCAGATACTTCACAACGAATGATTTTGCCGTTATTGGAGTAGATTCCATCATGGGATGGCACTTTCCAGCCCAGAGAACAGCAACAGTACTGGAAACCTTTCTTTCTCCTGCCAGATCGCAGTCCTATGGCAGCATTTAAACATATAATAATTCCAGAGCATGAGCAAGCCAAAAAAAAAAAAAATCTAGGCGGCAGCACTTTGTTGGCTCTGAAGGTGGGTGGGTTGTATGAACACAATTGATGAGCAGGGTGTGTTTCAAAGTAAGAGATGTCCTGCCCTCCATCCCAGCATAATGGGCAGGTGCGGGTTTTCATGAATGATTGGAAAGAGGTTTTCTGTGAGTTCTTGGGTCGCAGAACTCTGAAGCAGAAGTGCCATATTTCTGCCCAGTTCCTTAAAAAAAAAAAAAAAGAGGTTTGACACATGCAGAGTGCAAAGCAAGCAGGAACAATGTCTCTGAGCAAACATAGATTACAAAGAGATCCTGTCTGTCAGCAGGAAACACTCCAGAAAGGAGCGATCCCTGTTCAGGAAGGAATTGCTCACCGTCAGCAGGCATTCTTTACCTGGGTGACACCGTATTTGACACCCAGAACAGCCCACCAGCTTTTGCATTCTTGTTGGGAGCTGTGCACTTCCAAACTGTTTAATGGCTGACAGTATCTATTCGGCCGTTCTTTATCACAACTGTAAACTATAGGGAGTGCTCTGGGCACTTCATTTTCATGAAATATGAGGTGATGCTATTGTCAAGCCAACAGAAGAGTTGATGACAAATTCCTCTTTCGGCTCCAGTTCAGAAGCGGGTTTTGGCATGATGCATGGGGACAGCAACATGTGCCATCATCAGGGGGCTGGTAAAATTGATGAAGATAGCATATCTGGGAAAGATAAACATGCTGTAGTCAGCACGATTAGGGCAAAGAGGCATCTCTCCAGAGCTTTGGACTTAGGAACACACAATGGCAGGCAGCAGCACGTGGCAGGAAATAACCAACCCGCTTTACTCTCATCTTAATCAGGTCACAGAGTGGCATCTCTTAGATAGAGAGCATTGGGAAGAAGAAATATTCTTGTTTTCTTGAGTTTCTGTTGAGGAATGAAGCAATATGAATTGACTTGCTGCTTAGTTAATTCTGCTTGCAGCTCTGAATGTTGCCTTCTAAAACCCCATTCCTAATATTTGTGATTTATTTAAAATCAAGGGTTTCTTCGCACTTTATATTTTCTAGTTACACATCGAAGATGTTTTTTAAATGCACATTCAAAAATATGAAAGTTAAACATTACCTACAAGTGTTTGGAAATACAGGTTTCATGCAGCTGCATCATGTTAGGAAGTTCCCTTGTAAACACTGCTTATTGGAAGCCTGGGTTTGTTGCTGTGTAATCTGCCAAAGAGTCCTAAATCACCTTTGGTTTCACTGGGATATGACTCTCCAGTGAGTGTGCTTAGAATTTGCACCCTATGGGCTGCTGTGCATCTTATGCAAAGTCAGTGCCCAAGAACAGAACATCTGCCTGGTCCCTTTCAGGCTGTCTTGCCTCTGGAGGAGCAAGGTGTGCATAAAATGGAGCAAAGTCCTGTCATCCTTCTGTTTTATCTGGAAAATGTCCGAGTACATCATGTGCTTTCACAGACAAAGAGGCATTTTGTGTCTCTGTCTGTACTAATGGGTAATGTTGAATCAGCTGGAGCCCAAAGGAAGTTCTCTTCTTTTGATTTCTGAAGAAGACCTTCTAAGGCACCTTCCCACTGGTGTCTTAGAAGGTTTACTGCATACATAGATGGTTGACATGAACGCAGCATGTTATCAATACAGCAAAAGGAAACATGCAGGTCTTTTCACCTGCTTGGGGGCCCCACCGTGTCCAGCTGGGCATGGTCTCGTTTAAGACATGGCACCCCCATGGATGACCAGTCCTGCTTTCCATAGTGGAGGGGCAACCATGACTTGGGCAACCCAAAGGGTTTTTATACTCAGGCCTGTTGACATTGAAACTGGCAGGGAGGAATGGAAAAGACTGGACACACTCACCCTCCCAGAGGTGGGAGGCTCATACATGCATGAATGGGGCTGACTTTTTCTCCGACCAGGTGAGCATATTATCATCTTAATAAAATAAGCTAACCTGAGAACAATAGGTTTCTAAGTACAAGGTGCAAGGATGCTGTTTCTTTCTTGGACTGTGGCTCCCCCTGGGCTGAGCTAGTGACATGAGAGTCATGCAACCGTGTATCAATGTATTTTCTGCAGCACATTTCCGAGGGTGGACCAAGAAGCCTTCTGTGGATGTGCTGGGAGAGGCTGTGGGCTCACAGAATGCATGTCCACCCGTGCCCCAAACATGCCCCCTTGGAGGGGTGTGTGGAACTGTGCCAGATCTAGAGCTGATGACATCATGAGGAGGAAAATAGATAGAAAGAGAGAGAAGGAAAGGAAAAGAAAAGAAAAGGAAGGGGGGGGGAATGCTGCTTCCCCCTTTACTTCCGCCTTGCCAGCAGGGCTTTGGGTTCTTCAAAAGCTCCAGGGCAGGGGAGCTGGTCGCAGCTGGCAGGATTGCTGTGTAAGTGGTTGAAGCTCCCTGACTTTGAAGTGCAGTTTTTCTTGAGGGTGTTTGTTTGCTTGCTTAATTTTTATTTTTATACACGGATGGCTCCTTAGCCTGTCTTCATTGTTATGAGCTGTCCTGAGCCCTTGGACAGAAGGCCGACTAGGTGCATGGGAAATCAATCAGAAAGTAAGAGAATGAACAAACAGACGAAGCAGCTGTAGAGCCACAAGACTGCAGATGTGCCCTGTTAATGCACATAAAGAACCAAATCTCTGAGCATGCGTTTGGTTGGCAGGTCTACAAGTAGTGCTTGTCTTCTCCTTCTCCTGCTGCAGATGCCCCTCTGACTGTGCAGTCCTTCTCCATCTCATCAGGCATGCTGTGCTGCTGTTGCCGGGCAGTGGCTCTTTTCTTTCTTTCTTATCCTGACTTCTGCTGTGTAATCTATGGGTGACAAGGGAGTTTGGGCAAAGTCCATCTATCTTATAGAGAAGACGCTGTGTTTCTTTCTTACAGGAGCACCTGACAGACTTGAAAGAGGAACTGGATAAAGACGAGTGCAAACAGGAGCCTGAAGTCATCTACGAAACCAACTGTCACTGGGAAGGGTGTGCAAAAGAATATGACACTCAGGAGCAACTTGTCCATGTGAGTGATATCAGGAAAGAGACCCAGGTCATACGTTGTGGCTCTTCTGCTCCTTTCCTATCGTGATATCTTGTAACCAATAGCACAGTGGTAAATTTGGAAGGGCAAGTGCTCATCATGATAGTCCCTGCAGAAGAGCTGTATGAATACTGTCTGATCCTGTTTATATCCCAATATTTGAAATCCAAATTGGGACTGACTGGGACTGAGCTGATTTGGAGGTGGCCTGAAATGATTTGTTCTTGGGTTTCTCCACTATACCACAGAGCCAGAATTCAAATGATGAGCCACATACATATGGAAACCCAGCCAGATCATGGCAACCTTCCAGATACACTTGATGGTACAAAATAATTCTATCGATTATGTTGTGTTTTTCTTCAGCATCTGTGAGTTAAGAATGCTGGGAAACTATATATATCCTGCTGGGATAATTAAGTTTCCTGGGGAGGTGGGGTCTCTTCTTATACATAAATTGAGGAGGTCACAAAATTTATAGCAACTTGGAAAGGCTTAATCTCTCCTAGACTTTTAAATAAATTCCTGAGTGATGCAATCTGGTGCTGTGTAGGCATGTGTGAGCATGCACATCCCAAAGGAGGGCTTGCTCCAGAATTATTTTCTTCCCTGGTGCTCAAATGGATGGTGGGAAAAGCAGGACGGAGCTCTACGTTTAGGTGTTGCGTAGAAGAAAGAAATTTGCCTTCATGTGTTCACCTGAAGGTGGCTGTCCTCCCTACACTCTGCCCCAGACGACATGATAGTGTTTGCCCCAGTGAGACAGGATAGGTTCGTATCAGAGCAGGACTTCAAACCAGCTGGATCTCTGTAATGCATTAGATGGGTCACCACAAACTCCAGTTCAACTGTCTGTTGAATATCCTACTGCGGAAAGACAGCTCCTAGAGTGAGAAATGGAAAGCAAGTCACCATGTAAATGGTGTTTAGGTATGTTGATTCCAAAAGAAGCACAAATGAAAGAGAGGAACAGGAGACCCCAGCAAGTGGTTTTCTCCTGGCTGCTACAGAATTTTGCTCTGTACTGTGCTTAGAGTGTTGCACTTGGACATGGTGACATGGATCCCAGTCCATCCTCAGATGTTCGGCTTGGTGGGTAGGTAAAGTTACTACCAGGGAAAATGGTTTTAGTATCCTGGCTTAGCACTGCAGAAGCAAGCCTCTTCTCTTGCACTCAGTCTCTTCTACCTTTCTTTCCCCTCTTGTACAAGTTGATTGCTCATCTGCCAACCAGTTGCTGGTTTTTACATTTTTTATTAAAAATTTTATTATGCCCCAAAAGACCAAAAGAACTCTTGCCATTTTGTGCAAACTGAGCAAATAACAGTTTGCATAATCTGCAGATTTCCCTCTTTGTGATATACTACTTTGCCAAAAGCCAGGAAATAATGTAAGCAGCTGCAGTGGTCACGTTGCAGGAAGGTGGTAGTGGGGGAGGATGGAGGAAAGAATTGTAAGCAGAAGACTCATTTACTTCATGCCAGATCATGATTTGGCATTTATGTCTAAATGGACCCATGATCTGACATGTCTATGACATCTAAACAGATCCATATTATTACAGTGGTGCCTCAACTTACGAACTTAATTGGTTCTGGAACTCCAGTCATAACTCAAAATGGTTGTAAGTCAAAGCACCATTTCCCATTGAAATGCAATTAATCCATTCAAGCAGAAGAAAAAAATTGCACCCAAAAAATCACTGCAAGACCCATTGGAAATGCGATTAATCCGTTCTGGCTGAAAAGGGGGCGGGGAGAGAAAAGCAAGCAAAGAGTGCAATACCCATCGGAAAAGCAAAAAAAGCAAAGCAAAAAAGCAAGCAAAGAGTGCAATACCCATCGGAAAAGCAAAAAAAGCAAAGCAAAAAAGCAAGCAAAGCGTACAAGACCCATCGGAAATGCAAAAAAGCAAAGCAAAAAGCAAGTGAAGCATGCAAGATCCATTGGAAATGCAAAAAAGGAAAGCAAAAAGCAAGCGAAGCGAGCAAGGCCTATTGGAAATGCAAAACAGCAAAGTGAAAAGCAAGCAAAGCATGTAAGATCCATTGGAAATGCAAAAAAAAGCAAAGAAGAAAGCAAGCAAACCCCTCGAGACCCATCAGAAATGGGGGGAACCCAAAAAGCAAGCAAACCCTCCGACTCATCGGAAACGGGGGGAAAGCCCAAAAAGCAAGCAAACCCTCAAGACCCATAGGAAATGGGGGGAACCCAAAAAGCAAGCAAACCTCACAAGACCCATAGGAAATGGGGGGGAACCAAAAAAGCAAGCAACCCCCCAGGACCCATCAGAAATGGGGGGAAACACACAAAAAAACACAAACCCCCCAAGACCCATCACAGCACAGAAACATACCCTCCAGCTCAAAACCACAGTGCAGAACCCACCCAGAACAAAAAGCAGAAAGCAGCACCTTAACTTACCAGGCAGTCCGAAGCCTCCTCCAGTCGCACTCACTTTAACCTTTGGGGCAAAAGAGCTACAAAGAAGCAGCCTCTTCGCCTACCAATAGTTAGCAATTTGAATTTCCCGCCTTTTCCCCCTGCCTTTTTCTGTTCATAACTGGAAGCTCCGGCCGGAAGTCGAAGCAGAATTTTGCGACCGGAGCTGGTCGTAACTCGAAATGGTCGTAAGCCGAGAAGTTCATAAGTCGAGGCACCACTGTATAGGGAAAGAACGGGATGGGTTTTTAAAAAAAAAAATTAAAAGCAATGGGGGTGGGGATGTAGTGTTGCTCATTGCAGCCCTAGAGCAAGTAGAATGGATAAGGGGATTGGTCTCAAGATCTCCAGTAGGTAACACAAAAAGGTACTTGGGTAGCACACCAGTATAGGCAATAATCAATGGAGGTGTAAGCAGGACACTCTAGAATGAGCGGTTAGGCAGCAGTGTGTTAAGAGCTGTTGACAAAGATGTACACAAAATAGAATGCCTTCCTTCATTTTTTTAATCCAGCTTTTTAATGAGGGTTTGCCTTCTCCAGAACCTTGCTTCTCAACAGTGATAAAATCCTTCATCTCAGTGGCATACACAGTTGCAACCTGCATGCTAGACCTGAATGTTGAATGGAAAAATGCTCAGAATACAAGAAACCATCCAAGTATTAAATTTTTAAAGGTTTCCATTGGATCTGTAGGGGAGGAAGCCTTTATTTTTAGTAATTAAAGAAAGAATAAACCCCAGAAGCATTATACAGCAAGAGCAATAGTGTCACCAGACGTCTTAAAATTCAAGTGTGTGGTTGTCCCTCAGCCAGCAAAACGGGAATTGAAATAGAAATAATCAGTAATATATAGAGCTAGGTGATGCCACTTCGCTTCTGACTCTAAAGTGTTGTTTTTTGCATCAGCTCCAGAGGCAGAGTTTCCGCAGTGAGCATCCAGGTCATTTCAAATACATATATTTATTCTTTCTTTGACTCGACTATAGAAAGTATAGTTTGCTAGTGTTAAAACAGACTTGCAGAATTGTTGGATCTGTCAGATTTTATCAGGAGTTAGAAATTCAATATAAAATTTGGTCAAAGGTATTTTACTTGCTAGTTTGCAGACTTGCTAAATTTCCACCCGGATCTGGCCTTCTACAGTTACAAGTGGAGGTATGGAGAAGGAGCCTTAACAGCTATATGCTCTACTAATTACTTTCTTCTGAACTTTGTTGGCTTTCTCAAAGATTCACTTAACTCATTGAATCAATAGTTCCACACCATCCAGATGGATGGAAAACTGTTATTTCATATCCACTATTACTTGGTGGACTAGATACAGATTCAGGCAAGTCTAAGTGGCAGAGGAACTGTGCCCTTCCATCCCCACATTTCAACTGCAGCCCCAACAATTTTTTTAAAATGCTATACTGAGAGTTGGGGTTTATGCAACAAGGTAAGCCCAGTTCCCACTCTTACTCTGACACAAAAGTCAACCCCCTTCAGGAGGGTTCCCTGGCCATTTAGCGGTTTTGGGTGGCTTTAGAGATCCTTGGTCAGGTGAGGGTGGAGAAATTTGTGTGTACCAGTATCTGAATCAAAGCAATTCAGCAGTAAATTGCTAATAGAATAGACCAATGGAATCAGTGGAACCTATGGAGGAGTTGACTCGCCAAATCCCCACTGATTCAATGGTCCTACTCTATTTGTGAGTTACTACTGGATTTCAACCAATAATTAATTAAAATCTTTTTTATACTACCACTCAAGGTAAACTCTCCTAAAAACACCTTGCAAGAAAACAGTTTGGAACAGTAAAGTCTAAAAATACAACTAACTAGAACAGCAGCATATAAAGCTCTAACATAGCAAGAGTAAAAACATTTCACAAAATAAATACAGACATCTATTCCTTTAAAAGCAGGATAGAATATCCGTATCTTTCAAGTCTACTTAAACCAGAGGGGAAGCCACGTGTAACAAGACTGTGAGTCTCCTTGATGAAAGTGCCTCAGTTTTGCTGAATTCCTTGTGTAACAATCCCGTTTCTTCTTTTCTCATCTTCTAGCACATTAATAATGATCACATTCATGGGGAAAAGAAGGAGTTTGTCTGTCGTTGGCAGGAGTGTACACGGGAGCAGAAACCCTTCAAGGCACAGTACATGCTGGTAGTACATATGCGAAGGCACACTGGAGAAAAGCCCCACAAGTGCACGGTAAGACAACAGTGCCATCAACCTGCATGGTATATTGAAATGGATTAGGCAAGTGCCATCATCTTCACATAAGCACAGAACAAAACTCTCTGTGAGCATATTAAGAATTGCATGCTTAGTAAACTGGATAATATCCATGAATAAGTCAAGCAGCAGTGAAAAAAAAGTCTTACCCCTGTTTTTTGCCATTAGGTCTAATTGGCATGTAAGGTGCCAAATAACTAGGGATGTGGTCCAGACAGTCTGTCTTGGCATGGTGAGACAGCCTGTCAAACATTCTCCACCCTGTCCCAAGAGGTTTCACTCCAGAATATGACCAAGATGCCAAGCACTTCCTTTGCCATGTTTTCGGCATTTTGTGCAGTGTGCCTCAGAAGAGGATAGTACTTTTACCATTCTGAATCTACAAGACACAGAAAGAGCAGGCTCAAAAAGATCCACTTATTGACACAAACAACCCATCCACTGCTACTACTTTTACTTTGAGATAATAATTATTGCATTTTCAATTACTGTGCCTTTTATAGAAATGCACAAAATCCAGTTCTGAAAAGTCACTCCATCTCTCTTGAGGCTACCAGCAACAAAATCTCTCTCTCTCTCTCTCTCTTTCTCTGTTTGTGTGTGTGTGTCTGTGTGTACACACATACGTACATGGAAGTTACATGTGTCTGCATGTACAAATACTGGGCTTACTGGATTTATATACAAAAAAAATTACACATGTGTTCTAGCAAATGTGTGAAGACTGGAACATGTAACTATGTATGATACAACTGTCCAATCATCCTTATCCACTATCCCATGCATCCTTGATGTGTACAGTTCAGGATACAGCTTCTACAAGCAGAGAACAGCTGAACAGCAAAAGAAGCTTGCACTAAAAGCACAGCACTTGAAATGTTCTTCTCCAGTTCTGTTGGTGGAGCAAATGAGTTCTATTTCTGATTTACTTTAGCCACTAAGTGTAGTATTTTCATGAAAGCCCTTTGGAGTAATTGGAGTATCCTAGGAACTGAGACAATCTCCTGTATTTTGGACAGTTACAATCTAGCCAGCTTATCGCCTATTATCCCTTGGCTACGACTTGCAACTCCAGAGCAAAGAATTCATTCCACAGAGAGCTGTAATATCAGTTAAAACCTCATCTGTTGGAGAGTGCGCTGTCCAGGTTCATTGTCCAAGTAATTTTTCAACATGTGCTGGGGCTTTAAAAGCAAATGGAGGCAAGGGACATGATTTGAACTAGACCAGAGACTAGCCCTTGTTTAGAATTAGGTGTGGGTGGAGGAGACACCTCACTTTACTTTTCAGACATCATACTTTGATGCTTACATCAGGTTAAGGAAATAGCAAAGTGTCTTATTCAGACACCCTTTGTTGGGGAAGTGAATTGTGGCTTATTTCATTTTCCCATATAAGAACAAACAAGTAAAACATTTTCTCCTTAGCAGGCAACTTGACCAGAGCTCATGGACATTTTTGTTATTTCTGCCCTTTTTTGTGTGTGAAAAAAAAAATCATGGAAGCATTTTCTGCAGAAAAATAGAACACTGGGGGAGGAGAACTCTGGCATTTTGCACAAAATCCAAAGGTTTCTATGAAAAGTGCAAGGGTTTTTGCAGTAAATGTAAACTCTGGTATTTTGCACAAAATTCAAAGGTTTTTATCAAAAGTGCAAGGGTTTTGCAGCCACTGTTCTTTTGCTAACACTACTGCTGTTTAAAGTTTGGCATTTCACTCCAAGGCAGGGGCAAGAAATCTCACAGTGGTAGGCCATTTATTATCTTCACATAGTGAGACATCCCCAGCCTTCTTTTCTTTTGTTTGTTAAAGGGGGGGGGATTTTTAAATTATCCATTACATCCTTAGCCCTTTTTTCACACTTTTCTTCCAAAACTGTTGTATGCTAATTTAAAGAAGCGATGTTACCATGTATTTCTAATAGAAGACATTTTCCAAATATATCTAAGTTGCAACGGACTGCATATAAACAAGAGTGAGCAGTTCATGGTCTTCCAGATGCTGCTGTGTTGCATTTCCTGTCAGCCCTAAGCCACCTAGTCAAGAGCAAGAAATGAGGGGAGCTGTAGGCCAACAGAAATCTAAAGGGCCACCTTTTCCTTCAGCTCAGCATATTATGTGGCAGACCCTGCTCCCACTGGTACATTACTGGCACAGAGATTTTCCCCACAGCAAATTCCTATTGTTCAGAGCAGCTTTTGGGCTCTCAAAATGCTTGAGTGATGTTGCTTAGGGAGTCCCAGCTCAAGCAAGGTATTTGGGCACCATGTGACATCCACTAATGGTTAGAGGCATTTTGTTGTATCATTTATTGAAGAATGTACCTATAGTGCATTTTTGTTAAAGAACAACATCTTAAAGCAGTTGGCAATAAAAACAACTTGATTAACAGATGCTGTATATGTTGTCCACACTTTACATCCTTATTGTGGGATCCGTTGGTGTAATAATGCTCTTGTCTGTCTCCACAATAGTCCTGCTTCCCATGTGAATCATGTATCAAAGTCATTGTATAATAAGGCTAGGAGAACTTTGGCCTTGTAGTTGGTTCTCAACTACAATTCCCACGGTCCATTACTGAGTAGTTCTAATGGCAGATATAGGCAAGGCCAAAAAACGTACAGTATGGAAAGCCACAAGGTTCCCCCACTTTATAGACTGGGGTGGGTTTTTAAATACAGACACCTGCTTTAAATCAGCTGCCCAGGTTATGAATTGCATTTTTTTTTTTTTAAAAAAAAGAGCGCTTTCCCCTAATGCTCATGAAAACCAAGATCTGCCTAGGATTTATGTTCTTCGAAGAGGTGGTGATTAAAACCAGATGACATGGAAAAATGCCTCCAGCTGATTAACACTACAGTTTTGTTTTGTTTTAGTTTGAAGGTTGTTCGAAAGCCTATTCACGTCTAGAGAACTTAAAGACACACCTGAGGTCTCACACTGGAGAAAAACCTTATGTCTGTGAGCATGAAGGCTGCAATAAAGCTTTCTCTAATGCTTCTGACCGAGCAAAACACCAGAACAGGACGCATTCCAACGAGGTAAGTGTAACCCTTTGCTACACACTGGATGGGATTTGCAAACAAAATAAAGCTGCTGATAATACACACTTTGCACACAGGGCTTGTTTTTTAAAAAATAGATATAAAAAATCACTGCCATAATAACAAGCTGCTTTTTAGCAGTTGCTTTGCTGGAGAGGGACACCAGGTTTGCCTTACAGTTATGAACACAAAGCTAGAAACATTGAACAAGTAAGCAAACTTTTTCCCAAACCTTGAATCTGAACCCCCTGGGGCTTTCCGTATCCAACATCTCAGTGGCCCAAAATAACTCTGTTTGTGCTGTTGCAAAATGAAATCCACAACATTGGCAGTCGGACACCTGGCCCTAAAGGACACGTGAGACAGAAGCACAAGGCAAATGCTTTCTTATGCCTTGCTAATGAAGATATTTTATTAGGAGCTGGGGGTAGGGCAGGAAATTGGCTTCACTGTTAAGCATGTGATGGTCTGCTGCAAATGGTTAGGGCCAGGGTTGAAATTTCTATTACCACTAATTAAGCAAACAGCAGGAATGGGGGAGGGATTCCTAAAAAAAAAAAAAAAAAAAGGCAGCTGTGACCAGGGAGAATTTAGCCCCTACCCTTATTTGTAATGATTAATATGAATCATTGTGGGTAAGTAGAATGTAGGACTTTTAAAGTGACAGCTTTTGACCCACCATCTCTGGGTGGCATCACACCAGTTGTATCTCTCTGATATGCCTTCTTGTCAGTTTTGCATCTCCTCTGCCACCCTCACAATTTCTTTTTGGACAAACCAGATCTTGGATACGAGGTAATGCTTAGAAAACAGTGCACGTGGAAAATATGTTACAGGGACAAATTGTCTGTGACCAATGAGAGGGATGGGTCAGGGCCAGCCGTGCCATTAGACAAAGTGAGGCAGCCACCAAAGGCAGTAGATGCAGAGGCCAGAAAATGATGTCAAGGTGCTAGATGCCAGAGATCTCTGTGCAACACCACCTCTTTTCGACACGACCTGCAGTTAACCCATTGCACTTTAATTCAGAGCAAGATGTACCATTGCCAAACTATTCGATTTCCAGATGTGGAATGGGGTGGGGCAGGGCCATCTTCAGGCAGCAAAAGGACTTTGCTTGAGCCCTGGTTGGTTTGGTGGCAGGAGGAAAGAAAGGGTGGCAAAGGTCCTGGCAACAACGGGGGCACCCTATCCTCTTTACCAGTAGGAAGGTAAAGGTAAAGGTTCTCCTTGACATTTTTAGTCCAGTCGTGTCTGATCCTAGGAGGCGGTGCTCATCCCGTTTTCATGCCGTAGAGCCAGCGCTTGTCCAAAGACAGTTTTCCCATTTAAACATCATTTTGCGATCGCAATAGCAATCGCAAAAACCTCATCGTGAAGCAATTTCATTGTCTACCGGGGTAATCGTCAAGCGGGGCACCACTGTATTGTGGTTGGAACTCAAAAGAAGACATGTTGGGGGTCCAAAGGCTCCTAACAGCACAAGAAGCTAGAGACCAGAATTATAGACACAGACGCCCTAAGAGAAGACATGAAGCGTTCCTCCTGCTCAGGCCACAGCCATCATTATATAACAGTGGGGAGTGCTCTCTTGCGTCCTGCCCCCCCCACCCATGAAAGAAAGAGAGCAAGAGCAAGCAGTGCCTTAACCTTGCTCTTGGTCAACAACTACTTTTTGCACAATGACCACACTGCGGAGGTAACAGAGAGAGACTGGCCTGAGTTCCATCTCTCCTTTGGAGTAGAAGGTCAGTTGAAACCTGTCTCTACATACCAGTCTTACCTCCAGCTAGGCCATGTGGACAGAGTAGCCCACACTCTCTATGGTGGTATATTTGGCCCTCATACTTCTGTTTGTTTACCCCACTCAGATATTTGGTCCCAGTATCATGACCAAAACTGCCCCACCTCCTAACACGGGGAAGAGGATAGACACTTTAGATGGACATTTTATGTGGCTGTATCCCAGTTATGAAAACCCCTCCCCAAGACAATTGGGGTTGCCTCCTAATTGCCTAGGGACAAGTGTGTTCTGGTGAACCTTCCTGCAGTTGGTGCTCATCTCTGATTGTTTTTTTCAAAATTGTCTCTGGTTTTATTCAATTTCGGCTTTACAGATTTTACTTGTTTTGTTGTTATTGTTTGCGCATCACATCAAGCACTCCAACTGATGGGACAATCCAAGCAAATCAATAAGTAAAAGTTTTGGAATTTCCTGGAAATGTCAGAGGTAGAATGTTTATGGCAGGATCCTCGTGACTGGCCCCAGTGAGGTGGAAAGACAGGTGGTGAAGGAAATCCTTTATTTCTTGCTTTCCGGAATAAAAAGTCCAGACAATCCTTCAGACAGTGGACATAAACATCTGTTACCCAACTCCAGGGATTCATTCAAAACATTATTTTCCCATTTTATATTTTAACCTTATTTACCCAAATCCTGTGGAGTCAAAAGTGACAGAAATGTCCATTCTGGGGTGAATTTGAAGCAGTTTTGCTGTAGAGAGGTAGGGTCCTTTCATCATCTCCATCTCCTGTTCCGGTCAGACTGTGCCATGGCCCTTACAAAAATGAGCCAATGAATGGAAATTGTTCTGAATGGTGTAAAGCCCCATGTCCCTCAGAGCCAGGCAAAGAAACACACTCACTTCTTGCGAAAGCCGGCAAAATACTTATTCTTTGGATGGTTCTTTTCCAAGGTCTCCATGGAAAAGTACTTCTTTAAGCAGCTGCTAGCCTGAAATGTCACTTTTAATGAATCCAGCCCTTCAGAAACAGCACCATGGCTGTCTTGCTTTTAACCACATTTGTGCAAATGCACTTTGAATTTGGGCAAGGATAAATTGTGTGGGGTGGGAGAGTGGGGGAAATACCTTCCTGTTTTCCTACTTCTCTCACCAGCTGTGCAGTCCTGACTTAGCTTATTTGTTCTGCGGTTATCAATGACTCATGCTTTCAAGAGTTACAGTATTATCATCTTCAAAAGCAGGGCATGCCTGTGGATTTCACTCTGCAGCATAACTGCCACCCAGCTGACAGGTGATGGAGATGCAAGGGAAAGATGATGGATTGTAAATCCGGGCTGGGCTGGCTTTCTGTAAAACAGGACGTCTTTTTCCCTCCAGGCCTCACATATTTCACAGAAAAGTTGTCTGGAAGACATGTCCTGCACATCTCGGCCACATCCTATGCTAATCCTCTTAACATTCCTGTGGCAACTGGAACAAATGCAAATCATGCCAAAAAAATACTTTTAAGGCGAGGTGTTGGAGTATTTTTGGTAGGGACCCCATGACAATTTGCAGTGGTTGAGTTTTAATTCAGACTTTGCACATTTTTGGTGTAAAATATGGGCACGTCCATCCTTAGAGGTACTACAGGGAATATCAGTTCTGAGCAACTCAAAGGAAGGGGCAAAATCTGGGAGAAGAGGAAAGGGCCCCAGAATTATTGTATTTTAATGACCAGTACGAGCAGATTCAGAGTAAGGAAGCAGTTCTATCAGTCCATCTTTGAAGCTATGAAGCTGCTTGATACAAGCTTCATAAATTATGGCGCTCCCCAAAAAGTCTTCCCTTTCTCCATCATTCTGAGGGAAATGGTGAGAGGAATCAGTGAAATTAGGCTGCCAGAAGCAGCTTCACACCCAGTGGCCACCATGGATGCATTCAGACAATCAGTGCCAGTTCAAAAACAAAAGCGTCATGGTTGGACTATCCAGCATTAGCATGGAACGCGTCTGCCCCCAATACCACAAAAAGGCTGTCGTTCACACAAAATTGTCAACAAGAAATATGAGATAAATATTTGCTTCAGGGATATAACTTCAAAATTTTGGCTCTCATTGGCAGAAACCCTATGTCTGTAAAATTCCGGGCTGCACAAAGAGATACACAGACCCCAGTTCCCTCAGGAAACATGTGAAGACTGTGCACGGGCCTGAGGCCCATGTCACCAAGAAGCAACGCAATGACGTTCACGTGAGACCACCAGCGCTTAAGGAGAACAGTGACAACGAAGCAAGTGCAAAGCAGAGTGGCAAGGCAGCCGAAGAGCACGCTGAGGCAAACAGCACCACCAGGGGCACAGAAGACTGTTTACAAGTCAAAACAATCAAGACAGAGAATTCTGTGGTAAGAGGCACCCTTGCTGTGAAATGTTCATGATGCCCGTTCATTTGTAAAGTAGCCGGTGAATCATAATTAACCTTCCATTCCCACATTTACACACATCTTCCCAAATTTCACCCTTCAGGATTCACTAAGCTCCCTTACACTCCTATGCAATTTTTTTTTTGCATGTTCAGCATAGCACTTTGGACACAGCTAAGGTCTTGCATACAGTATCCAAAAATTAAAAAGGAGGCACTGTTAAAGTTGGGAGATATCTCTTTGTTACATCTGGGAAACTGTTTTTCTTTGTGAATGACACTGCTGGTGACTTGTAAAATCCTGCTTCACTTAAAAATTGGGTGAGAGTTCCAGGGGCAAATCTGTTCTGTGGACTGGTGCCCGATTGTCCTGAAATAGGTAAGAATATGAAAATTAACAACCTATGAAGCTGCCTTATCTGGAGTCAAATCAGAAGTCCAGCTGAGTATTACCCAGTCCATTCATATCTCTCTGAGGCCTTTGGTAGGTGGCTTTCTTAGAGCTAGTACTCTAGATGTAAGGTGTGAGAAGCCTTTGGACTACAATCCAAATGTGAATTATGATACTGTTTTAGTCAGACCTCCTTACTCTTCCCATCCCACACCCCTTCTGCTTCAACCTCATCTCCTCTGATAATCTCAGCAGCAAACCAATGGGAGACTATTCTGACAATGAAGCTATGCTGTCAGCTTAGCAGCTTCTCCTTTCAACTGGGCTTCTTGACTGTTTCCTCTTTGGCTGTATTGCCAACACCTGTTTCTTAAGGGTGTTCAGCCCTTGCACTCTGCAGTCGGGAATCCAAATAGGGATTCCTGCGTGTCCTTTTTATTCCTCTTTGTAAAAGAAAATAAGATGGGATGGGGGAAAGTATGCTGGCTGATACTCGGGGGAGAGAAGGGAAGAGAAGAAGGTATCGCAAAATACAGTGTGCCCGAATGTGACGTCAATATTGCTTTGTAAATGGATGTTTGTACCTGTGCCCGTGTGTATTCCCCCCTCTGCCACTCCTATTTCAGTCCGAAGCATGCATGCACGGGCGCACACACAGACACACACCAATCCTTTTAGCTGGACCTTCTGAAAACAGAGTATGTGTCCTGTTTCTCTAACTTGTGATCCCTCCATAGTTATCATACTTTCTGGCAACTATGTAGTCCAGATATACAGAGACCTTCAGATACATTACCTCAGTCCTCCATACCTCTGTAAAATAGGTCAGTATTTGCATACTCATGTTACAGATGACAGATTAAGGCCAAAAGGCATAGTTTTGGACACATAGTTCTTCATGGCAAAGAGGAGCTGAGAACCCGAGCCTTCTCAGTTCACCATTGGGTCTCTTAGCCAGTAGTGTCCAGAACATCCCTCTGATGTTGCCTCTTTCACTTTCCAAAGCGCCATGCAGTTGAATGCCTGACAGTGTTAGTAATTAATCATCTGATTTCAAGTACCCGTATTTTTCGCTCCATAAGACGCACCTTTCCATAAGACGCACCAATTTTTTAGGAGAAGAAAACAGGAAAATATAATCTGTTTTCTTCGCTCCATAAGACGCACAGACTTTCCACCCCCCTGTTTTGTGAGGAGAAGGTGTGTCTTATGGTGCGAAAAATACGGTATCACATTTTAAGAAGTAGATATTCTTTTACCTCTGTTGTGGATGTTACAGTTCTACCCTTAGTTCTGCATCTCTTCATAGCTCCATCAATAGCCTCGGGTCTTTCCTTTTGTGTTGTCTGTGTTCTAACAACCTTTTCTTTCTCCTCTTTTAACCTTCTCTACTCTACTTCACAAGGACAGTCGGTACTAAGGTGAGCAAATAAACAGTCTTTGTCAAATCTCTCTGTACAAAAGACATCAGGTGCTTTGTCCTGTCGAGGTGGCTAAATAAATCCATAAATCCATACACATGTGCATTTTCTATAATTGTCAGGATAGAACATGTGTGGTAAAATAGCCACGTGTGGACTAAATTCCTATTATTCCATCTTTTTCATCAGGGCCATAACTAGGGTAAGACAAACAGGGCTTTGCCCCAAGGGGCCAACTTTAGACAGCATGCCCTTCTCCCAGATTTGCCAAGACTGGCCCGACAGCTTGGTCTACAGCCATAGGAAAAGACAGCAGCAGACCAAACATTGTGCAGCCTTTAAACCTGGTAGCCAGGAGTGAACAGAGGAAAAATGAGTCCCAGTAAAGGTACGGCTATCAGGGCCTCAGTGGACCGTGACTCTGATCTAGAAGAAGAGGCAGCATCCCTGTGGGCTGTGATGTAATAGGTAATAACTGTCATTATTCTTCACCATTGGCTATACTTATCTGCTAGGAATTGTTTTCCAACAATATCTAGAGGGCCAAACATTATTTCCACTTGACGCACAGAACTTGCGGGTGAGTGGCATCACCTCTACCCAGCCCCAATCTACAGGATGAAACTGACCTATTCAACTACATTTGGAAATAGGACCCCTGTCCCAGTTTGCACCAGTTTTCCGAGTGTCAAAAAAGTGAAAAGTGTGTTCTTGTAGTTTAGGACGTGGAAAGGACAAATTGTAGGACAAATTGGTGGCCACAGTCAAGCAGTGCTGTCTTAGGGGTGGAAAGGATACTCTCTAAATTCTTCATGCTCATTTCTATAAGATATAACAAGACACCTTGATGAGAAATTTTCAAGGCCCACAATATTCTTACCTCTAACCATGAGCAAGACAAAGAGCTTTTTTCCTCTCAAGATCTTTGGCATTTCTGTGTAAATGCCTCTAGGGCCCTTTTGCTTTAAGAAGCAAAGCATATCAGACACACGGCAGGCACAAAAGGACTAGCTGATTGTTCAGAAAGATGCAAAAAACCCATCTGGTGATTTCAGTTCTAAAACATAGCTCTAGTTATCCTAGTTTTCAGCAATGTGCAAATTGCATAGTTGGATGTAAGCAACATACCTTTTTCTTCAAAACACCGTTCTTACTCAGTCAAGAATGCTGTGGAGACTGCAAAGAAACCTCTCCCCATCCATAGTTGCAGTTCCTCCCCCTTCATTGTGAGGGTGACCCACGCAGGGAATCACGTTCTTGTGGCATTTATATATCATACGGCAAGAGTGGCAACCCACAAGTGTTGTAAAGGCTGGTCATGACTTTGTTACATTTTTGCAAATATAGCCCTGCTGCAATGTAACTGTGCTATTACTGATCGCAAGATTTTTCATGTGCGATTTCACCCCAGTATTGCTGTGGTGATTTCAGTATCGCTTTGGTACAGGATGCTCTTGTTAGCATTTCTTCACTGTCCAGTAAAGGTAAGAAAAAGAGCAGATTTTCCCATTCCATCCACAATTAGCCCTGCGACCTTATGAGGAATTCTGTTTCAGATTACGACCAACTGACATACCTTTAATTGTGTTCACCCCTAATTGTATTCTTTGGAATTGTTAACATTCTGGTTTGAAAAGCAGAGGAGGGCTTTAAACTAAAAGTTATCTGGCATTCCAATTCTATAGCCATCTATGATCAGCAATCATAAATCGTCATTCCCAGGCCCGGGAAGGGGGGAGCCCTTCCTTTGAGCCAGAACAAAACATTTAGCCTTTATTGCAAATAAATTTACTTAATGTGAAATGTAATTCCTAATAAAAAAAACCTTTACCAATCCTGACCCTGCAAATCATGCCCTTATCTGCCTATAAAGGCTGTCAGACAAGCATGTTAGGATCCTTTGAACCACAAGAAGTACACAGTGCCTGCAGCATTTTGGGCTTGATTCTGCTTCAGATAAACAGGCTCACTCTGTAGAATTTGGAGTGGGAGAAAAAAAAATCTACCAAATGTTCCAGGTTTATCTCAAAGAAGCATCAAGAGCTTAAGTTTCTTGAGTGAATGCATACAGAGCTTTGTTGCTAAAAGGAGGGGGGGAAATCCACCCTCAAGGCTTTTAGCTCCCTGATGTTTACATACCAGGGCTTGAAAAAGTCATAAAAATTAACTTAATCTCTTAAATCACTTATCTCATGAAAATCCTGTGTCCACATTACTGTGCCATCACACTTGCGGACAATAATGGACACATTGGCTTTATCACTTAATGAGGATTTGTTTACACATAGGATAGCTCTGGTTTAAATTATATTTCATTGAAGCTTAGAGCTGTAGTATCTGTGTGGTATGGATTTTAATTCTTTTAATGCTTTGAGTTTCAATACATTAAGTAAAGTTCAGTAAAGTAAGGTAGACGTAAAGTTTTCTACTCTTCTCCCTGTCATTTTAATTCAAATCCGAAGACTGTTAACTCTGGGTATCTTATTTTACAGGATTAGTTAGGTAGATATGGATAATACAGCTGGAGCTTTGGGTAACTAAATACAGCTGGAGCTTTTGGTAACTAATGCACCAGTTGGAATAACTGGTGCATATATCAACTAATATACTGCCATCTCTATAATCCAATATCCATGCCAATGAGTGAAGAGAATGTCCTGAACAAAAAGAACTGCCTTTTTCACTTCAGTGAAATTACAATCATCCCTGATAAACTATCGTTTCTTTTAGTTTACTTTGAACTTTTAAAATATCAATTTGGGGGGGGGGGGGGATATTTAAAACCACTGCTGCATTACATTCTGAATTTGCCTTCTGGGGACCAAAGGACAGTACTTTCTCGCTCTTTGAGGCATCCCTCTCCTGCTGAGTCTCGTTGCTCAAGCTGTTCAAGAAGGGTCCTAGCCTCCCATGTAACGTTTTCTGAGGGGGGGAAGGGCCTGCCGAGTGGAAAAGGCAACAGGGAATGCCTTTTTTGTGAACCCCGTGGTACACATCCAATCTGTTTTCATGTATGTGTTTTTCATAATTTGAAGTATGCATGCTGTTTTAATAATGGCCTTCACAATTAAAAGTTTTGTTTGCCCTTTCTTTTGCCTCCAATAAAATGTAACAGGATAGGGAATTTAATTTTTTTTTTAAACCAGCATGCTTTTTGTCTGCAAAATCAGAACCCTAGATCTGATGTGAAGACTCTTCAGGACTACCTGAAAACTTGTGCGTGGGAGCCACCACGTCTAATCAGATTAAATGACAATATTTAGAAACACGGGAGAGCACACAGAGAGGCAGTAACTGTAAAGGAAAAAATGGGGCCAAGAAGGAGCATCCGCAGAAACAAAAAGGGGTCACAACTATCCAAATGTTTGGCAGGGTGATCTTTTTTTAAAAAAAAAAAGTTATAAATCCTTTGGCTGCCCTCATTGTCCAAACGTTAAAAGGGAATCATAACATAAGAATATTTTGAGCAGATGGAGAGAAATCTCAGACTTGTTGAGATTTTCTCCTTTCTCTTTGTCTTCCTAAGATGTATCAGTCCAGTCCTGGTGGCCAGTCATCATGTAGCAGTGAACCGTCACCTCTTGGAAGCACCAACAACAATGACAGTGGAGTAGAGATGAACATGCACAGTGGGGGAAGCTTGGGGGACCTGACTGCGTTGGAGGACGGCACTCCTGTTGTGGACTCGACTGTCTCATCTGGCAACTCAACCATCAGCCTTCAGCTAAGGAAACATACGACCACAATGCAACGCCTAGAGCAGCTCAAGAAAGAGAAACTCAGGACAGTGAAGGATTCTTGCTCGTGGACCAATCCAGCACCGCAAGTCAGAAACACCAAGCTGCCTCCCATCCCCGGCAGTGGTAAGGCTGTCTACTTTTTGATCATTAACCACTGTTGTCTGAGATCCTTTGAGCATTGCCCCTATTGTCTAGTGCAGTGGTCCCCAACATCGGGGAAATCCTGGCCAACAGAGGTGGTGGTGAAGGCTTCTGGGAGTTGTAGTCCAATAACATCTGGAGACCCAAGGTTGGGGACCACTGGTCTAGTACATATATTTCTTCCCCACCTGAACTCAGATACGGGGTTTGAAACCAGAAATGCAGCCATGTCCCAAGCATGGCATATGAAATTCCATTTCCCCATCTTGGCCTTCAAGTTTAATAGCACATTGCAGTACTGTCCTAGCTTCCCTGGCCATACACATTTCAGATGAGAAGCTTGGAATCTCGCTTAAAACAGAAGGGTGTCCTAAGGGTGCACAACAACTTTTGTTTATTTCACTCTTAAAAGCAAATTGCATTGCATTGCATTGTACTTAAAGACTGGTGCATGTATCAAATCTCTACGGATGTTTGGGTTGCAGGGAGTGACTGGATTTTAGATCTCTCTTGGCCTGTGGAAATCAATGTGGAGATTGAACTGGCAGTCGAACATGTGACACAGAATTGTCTTGTGAATATGTGTTTCAAATTTTATTCCGATTGAATATGAGCATAAATTAAGGAAGCTGGCTATTTAGATCTAGCTCTGTAGACAGAATGCCCTTTCCATTTCTAAATAAATCTCCTACCTCTGTCGGTTTTTCAACCTATTCTTTTAACCCTCAGGCTCAGAGGGCAATCTGAATGATCAGTCGGGACATTTGTTTCAGTGTAGGAATAGTATAGTAATCCTTTTGTGGCCCAAATCCTGTTGCACAGTTACACAAAAGGTGTTACTTTCTAAAGCAAATTGCCATAAATTAAGAAATCTCCTTAGGCATTATCTGTTGCTCACCAAGTTGTGGAATCCCTGATGAGTCAAGACTGGATGTGGGAGGTCCAAAAGAATAGCAGCCTATTGGAATGAGCTGTGAATTATATATGATGGGCAACATACAGTGGAGTAACTAACCATAATAACCAACTGTATTGTAATCATCTCTGCAAAGAAAAAGTAACAGTGATTGCGGTGACTGAAAGAAAATGTTCAGCTCTCTGTTAAGGTAATTCCCTTCATTTACGACAACTGGAAAGTCACCAAATACGGTGCAACCTCCTGAGTTCTCCAGAAATGCTCCTCACAGCAAGAGGTACAAATGCAAAGGAGAAATGTGTGTGACGATCAAAAGATGGAGTTTACATCCAGCAAAAGTCTTGAGATGGGCTATAGACAGAGGCTGCAGATATTCAAATTAAACTCTTCCAAATACTGAGATGAAGTCCAGTTGTACCTAAGCTTTGTGAAGAAATTGGCTCATCTCTCTATATCTTCAATATCGTTTTTCACAACTGATGAATTGTACTTATTTCAGCAAATCACTGTGGCCAACATAGTTTTCACTGTGATCTAATCCAGACCTAAGAAATTATTCCTCAACTGGTTCCTTGTGCTCATTAAATGGGGAATTCCATAGCAGTCGTTTTTCATTGACCTCTTCCTTGGCTGAAAACAGATGAAGAACTGAGAACAGAATGATAGAGCCATCTTTATCCATGGTGCATTCGTTTGTCCTATTCACTGTCTCTCATCAAACAGCTTTGGTGCATGTCTTTAAGACCCAACAAACCTGCAAAACGTACTTGATGTAATTGAACAATGGAACAAAAGATACGAATTTACACAACCATAGGAAACAATGGCTCTGTCATAGCAGCTTCACTTTTTCCCAACTTTTGTTGGCCACAGCCTCTATAAAGCCCTCGTCTTAATAACCTGAAAATACTGTACCTCCGAATGAGTGATCTCAGTGGGGCCAACAGACGGTTTTCGGAATTTCCTGAAGGCCTTGGGCAACACTCCCAAGGCTGTGAGGCTAAAAGGTGAGAGATGTAGTCAAAAAGGTCAATTTGTACATTTAATACTTTTTTTAATGCAATGGTATGTACTGTAAAAACTGCAGCCCAAGGTCCACATGTTGCTTGTTTCATTGTACGTGAAAGATGTACAGTATACATACCACACACATATTTGGGATGCTAGGAGAGTGCATTCAACTAATAAGCAAAGTACAAGCAATGGTGCTTCTTCTGCTATCACTGACCAAGTCTTTTCTTTTTCTTTTCTAATTCAGGCTGTCTGCTGGACAACATGGGAGGTGCCTCCACGGCACTACCTAACCCAAGGATAGCAGAGCTGTCCATCAATGAGGTGACAACCCTGAACCAGCTAGCTGAGCGCCGTGACAGCTCAACCAGCACCATCAGCTCTGCCTATACGGTTAGCCGCAGGTCATCAGGGATATCCCCGTACTTCTCTAGCCGTCGTTCTAGTGAAGCTTCACCATTTGGAAACCGCCCAAACAACACAAGCTCTGCTGACTCCTATGACCCTATTTCCACAGATGCCTCTCGCAGATCAAGTGATGCCAGCCAATGTAGTGGGATCCCAGGGCTTCTGAACCTGACGCCAGCTCAACAGTACAGGCTGAAAGCCAAGTATGCTGCTGCCACTGGTGGCCCTCCACCGACACCACTGCCAAACCTGGACAGAATGACTCTAAAGAATAAGATCTCTCTCCTTGATGGAACAGAGCCTGTTTTGCCTTCATTCCGCCTCCCTCCTGGGCCAAGACGCTGTAGTGATAGTAATGCATATGGCTATGGGACACCACCCACATTTGCTCATGAAGTGCAAGGAAATAGCACAAGGCGTGCAAGTGATCCAGTGAGGAGACCTGGTGGAGACCCAGCTTCCCTCCCTAGAGTCCATCGTTTCAACAGCACCAACACCATGAACCCCCTTCACCCTTCTGCAGACAGGAGGAACTTCAGCCTTCCAAACTTTTCACGTGCCGATGGAAGCCTCCCCAGGCATGCATATTCTCCACGACCTCCAAGTATTACTGAAAATATTGTTATGGAAGCCATGTCTGGTGAGACAGATGGTTGTGTTGGAGATGATGATATTGTGCTACCTGATGATGTTGTGCAGTATATCAGATCACAGAACAGTGGGATGGCTGCAGATAACTCGTCTGCAGGGTATGGCAATGAGATGCCGAGCTTCCAAGTGAATGGAAAAGTGCAACATAACAACACTCTAAGCCAACGCAGAATGGCAGTTCCAGATGTGAGTGTGAATCACCAAGCTCCCAGCATAGGCGGATACCAAATGAACTTTGAAGCTAACTCTGAATTGAGCAAAAACAACATGCCAGTCCAGTGGAATGAAGTTAGCTCGGGCACAGTTGATGTGTCCTTGGATCAAGCAAAGCAACAATTCCCTCAACGAAATTTAGCTGTAGTCCATCAGAAACAGAACTTTGGCCAGTATCAGAATTTCAGCCTTCCACAGATGCAAATGGGTCAAAACAACATGAATGTGGCTCAACAGCAGTTTGTGCAGAAGAATATAAGTATGGATGGGCAGAGGTTAAATTGCATGCACTTAAGGCAGCAGCAGGGGAATCCAGGTCCTAGTAACAATCTGGATTTGAACTCACACGAGGTATACAATCAGGTTCACCAGATGCTGAGCCCAGATACAATGGGCAGTGAGCTCAACCAGCTTTCTCCTTCATGTAATAACGTGATGGTGAAGCCTGCGTCTCATGTCCATGTACAGGCATTAGATACAATGGCTGATCCAGTTGCAATAGTCAACAATAACAGAGAATGCATCATGCACAATCAGGGGATGCAAGAACCAGGGCATCAGCAGGACTTCTCTTCACAGTCAAGACACGTGAACTTCTCTATGACACAAGAGATCTTCCCTCAGCTGTCAAACCCACCGAACTTTGGGCCACAACAGGAAATGATAAGTACAGTTGAGCAGAGTTTCACTTCTGGTGCAGTACAACCCCATCCTCCACCTAATCCCAGTCCAGCAAACAGATACCGAGGAATACGTGCTACACAACAGCTGGGTTACATGAGAACAACTCAAGCAACTAACGTTGTGAACCCAGGGCAGGAAACAGCAGGATCCACCTCCATGAAAACAGGTGGCATAGCATTATCACAGCCACAACAATGTCACAGTAGTATGAGGGGAAACCATTTGATGCACTATTATGGTCAAATACACATGTATGAACAAAATGGGAATGTTAATAACCATGCAGACTGTGCAGTAAGGCAGCAGCAGCAGCAGTGTGCGCTGAACATCAAGCCAGTTGGTGTGCCCTCTCCTGGAGCTAATCAAGTGTCTAGCACTGTGGACTCTCACATCCTGGAGCCTCCTCAGATAGATTTCGATGCCATCATGGATGATGGTGACCATTCAAGTCTCATGTCAGGGACCCTGAGCCCGAGCATCCTACAGAATCTCTCCCAGACCTCCTCTCGCCTTACCACTCCCCGAAACTCTCTGACCCTGCCATCTATACCCGCTGGAATTAGTAATATGGCAATAGGAGACATGAGATCCATGTTGACCACCCTGGCAGAAGAGAGTAAATTTCTTAACATGATGTCTTAATGCTTAAAGCACAACTGACTAGATGTATCCAAGAGATTACATGCTAAGCAATTTTATGAATGTGCTTTTTAAAAAAATCCATAGGGTAGACTCTCTCTCTCTCTCTCTCTCTCTCTCTCTCTCTCTCTCTCTCTCTCTTTGCAAGTATTAAATACATTAAAGGGATTCCAAATAAGGAAAAATGTTTCTGTACAAACTTGTATAAACTGTAAAAAGAACAAGAAGAAGAAGAAGAAGCACTGAAAGAATGCACCGCTAGTGTTATTTTGTGCTTGTTCTTCAGAGCTCTCCATCCTCATTCTGGAACATACCTCTCGTAAGTGTCTCTGTAAAAGATAAGCCGCATTTGGCATTATTATGTTTTTTTAAAGATGCCCACCACCACTGCTTCCCTTATTCGTTATCCTTGTTTGTATCTCATTGTTTCAGAACCATGCAACCTCTGAAGTAAATGAGACTTTGCCAAATCTGGAGTACAAGACATACAAGTGTTATAATATTGAAACCCACTGTTTCAAATGAAGCTCTGCCTTGTAAACAGCATGCTTTGCTATGACCTTTTGGTTTTTCCTTGGTTGTTGCAGAAAAAATGCAATTTCTTGCCTCACCCCAAACGCAAAAGCCATACTGTGGGTGCTTAACACTTAATGCCTCATTTTATGACCAGATGTGCACCACACGCACACACTCTCATGCACGCATACACACAGCATTGTTTATACAGCCAGTGTTGCTCTGTGTACCTTGCAGCTTAGCTGAGAAGCATCAACTTTAGAACAGTTTTGCAGTGAAGTGCCTTACTGTGTGTTAGTCGTTGAATCGTCAAGGCATCTCTTGTCCATTAATGTCAAATAAAGTGTATCGCCAGGAGCATGTATAAAATAAAGGGGCATTTATATCAGGCATTGCAGAATTGCTAAAAAAGATATTTGAGAGGGACACGTTGATGTGAAAGATTAATGCCCTGGTTGTTTTATCAGAGGGTATTTTTACAAGGTGGTTTATATCATGGAGAATGTAGTGGAGGTTAGAAAATGCCACTAATTTAGAAATATGTCTCGTAGGAGAAAGGTTGCTGCTCTGCATGGCATTGAATCATGCTTTAAAGAATGCAGAATACTCTTAGTTTCAATTAACGTCATGCTGGAGCTGAAAGTAGAGAGAGGCAACGTCAGAGCTTGTTAAACTAAGAGCTTTCAGAAGTAATGGCACAGAAATTTTGTGCACCTTTTCATTATCAAATTCACAAAATTTGTTGTAAGCTCCATGAGACTGCTTAGCCCTGAGTGATGCTCATGTTGTGCATGTCCAGGTTTCTTTGTGATCTTGGGAGGTCACTATATTTCCGGGCCTCATCCTTCATTGAAAGGTTGTTGTAAGACTGAAACAGTACTTCGAGTATCTTGGAGAAGAGGCAGCAGAGAAGTAAACAGCTTTTTTTTTAAAGAACAATAAAGATTAGTGCAATGGGCACATCCATCCTGCCTCACAAGAGCAAATGGCTTTGTTCTTCTTTGCAAGCTTTATTGCCATTGTGCAATTAAATGGTTGTGAGTATTCTTGCCCACTAAGAAGCGTCCTCTTCCCAAGTATTATCAAAGAGCTGTCTCCACAATGCCAACCGCAAGATGCAGAGTCATCTCCCTGTTGTAGCAATTGAGGGCCTCAAGCATAAAGCAGAGTCCACTTCATTCAGTGAAAAGTATTTCCATGACACAATTATATTAAGCAATCCATGCAAAACAATATTTGCTTAGTTTTTTACGCCTTTCAGTAACTAAGGTTTATTTTCCAGTCCTTTTTCAAACATGCAGTGCTGCTGAAAATTAGGAAAACAGGCAAATGTTATTTAACGTCCAAGATCCCAATCCAGGAAACGATTGTTGAAAGCGTTGCTCCTGAAATTTGCAGCAGGGGTCTGATATGAGGGAAACTTCAGAAGTCCAGCACAGAAACTGGTGTGGGTACTTAAAGGAGCTGACGACATTGGATGAATTAATCTGCTCAAACCCAAATCATTGCCATCCCACAGCAAGTACTTCTGCACCCATCTACCAGATTCTAAGAGTTATGCCTAATGGACTCTGCCAATGTTCTACTACCATCACCACAACAACAGATTTGCCCCCTCGTCTCTGCAGCCCTTCATGCCCTAAATCAGTTGCAGAAGGATGAGGAGCCCCTCAAAGAAAATGGAGGGCACGAGAAGAGAAGAGAATGTCCCATTAGACAAGTGTCCTTGCCCTTCAGTGATGCTGGAGGTACCTCTGCCTCTTATTACATACATTTTTCCTGTAGCACAGTTGTAAAAGGTAAAGCACAGATGTGAAAGCATAACATGCAGTAATATCTCTGTTTTATGTACGTGCATACTGTGATCATGGTAACATAGTCCCACTGTTTGAGGAAAAAGCATTAAAAATTTAAGAAATGTTAAAATGTTTATATGTTAAGAAAATGTGGATCCATGTTCTCTTTACTCATTGTTTTGATCAGCATGCAAAATAGGAGTCAATATATTAAACCATCCCATGCAGTCCTTGTCAGTATCACACAGGTGTCCTCACACCTTCACAGCACAGACAAGATCATCTATAGGTGACACTTATATAAACCAGGGCTATCATGTAAGACTTGACATGCAACCAAGATGATTATGATGGTCCAGTTGAGGACTATATTGGTCACACAACTCATACCCATGTGTTTAGCCTCCACATTGAGCAAGGGAATCCTATGAATGATGCCTCTATGTGACTTGTTTGCTTACTCAATGAAGCTTGTGTGAAGCTATGCATATCGTCCCAGAGGGAGCACAGGACACCAAAAGTGACTTCCAAGAGAGAAGAATAGCTAAGGAGCTCACTAGTCTTACATCACGAGAGGAATAGAAAAACAAACAAAAATGTATTAGGCAATACAACTTCGTCAATACATGGAACAGCTGATTATAGGTAAATGGTATCCAATCTCCAAGTAATGCTTGTCCTAGTTTTGGTATCTGTTGCCACAGGGAAGGATTTGATCTTCATGTCAAACAGCTTTCAGGGGGCCAATTTCTGCATCTGTTTTATATCTGTTACCAGTTCCTATGAACTTACATGCCTGCATCCTGTAAGAAGGATTCACACTATTTAAAAATGGCAAGACAAATTCGGTAATGACTTCAATTAGGTCTAAAATTGACATGAAAATCGGACACGATTAGAAATTCCTTTGAAATCAGTGTAGAAATTTAATACATGGTATGATTTTCTCACTTGCAAAGGAGGATGTGAGACCCATAATTTGGGGGATAAGGTGAGTCTAAAGTAAGTAGGGTCTTCTGTGCACTGCAATACATCCTGGCCTTACTCAGCTTCAGGCAGGGCAAGAATATGAAAAAGCCATGACTTGTGAATAAAAGTTGCTGAAGTGAACTGGGTTCCCATCCTCTATTGGCACAATTGTCCTTCTTAGGAATTTTTACGGTCCTTTCAGGGCTACGATTCCTCAAGCAGTAACTGTGAACTCTTAGAGTGGCTTGGTTGTGTGAGTCGTGATCTATGAACTTCAGTCCTCGTGGCACAGAGTTAGAATAGTAGGGTGCCAAGCCGATGTTTTGGACATCCCATGAGTTAAATTGATCAGAACATTGCTTGATGGCGAGGATATAGTCTGTCAATTGCAAAAGGGAGAAGTGAATCTACTTGACCATGATTTTCTTCAGCTTTACAATGGTGGTCTTCCTTTATTTGCTGTACTGGTATCATAACGGCAATACTGGCTCTGTATATATTCTGTATAGAAAAAAAGCATTCATTATTAATAAGAGTACTGTAGCTGAATTGTTCTGACTTTATATCTTCAGGACCTTTTTAGCTGTTTTCTATTATCATATGGATGGCAGTCACATGTTGAACTGTATATAAATGTTTTGTACATTAAAAAAGTAATTTCTTTTTCATAATTGCTATTTCCTATTGTTTGTTCTTATTCAGTCACAGCAGAAATCATTGCTGTTTACTCTTGTTTGTTCTTATTCAATCTCTGTCTTCCTCCTTGCTTTTTCCTTTTTCTTTCCCTCCCTTTTTTTTTATTTCTATAAGGCAGGGCTGGTACCACACAGTCCTGCATACTGGGAACAGCTGTCTTTATTGAATTTGGCCAGTGCAAATGGGTGAAGAATCTTACTCCAATTCATTTTGAATAGCTTATAAAAAGGCACATAGTCAGAAGAATGGGAAGATCCTGAAGTTCTGAGGAAATCAAATACGAGAGAAAACAAAACTTAACAGACATTCCCCCAGCCCTAAATACAACACATTAGTGGCAAAACCTTCTAAGCTAATGGGAAGGGTGCTGTTTATAAAAACCATTGCTGGAAACAATCTGGTATTCATTCCATATTCTGTCTGGCAGTGGCTTGCTAAACTCAAGCAGAAAGCTCTGCCAAAATTGGCATCTCTTAACTATACCGAGGTCTTTCTGCATATGATTCAGGGGTCAACAACTGAGCTATGGCTGCTTACCAAAGGGGACATACTTCATATTTTAGACTTGGTTAGTAACACATTTGGTCATAACAGAGTTCAGAACCTGTGTCCTTCCCGTGATCAATGCGCTGTAGTTCCCACTAGCACGAGCCAATACAGCCACTGGTGAATAATCATGGAAAATACAGTGCAGCAACTGCAGAAGGCCACACTATCTCGATCCATGGGGTAAAGTAAGATGCTTGGCAAATAGGAGTTGTGGGATGACCCCGGGAATTAGTCAACTTCATGGCTAAAAGCTGCTTCTTAACTGAAATTAATGAATGTCTCTCATTCATCCGTGGTTTCCTATTTAAACCTAAACTATGACAGCATATGTGTCAAAACGAAAGGCCCTAAACTTTGGGGCCTCCTTGTACTCCAGCCATGAGTAGTCCTGCTGGTACCCCCTTGTCCTGTCCTACCTCAACAGCACCTGTTCTTGCAGAGCCGTTTGTTCCATTTGGAAGACAGGCTGTGTTGTAAATCAGCCAAACCTTCTGTATTGTAGGGATGGCAATTTATGACCAACCGAGGCCTCTTGCTGACAGCTATTTAACGTGTAAGTAAAAATGGCCTACCAAAACAAACCTGTCCCTTGTAAGTGTAATTTCTCCTACCAAGATTTATGCTTCATGTAAATGTGCAAACTGCCAGTTTAAATATCTTGCCATAAAAGTAGCATAAAACAAACAAGACCAGGCAAAAGTCCTCAAGAAATGAAGCTGAGCCTGACTGCTTGGGCTCTAGCTGTATATGTACCACTTCTCTCTCTTTATCTGGGATGTCCCTTTTCTTTCTGTCCTCCGTCTTGCCTTCTAGGCAGATGCTGGCAAGACTTTCAGAAGTTGTTTTTGAACTTTTCCTTGCCACCTCTCAGATGGGGAGAATGAGGCCAGTCAATGGATACTTGTCATGAAGGCGACTTCTTGTCTCCAGTATCAGAGGCACTATTTTTCTGCATACTGGTTGCCATGAGAGGAGTGATGCCCTGACGGACTCCTCAGGCGCATCTCATTCTGCAAAGAGATTGGATAGGCCTTTGATCTGAACCAACAATAGTTGTCTCATGTTCTTATGCCCTTAATTGATGCACACTGATTCTAGTGCACACACACGGGATGCATAAATGGGGCTGCCATATAGGCTAACTTTTAGTGACAGAAATCCTGTTGGGCAGGTTCCACCTGCGCAACCAGAATGACATCATTGTCAGAGGCCAACTGCCACTGATCAAATATGTCCTTTTTTCAATTTTGGAATGTATACGACTTCTTCGCATTGCATGCCAACTTTGTGCAACCCAAAATTGAAAAAAAAAGTCTTTTATCAGTAGCAATGTGTCACTGACAATGACCTCATTCCCATTGTGCAACTGGAGCTGTGCAATAGGATTTCAGTCACTGAGTCAGACCACTGCTTCATCCAGCTTAGTATTAAACTAAGAGACAAATACTAGGCATTCTTCAGTCTTGAGAGACTATGGTAGCGTGCTCTGTATGGAGGTCTTGGAACAGCATCTAGTGTGGCTGAGAAGACCAATTTGAGAGTGACCATCTCTTCCACATTGAAGACAAATACAATCTGTCCCATGTCCAGCTCCCTGGTTTTGCTTGTTTCGGGACTGCCTCTTTGCCTCGGCCTGCTGTACAAGTGCCTCTTCAAATTGGGAGAGGCCATGATGCACCGCCTGCCTCCAGGCTGAACGCTCAGACGTCAAGATTTCCCATCTGTTGAGGTCCATTTCTAAGGCTTTCAGATCCCGCTTGCAGATGTCCTTGTATCGCAGCTGTGGACTCCCTCTGGGGCGATTTCCCTGCACTAATTCTCCATACTTTTGGAATCCGACCATCAGCCAATCTCACGACATGCCCAAGCCAACGTAGACGGTGCTGTTTCAGTAATATATACATGCTAAAAATTCCAGCTCGTTCTAGGGCTACTCTATTTGGAACTTTGTCCTGCCAGGTGATACCAAAAATGCGTCGGAGACAACGCATATGGAAGGTGTTCAGCTTCCTCTGCTGCCATGCACAGAGGGTCCAGGACTCGCTACAGTAAAGAAGTGTGCACTAAGAGACAGTAGTAGCACTTAAACAAGTCTTTCCTCAGACTACTCAGAGATATCAGGAAATGAACTGGGGTCCTGCAGTCCAAGTACAGGTGTGTAGTTTTGTGTTTTAGGGTTATAACTCCCATTCCAAGAATGTCATCCACCACACTGTTGTGGTTCCTTTGTCTCAGGTACACTTCTTCCCCTTTCACCATTACTGCCAATCCATAAACACCAAACCAAACAATAAACGTGCTGTGCAAATTTGTGCTCTAGCTGAATTGTAGCTATTACGTACTTTTAAGACTGCACCCATGTCTCCTGCAAGAATGAGCATTCTATTAAACTATTCCCATTTGTTTGTGTGTGTGTGTGTGTGTGTGTGCGTTTGTCTGTTCGTTCGTTCGTTTGTTCGTTCGTTCATTTGTTCGTTCAATTTCTATACCACCTATCTGGCTACCAAGGCCAATCTTATGCCCACAAGATTCTCCAAGGGCTATAAGGGTGAACCAAAATGACAAAATGATGGGAGAAAGTGAAACCAGTACTTTCCAGCAGTCCCCTTCCAGTTTGGGAAAACTGATTGGGTCCGGAACAGTATCAGTAACTGGAGCCAAGACTTCTGTGCTCAATCAAAGGACAGATTCACAACACCATTTAATAACACCATTTAATTCACAACACCATATAAATACTTGGCACCAGAACTACTGAACTACAAATAAACATTGAAAGTGTGGCTTCAACCAGCCAGATGGGAGATAGTTTTGAAGACAATGATGAAAGTGAGAGGCTGAAAATGAGGCATACATACGTATTGCTTCAAATGAGGAATGATGAATCCTCAATCAGTTCTAGCAGGGTTTTTAAATTCACTGTGGCAAGAGTGTTGTTATGTGCCTTCAAGTCGCATATGACATACAGGGACCTTAAGAGAGTTTTCTAGGTATGTGAGCTCTTTAAGGAGTGGTTTTACCAGTGCCAGCTCCCAGTGAGTTTTCATGGCTGAGTGGGGGATTTGAACCCTAGTCTTCATACTCTCAGTACAACACTCTATTCACCATCACGCCTACTCCTGTCAAACTCCCATCTCCTAAGTCTGCCATACTTTATTCCCAGGTGTGAAGAGGAAAAACAGGCAGGTATAACATGATCCTCTCCATGGTACAACAGTTGTACCAGTTTGGTTTGACAGTGAGGTTTTTTCATTTTTGAAAAATCTGTGAAATTCGTGTCATATAGATAGAAGATAAAATATTCCAAGACATACAATAACACAACAACCTTCAAAATTGTAAGAATAGAAAATCATTTCTTACTGCTCTGCATCTGTTTTTTAGTGAAAGCTAGAGAGAATTGCTAAGTTCTGGTAAATCTAATAAATACGAACATTTTTGAGTTTTCCAAAGAAAGCAAGCAGGAGCAATCGAGTTGTGTAGGTCAAACACATTTAGTTGGCACAAGCTTCTATAGACTGCATCCCACTTAATCAGACTGAAGGGGGGGGGGAAGGATACCTAGATCTACACATCCATCTGGGAGGCTAGAGTCCTAGGAAAGAGCTCCTGGAAATGAAAAGTTCAGTTCCTCACTGCAAGTGTGAGCACTTCCCTTTCCTCACTGACTCTGTCAAGTATCTCTCACAACAAAGAGAAAATCCCCCTGAGGAACACATTCTCACACTAAAGACCTTCAGCAGCACAAGAGCAAGGAAGGAGAGCTCTGTTGGAGCCAACTAAAAGCCTATCTAGTCATAGAATCATAGAATCATGAAGCTGGAAGGGGTCTATAAGGCCATCAAGTCCAACCCCCTGCTCAGTGCAGGAATACAAATCAAAGGATATCTGCCAGGTGGTTGTCTAAATTTCTATTTCATGCCTCCAGTGTTGGAGCACTCACCATCTCTCGAGATAATTGGTTCCACTGTCATACTGCTCTAACAGTTAGGAGATTTTTCCTGATATCTGGCTTCCTTTAACTTGAGCCCATTGTTCCATGTCCTGCACTCAGGGATGATCGAGAACAGATCTTGCCCCTCCTCTGTTTGACAGCCTTTCAAGTACAGTATTTAAAAAGTGCTATCATATCTCCCCTCAGTCTTCTCTTCTCAAGGCCAAACATGCCCAATTCTTTCAGCCTTTCCTCATAAGGCTTGGTTTCCAACCCCCTGGTCATCCTTGTCAGCCTCCTCTGAACTCGTTCCAATTTGTCAGCATCTTTTTTGAAGTGTTGTGTCCACAACTGGGCACAGAACTCAAGATGAGGCCTAACCAGTGCCAAAAAGAGGGGAACAAGTGCCTCACAGGATTTGGAGACTATACTTCTGATAATGCAGCCTGAAATATTATTTGCCTTTTTTTGTAGTTACATCACACTGTTGGCTCATATTTAGTTTGTGATCTAAAATGATTAGAAGATCCTTCTCACTCGTAGTATTGCTGAGCCAGTTATTCCCTATCTTGTAACTGTGCATTTGGTTTCTTTTTGCTAAGTGCAATACTTCGCGCTTATCCCTGTTGAATTTCATTCTGTTGTTTTCAGCCTAATGCTGAACCCTATCTAGAATTTTGTTTCCATCTTCCAGGGTATTAGCTATTCCACCCAGTTTTGTGTCACCTGCAGATTTGATTAGCACTCCCTGCATCCCCTGATCCAGGTCATTAATAAAAATGTTGAAGAGTACTGGGCCCAGGACTGAGCCCTGGGGTACCTCCTCCCAGTATGAGAAGGAGCCATTAATCATCACCTTCTCAGTACGATTCTGTAGCCAAATGTGTATCCACCAGGCAGACCATATCTAGTTAGTTTGTTAATCAGAATATCATGGGGCGCTTTGTCAACAGCTTTGCTGTCTACAGCATTCTGTCTATCTATCAGGGAAGTTACCACATGAAAAAATGATATATTAATCTGGGAGGATTTGTTCTTGACCTATTCATGTTGGCTTCTAGTTATTACTGCATTGTTTTCTAGGTGTTGCATAGTGACCGCTTTATAATCTGTTCCAGAATTTTCCCTGGGATTGATGTCAGTCTGACTGGTTTGTAGTTCCCACGTTCCTCCTTTTTGTCTGTTTTGAAGATAAGGACAATATTGACCCTCCTCCAAGAACCTCCTCTGAGGTACTTGTTCCCATGATTTCAAGAAAATAATGGACAGTGGTTCAGCCAATTCCTTCAATACTCTTGGATGGAGTTCATCTGGCCACATCTCTCCACAAGTACAATTCTTAAGTCATGCAAAGCGATCTCCCTTGTGCCCACAAGGCTTCTGTGCCAGAGTACAAACCATATGCTCAAGCAGGTAAGTGGTAGCAGGGATAACATTTGAAACATGTGCTTACTAAAGCAAAAAGGCAGAATCAGGTCTTGGGGGGGAGGGGGAATCGTATTTTTTCCCAGGGTCTCTTGTGTGATCTCGCTGCTTCCTAGTGGCTACAAGTGTATCCACACTGTGCAAATGCATTGACTTTCTAGCCATTTAACTGCTTTATGACCCTCCCACGAAAATGCTGGGCAATGTAGGTTAGTAAAACTGCTAAGAACTCCCTACTAAACTCCCATCTATGCAGACCGACAGATCCCACACTTTCCTGAGTAGAGGAGAAAACTTTTAAAGCAGTTTAAATACATTAGATAGATAAATCCCGTTGGGGGTCTTTTCAGGGCAGCTGTTTCATAGAGTCATCAACAAACAAATGGTTTAATTCTTTCTTTCCTCTGAGACTCAATACCAGAAAAACCTTTTCCCCTTTTGATGACCGAAAATGTGGATATCCCAGTCATGGATAGAAGCAGGATAGTCACCACCTCTCTACCTTCCATATTTTGGAAGGGAATGATATCTCCTCTCTAGCTTTAGACATAATTTACACTCTTACGCAAAAAATAAGTACAGTAGGACATCGCCCATCTATGGTATCAGTATCCACTGATTCACATATCCACTGCCTGAAATTACTAAATAAAAAACTCAATAAATACGAGTGTATTTACCAGAACAGACCACTAGAGGAAGCCAGAGACTATTAAATGTATAGGTAAAGGTAAAGGTTCCCCTTGACAATTTTTGTCCAGTCGTGTTCGACTCTAGGGGGCGGTGCTCATCCCCGTTTCCAAGCCATAGAGCCAGCGTTTTGTCTGAAGACAATCTTCCGTGGTCACATGGCCAGTGCGACTTAGACACGGAATGCTGTTACCTTCCCACCGAGGTGGTCCCTATTTATCTACTTGCATTTGCATGCTTTCGAACCACTAGGTCCAATGTATAGCATTCAATATTCTCACATTTTCACAGGGGGCGGGGGTGGAGCTGGAACTGATCCCCTGCAGATACTACAGTATATGCTTAACATCTGAGCTAATGGATGGCCATCATGGCCATCACTCGCAGAGTGAAAGAGTGACTGAATTGTTGTTGTTGGGTTTTTCGGGCTGTTTGGACATGTTCTGAAGGTTTTTCTTCTTAACGTTTCACCAGTCTCTGTGGCCGGCATCTTCAGAGGGCAGAAGTGGGGGTTTTTTTAATAACCCACCCCAAAAAAGACAAATAACTTCATTTTGCTTCAACAATGTGACAGCATCCTATGTTTGGGGGGTCTTGCCAGGTTCACAATATCATAAAAGCACCTAGAGTTAAAAGCAGAGCATCTTGTATAGACACTTTTAAATTCTGTGTTCAGTTTGCATAGCAGAGAATGTGGCCAGAAATTATAGGGAATCAATCTTGAGAAATGTGTCATACTTAAAAGAGAAGAGGGCCATTCCCACCAAATACACAATAAAACCAACTTCTGCAGAGGCAATTTATTAACCTTTTATTTATAAATTAAGCCCTGATTTGAAAATTAAGGCATTGTAATTTAATATTAACCCATATGTCATAAAGTAATGAGACAAACTGCGGGGGAAATTGCATTCCGTATTGCAAAAAGCCCTTGTTATTTATAATGACCAGGATTACAAGTTATGCCAGCATTGATGGATCATACTTTAAAAATCTTGATAGCTCATTCATTTCTCTAATTGGGTTTATTACAAATTAAATAACTTGAGCACACCCTCGATATACAAAGAGACAAAATTAATCTGCAAATCAGTATGACTATGCCATCAAATGAAGCAAACAGTTGGGCTCCTTGAGTATAATACAGAGTGCAAATAGTTTGATATTATGGTATGCAATATAATATTTGGATCAGGGTGCATGATGTGTGACTCTCCAGTGGTTGGGCCGCAATTCTTATCAGCCCTAGCCAACACAGCCAGTTTTGAAGGATGGCAGGAGATGAAACCCAACAATATCTAGAGGGATTCAAATTGCCCATCTTGGCCACATAGTGTGTTAAGGCATCGGATATAGCAAACCCTATTGATACTGGCAGACTAATTATTACAGCAGTTTTCTAAGAATTTGCTGTGTTAATCTATCTAAGGATGTAAATTCAAAATAAAAACAGAAGAGTAGTATAGCATCTTAAAGAGTAATGGATTCCTTTCAGTGTGAGCTTTCGTGGACTATAACCCCTTTCCTCTTTACTGTTCTATTGAACAGAAATAAGCATCCTTCAGGCAGTTTCATATTTATTTCTCACATGTGCTGTATCCAAAGGGCAGAAGGGTGGATTTCCTTTCTGATGCTCCTGGCAGAAACCAAAGCTTTCTAATGGCAAACATGCTGTCCCTTTGGTTGGCTATAAAATACCTACCCATCTGCTGCACTCATTTCTGCCCATTTCATTCAGAGCAATATACAGACCTTGGAGGGGGGGGGGAGTGATCATTATCTGGGAACACTCTGGAAGTAAGCCATTTCAGCTGTCATTTATCAACACAAGATAATTGATATATGTTCCTTCTTTCACCATTGCATTTCTTGCTGTGCATACTATCATTTTCCTTTCTTGTGGACTAGGTCATCCGGAGAAAAAACAAAATAAAGCAGGCCATTGTTTTTTGTTCCCACATCTCATTATTTTGTCATTCTGGTGCTTTTTTTGGGGGGGGGAGGCGGATGCTTTTTAACCACCACCTCCACATTTGGGAGTCTACAAATAAGACTACAGCACAGCTAAACCTATTTAACTCCCCTTGATTTCAGTGGGAAGGTTAAGTATGCAATTAATTATTCACACTGAAGTCAGCAGGTCATGCCTTAAATCTCTATAGCCACACTATTCAAGAAATTAACGTCAAATGAAAATATTCTCAGTGGTGCAGGGGTCATGCATTTTTATTATGAGCTAGGCCAAATCAGCCCCACCAGATTGTAAAGCTGTAAGTCCCAATCATACTAACAAGAAAGCAAGACTTGCTGAATATAGTGGGACTTACCTCTACGTAAACATGCTTAAGAGTGCACTGTATGACAGGATTAGGGTAAGGACTAACTGCTACAAACACCACTTCTGATATGTGATGGTATTTTACACCTTAATCAATCAGATGCTTTCCTTTCTATGTAGAACTAATTCAAAACACACGGACAGTGGTGGAAGCAAAAGCGTAGAATTCCCTTGTATTAAAACTTCTTTGTATCCTAATATTTTCTATCAAGTATCATCTTCATCTCATTTCTCACTTGTTAAGACACTGTTCTACTGGTGCAGAGTAGATATGACATGTACTCTAGTTCAGTTCATCCAGCTAAGTAAACTCTAGAAAAAGAATTCATACATCTGTCACCCAATTTTATATCAAGTGGATAGATATATACCTTGAAACTAAGGTTGACTCTTCCTTTAGGCATGGTGAGATATATACCTCAGATAGTGGAGCCTCATATACAGCAAATCTGAGTCCCTTCCTTGAGAGCCCTTGTTCTGAAGAGCTTTGCCACCCAAAATGGCTAGTATCTCCAGATACTAGTATGTTTGGATCGGAGGGGTCCTCCAACGAAGGCTTTGAGGGCAACATGCCCTGGGGCATTAGCTGTGCTGTGGCAACACAGGCAGCTGTCTGTCCCTGACAGCATCCCACACATGATGCCTAGATCTGAAGAAGAGCCAAGCTGGCTTTGTGGAAATCATTGCACCACAGAGGTTGTAGAAAGGATGGGTATGAGTAGTCCATGTCCTCCTTTCCATTCAAGCAGAAGGAAGGCTGCAGCCATTTACTGTTTTAACTCACCCACTACTGTCTAACCACCTTATACCAAGGATTGTCAGGTCTTGAAGCACTGTCTAAAGTCTTAGAGAATTGCTCTTCTTTCCCAAGTCAACAGCTGGGGAGGGGGGGATTAGAATGAGCAGCCTGCAGGAGTTTGATTTTGGGGTGTGAATCTCTGCTAGATAGCTCAGGGGGTTGGGTCTCTGGTTGCCGAACCAGAGGTCAGGAGTTTGATTCCCCACTGGGCCTCCTTGACAGGGGCAGGACTAGATGGTTCATAGGGTCCCTTCCAGCTCTACAGTTCTGTTCTATTATTATTATTATTATTATTATTATTATTATTATTATTATTATTATTATTATTATTATTATTATTATTACGTGGCTTAAAAGCCTTGGCATACATCTCCATCCATAGTGGGCACCAGGGCTCACCGGCTAACTATGAAAATGTTTATATGTGAGCTGTGTTTCTTAATCACATCCCAAAATGCCAGGAGTGGGATTAGGACTCTAGGAGTGCATGCGCTTGGGCCCACCAGACCATCTGAAGCAAGGCAGTAAATAGACCTCCAGTAGCATACACCACGGTCACCGTAAAAGAACCACTGGAAAAAAGCTTCCCTTGGACCAGCTGTGAGCTTTTCACAGCAGCTTGCAGAACGAAAGAAAAAAAAAGTCCCTTTGGATTGTGCAGGCAGGGCTAGGTCAGTTATGAGTCAGGGTGAGGTTGTTGTCCTACTAGAAAGCCTCCCTATCACTTATCCCCACTGCTACCTGAGCCAGCTGTAGCCTCAGAAACACCTGGGCTGGACTTCTCTTCGCTCTTGCCAAATATGTCCACATGTTGGCCTTCATTAATGCCTTAACTGCTGCCACTTTGACCCAGACAGGGCACCTATCCATTCTTTCTCTCCTTTTATAACAGGGCACAAATTCAAGCACTCTAGGTTCTGGCTTGTTGGTTCATTTTCTTATTCCCAGTTTGAGGACCTTCAACTACTTCATGACATTCTGAGACTTGAAGTCAAATGTCTTAACCCGTGTCTCATGTTGTCCACATCCAAACAAAGCAGATACTTGTTAATATGCCCCTCACAATTTTTATTTTTAAAAATCAAGTCACCCTCTGACAGACACAAATAGAACTGCCCACTTTTATCTGATTCTGTCTAAGATAATATACAACTCCATGACTCTGTATTTTATCTCTAGAGCACTGAACTTTGCTGCCACTTCCATTACTGGAGATTTCCATTAGATTAGGTCAACAGCTTCCAGAGTGGGGGTCTTTTTTCTGATTGTACTCTGCCTGTACACATATTGTATTCTGGCTGTAGATCTTGAAGCTCAAAATTACCTCAGACTTGCAAAGCAAGGTTAAGAATAAGAAACAAGGGGTGGGGGGGTTCGGGTATATTCAAAGCAAGAGGAGAAGCAAGGAAATGGTGAATCTGTTGTGTGAAGAGGATGGAGAAATACCACTGGGTGAGAGAGAGAACTACTCTTCACCTACCCTACCTCTGTCTTCTCACAGAAGGAAATTATTGTCCAAGCTGTGATAAGTAGAATAAAGAATGAAGCGAGGGAGCTGCTCCCTGCAAACGTACAGAGGTAGTGCACAAACATCTAACTGCTTTAACAGGGTTCAAATTTCCAGGGCTTCTGAACCCAAGGGTGCTAAAGGAACTTGTGCACCCTTGGAAAACAAGTAAGATTCCTGAAGATGAGAAGAGAACAAATCCCATTCCCATCTTCTAAAAGGGAAAGGAAGAGGATCAATTGGTTAACTTGAAATTAATAGTTGAAGAAAGATCATAGAATAGATGATTAAACAGTCAGTCTATGAGCACTTAGAAAAGAACGGTGCAATTTCTGAGACCTAGTATGGATTTCTGAAAAACAAGTAATGCTAAACTTATCTGACCTCTTCTTTTGATAGTCAAAAGCTTAGCTGATGAAGGCAAAGCTGCAGATGTAGTGTATCTTGATTTCAGCAGCCCTTTTGACAATGTCCCTCATGACAATCTTGTGGTCAGACTGGTAAAATGTAGGCAAGCTGATCCTTCAGTGAAGTGAGTTTGCAGCTGGCTAATGGGCCACACCCAAACACGTCTTACCAATGATTCTTTGTCCTCCTGATGCTCTTCAACATTTTCTTAAATGACTTTTAGGAAGGTCTTGGGAAGATGTGCATTAAATTTGCAAGTGACACTGAACTGGGAAGGATGACTAACACTTCAGAAAATAAAATCTGGATTCAGGTAAACCTTAACACACTGGGAAACTAGGTCAAAACAAACAAAATGAGTTCCAATGGAAAAAATGTAAAGTTCTAAACTTAGGCAGGAAAAATCAGTTACAGAGAGGAGGGAGCTGGCTTTACAGTGATACATGTGAAAAAGAAATCAGGATCTTACTAAACACCAGCTAAATGTGAGTCACAGAGTTTTAGGATAAGGCCACACATAACCAAGACTGTGTGGAAATGCTTTTTTTTTGAAAGTGTGGTTTTTATTGAATTATTTGCAATTTTTACGACATCATCAGAGCCTGGGGCAGAGCTCACTCAATAAGATAACACTGAAACTAAAACAATTCAAGTACTTTAAAACAATTTAAAACATTTTAAAAAAGCAATTTGAACCAGAAAACTGAAAGATTGGAAACCATGACAGTTTCCATGGGTGCCAAATACTTGGGTAAACAATGAAGATTTAAGCTGTCAATGAAACAGAAGCAATCTTAGCGCCAATTGGGCCTCCAGTACTGCAGAGATTTGCTTCAGCCCCTGTTGCCACCTGTATCAGGCCTACATTCAAGCACACAAGAACAGATTCCCACGTAAATGTTTAGATATACTTGGAGAACCCATTCACGCAGGAAGGATCCTGACTGGTCCATGATTTCTGTCCTACATAAGGTCCCCATGCACACACAGTGTTGATACATAGGGTCCCTTGTTCTATTCATCAGACATGTAGCCAGGGAGACACAAAATGGTACATATGGTGGTGGCACCATGCAGCTCACTGTGTAAACCTATTTTCCCACTCTGCTTGGGATGGCTGTTCCCTCTTCCCCCCAGGTAACAGACCTCTTCCCCCCCCCCAGTAGAAAACATTTCCTGGATTCAACCTACAGCATATAGCCATAGGACAGATTTCACTGTAACCATGTGGACATAAGATGTTTCCATGAGCGTGGGAACAACTGTGGAGGTGGAGCCAATCAGACCACTGCTGATAATCTGTAAAAAGGACCTTAGAGCCTCCCCGAGCAACACTCTTCTTTGTGGTAATACTAAAAACATTTCAAATTCCAGTCACAGCCTGTCTCAATAAACACTATTTTCCCTCCTTCACAGATGAAGTAAGTCTTTAGAGCATCAGCCGAAAGTGGCCTGTCATTGATTACAAAGTTATTTAGTTACCGATATGTAACTCTAAACTACACAGCTACGTATTGCACTTTATTAACGAGTGCTGTCTGGTAGAGTATATGCAGAGAATCAATAGCATGTGACAGGATGGCTGGAGTGATCTTGCTTTGGTTCAACATGTTGCCAAATTATGGATTTAAGAATGTTTCCCAGATGTTATTAAGATCTGCATCTGCTGTGGGAGAGAGCCTTTGCACCAAAAGTAAAGGGTGGGGATGAAAGGCACATGGGGCAAAAAAAAAAAAAAAGGTTTTTCCTCATGATGAAAGAGAAGAAAGAAAATACAAGCACTGCCTGTTTTCTGAAATTTAAAAGTCTGCACAATACCAATCACCAACAAGGGAAGGAGAGAAAATAATTTATCATTACTGAAGTTTGAACTATCTCCCTTGAAAGGCACTGTTAGAAGTGACTGAAGGCGAAAACAAAATGGCTGTTTCTCCTGCATAGCTCCATGAGAGAATGTCTTCCAACTGCACAGGAAGAACTGCACATGGCTTCTCCCTCCCTCTCCCTCCCTCTCTCTCTCTGGCCTCCAGCATTGAAAAGACCTGAGGCTCAGGGGGAAGGCATTGACCACTGGCTCTTTGGAGGCATGTCACATATAACTCTAGTATGCTTGTCTTGTTCTAAATATATTTTAAGAAGTTAGTATATGAGAATTAAGTAGCAAGTAAAGGTATAGCCAGACAGCCTACATGGAAAGTGTAGGCTGTGAGGAACTGTTCCTCAAGGGTGCAAAAGAAGGTGAAAGGTTTTTTCAAAAATCCACAAATTTTGACAGAGTTTTCAGAACCATATTTGAGCCAGACAACAGGTCTCCCTACAACAAGAGATCTTTCTCCCACTGTGTTATAACTAGGGGGGAGGATTTTTATGACATGTCATATTCTTTTCTGCAACGTATGTTTGAGCTTATGAGTGGGCTTGAGCACATTTATGAGTAATCTTGTGAGAAAGGCCAAATTACTCATAAACATGTTTGAACATGTTTGGCATGCTCCGGTCCATGGGGTCATGAAGAATCGGACACGACTTAAAGACTAAACAACAACAAAAATGGGTTCAAATGTAGATTGCAGAGAAAATGTAAAATGTCATAGAAATCCTCCCCCTGAGTTATAACTAATTGATTGGAACTGTATACAAACCAGAAAAAAGAGGGAGGGGGAAAGATATCTAATACAGATTTTAAAAATCAACAATATGTCTAAAACAGAATGGTTATACTTGTCAATTAAATGTAATAATAGGAAGCCCTTCTGAAGGTGCCATCCCTGAAAGAGGTGAGGGGGATGGCATGTCGAAATAGGGCCTTCTCGGCTGTTGCCCCCCAACTTTGGAATGCCCTCCCTATAGAGATCCGCCTGGCTCCAACACTCTTGGCTTTTCGGCGCCAGGCAAAGACCTTTCTGTTTAGCCAGCTTTTTAATTAAACAGTATTCCCTAGCTGGCCACATGAGCAGCAGGACTTATTAATTTTAATGTTTTAAGAATTATTTCAATATATGTTATTTTATATTGTCTTTTAAAATGTTTAATTTTTAATGTTGTACGCCGCCCAGAAGCCACTGGTAATGGTGCGGCTAAAAATAAATAAATAAATGAATGAATGAATGAATGAATGAATGAATGAATGAATAAATAAATAAATAAATAAATAAATAAATAAATAAATAAATAAATAAATAAATAAATAAATAAATAAATAAATAAATAAATAAATAAATAAATAAATAAAAGGCTGGATGAACATTCTTACTGTGAAAAATGTATTTTAAAGTTTCAGATGGTTATATGCAATGCAATGTAAAAATATAAAAATGACAATGTGTTGTCCCTCTTTTGTTTTACTCCATACAGCCCCTAAAAGATACCATAAATTCAGGCCAAATCACATTGGGCATTTTAGGACTGAAATAAAGTGATGTATTTTCTTACATCCTGAGATTTTTGTCTGTCCTTTCCTGAAGCTAAGCCTATGGGAGGTCCATCATCACATGGATTGGCGACCACCGAGGAACCCTGGGAATACCCCTTCAGGTTTTGTGATATAAGAAAGGCAGATTAACAGTGAAGTGAGACTGTAACTCTAAACCGATGCATCAGGGTGTGAACTACATTCAGCACAGTGGGATATGCTTCTAATTTCCAACTTCATAGGACTGGGCTGCATCTAAATAAATGGACATACATTCAGGAAGATGTAGGAAGTAGAGATGGGCACAAATTAAAGAAATGAATCACCAAGTTCATTCAAAAATCGCTAATTTGTCCTTTTGTACCTATACAAATAAGTGCCACAACGGGTAAGAATCAATGAATTTTTTGTTATTTTTCATTCATTGGTTTGGCTATAAAATGCCCAGGCACCTAGAGATATCAAAACTGCAGGGAAGCTCCCTTCAACAATCCTCCAAGTTCAGTGAAGATTGGGTTTCATACTTCCAGGTTATACACCCATAAAGATGGCCACTCAGGAAAGCTCCCCCTGAGGCATGTAGAGACACCAAAATCACAGAGAGGTTTCTACTGACTCTCCTCTACAATCCTCCCAAGTTTGGTGAAAATTGGGTTTCCCCAAGCCAGCTGCTAAAGAGCACTTTCCGTAAAAGACTTTGTGGGAGTATAACTTGGATGTCTGAAACCCAATTTAGGTGCTTGGGGGGTTGTTTCATAAGGTTTTTAAGTCAAAAATGAATTGACAAATTGATTCATAGATTCATCAGAAAAAAATTAATATATTCGTAATTCATGATTCATTGATGTTGATGAACCACGAATCAAAATGAACCATCATTTTACTGATTCATGCCCATCTCTAGTAGGAAGCTCTCAAACTAAGACTGTTGAAAGAAGGCCTCCATTTGCAGGCTGAGACCAATTATTGGTCATTTCTGCCTCATGTAGAATTAAACGTCCATTTTGCTTTCCTGACAGGCTGACTGCATAAGCCAAGAGCATGACACTTGGCCCAATTTTTTGACAATGTTTGAAGCTGAAATATTATACCATGTTTGCCTGATGAAGAGTTTGGAGTAACTCTTTAGTGGTCCAATAAAAGTATTGCCTGATCCAGAACTTGTACTTCTATGAATGGATCGCCTGGCTATTTACATACATTGCTAAGAAGTGTGTGTGTGTTTTTTAAACTATCTTAACTACAGACAAATTTATTGATTCCCCCCCTCCCCAAAGTCAATAAAGAAAAAGAAAAAAATCATGGTTCAACATCTCTGCACTTCACAGATAGCTTAGGCTGAGCTGATAGTTAACTGATCCAGCTATGTCAGGATATCTAAATAAAGTACAGGCTCAAAAGTGCATTATTTGTGTTCATAATGCTACTATCTCTTTCAAATGGCCATTTTTGTCTCTCTTCACTGGTTCTCCATCCCCAGAATCTACAGTTTATGCAAACCTGTGACTAAATACTCCCAGTGTCTTAAAAAAAAACTAGACTGCAATTGGCAAAAACTCATACCAAAATAAATCTGCCATTTGTTAAGGCATCACAATAATTTATATAATAATTTATATAATAATAATCTTAGAACTGTAGAGCTGAAAGGATCATAAAGTCACAATAGGAAATTAAACTCCAATCCTCTGGCTTTGCAGCCAATTGACTAAACCACTGAGCTATCCAACAGTTCATGTTTACATTTTTGTTTTCTCTGTGTAACATCTACTAATTTCACAGCAACTTTAACCCCTCTAGCTTTTCTTCCACTACTCCCTGTCTGAGCTGGATATCATGATATCTTAGAGATCATGAAAAAGAAATTACTCAAATTTTATTTGAACATCTATAAACCTAATTTTATTTACTGAGACATCAGGGACTTTTAATTGGAACCTGCTCCAAACCTTTGGGATTATTGTCTAAATAATAAACCTGTCTACATATCTATATCTATGTTAGAAGAGAGCTTTGAAAATATAGCTGTTAAGGAAATGTCAGCAAAAAGTATGGAAGACACAAAGTGAAAATAGGGAAATGAGAGAGGGAATTACTTAGAAAGATGAAAAAGGGAAAAACGAGAAGGGGCCCCTTAATGTTGGAAAACATGTATATATTTAACATCGAGAATTTTAAAAGGGTATACTATATTCTTTATATTAAAAAGTAGAATTAAATTGAAATAAGGGAGCCCTAATCAGGATAAAGATGTATTTTATTTATTTATTTATTTATTGGACTTATATACCGCCCCATAGCACTACAAGCACTCTCCAGGCGGTTCACAATTTTTAATTATACAGGCTACACATTGTCCCCCCAGCAAGCTGGGTACTCATTTTACCGACCTCGGAAGGATGGAAGGCTGAGTCAACCTTGAGCCAGCTACCTGGGATTTGAACCCCAGGTCGTGAGCACAGTTTTAGCTGCAGTACAGCGTTTTAACCACTGCGCCACGAGGCTTTTCATTTTAGGTAAACTATATTAGATATAAAGCTGGAGTTTGGATCTGGAACTACCTTTAATAAGAATGCTATTAGAAGACTTGAGAATATTGTATATTATGAAAGTAGTGTCATGATAATAGCCATATTATATATCAAAATATGTATATGGTTTGAATGTTTGAAAGATGTTTGGAATTTGGGGGATAACTGGGAAGACACTGAGATGTAAAAAACAAACATGTAACACGATGTTTGACAAGCACAAACTAATGTAGATAGAAAAACTAATAAAATGTTTATAAAAAAAAGAAGTATGGAAGAGAAAAAGAACAACATGTTGAAACCAGCAGAGATAGTTAAGGCAAACTCTCAAGAAACAGATATCCAAATATCCAGAGATATTTAAATAGCTGATCACTTTCAAAAAGATCTCCTTTGCAAAAAGGAGATGTTACATGGGGCGCCCCATGACAGTTTGCTATGAAATCCAAAAGTATATCCAGAAAGATTTTTCCCCTGAGGAGATGAGTTGTGAGACCAAGTGAACCCAAGGCTCATTCTTCATGGCTTTTGGTCTCTTCTTAAGCTATTTCTACATTTGGAGGCAACAGCAAAACTGATAAGATCTCCGTCCTTCAGAAAGGAAAAGTATACAACAAAAACATCGACTCTTCTGTTTTAGGAAGCCATGAAAAACACCAAAAGGGAAGGAGCAATTTCAGAATGAACTGTACCTACGTTAGTGGGAAGTTGTTTTCTGTTGACCTTTTCTGGAGCATTTCCTTCAAAAGAAGCCGAACACATGTATTACCATTTAAGCAGACTAATTCAGCCCAGACAATAATACCCTATAAATATTCATGATTTTGTTTTAACATTAAGATAACATCTGTTTGAAAACATCTGCAATCTGTTTTCAATGCTTCAGTAACATTTAAATTAACTGTAACTAATACAATAAAGCACTATTAAGGATAATGATAATGAAAGATGCCCATTAGGAGACATGAATAACATGGACTGTGGGGCACTGGAGGTGATGAAGCAGCCTCCAGCAAAATTACAGTCAATTGTTATTCATGCCTCTTTTTTTCCCTATGTGTGTGGAGTAGTATTGAGTAGTATGGTTGACTCCTGCTTCTTAGTTCTCTGGGGATAACTGAAACTGGTTCTGAACCTGTGTGCAAATATTAACCAGATCAACATTATCTTGCTGACAAGTTTTACTTAGAAACTTGATGTATCTCAATGGGTCTGTTCCAAATAAGGAGACTCAGGGCAGGCTTCGACTGCTCATGACCTGCCAAGCTGGCCCCAGTCCACTCATGGCAGGTAACCACTGAAGGATTCAATCATCCAACTACATTTTGTTTCTTGGCTGGGACTGTGTCAGAAATGGGTCGGAGGGGGGGAACCACAGTGGGTTTGTTAGTGGCTAGTTTGGTACATCACCAATCGTGCCAGTGTGAGTTATGCTGTGTTTACCTTCTTGTATTAAGTTCGGAACCAAGCCTTATCTTTAAACACCTTCTTAAAGAATGGGGTGGGGACTGTAACACTCTATAAATCCTACAGTCACAAGAGGTACGCTCATCTATCACACTGTTTCACATGGGGTTGAAGAATACCTGAGCACATTGTTGCTGCTCCCTCTTGTGGCCAAACGTAATACAGTACTATCTGTCCCTTGGGAATGGTCTCCTCTACCAACCTTCATTGCTGAGGAGATGGCTGTTCTGCCTGGTTCTAGGTATTTCAGTAAACCAGGATTACTTCAATAAACTTCTCCTCAAAAGGGAGCGATACCCACTGTGGGACAGAAAAGGGAACTGTAGCTCTGATCAATGCAATGAATCACTAAGGGACTGCTGAAAGGCAGGGTTTGGTTATTCCAATGGTACTTGTTTTGCAAGACATCATAATCTTTTGCCTGTTTCTAAATGTTTTCTTTTGAATTTCCCTCTTGAGTCACTAAATTGCTATTTAAGATCTCCAAACAAACAAACAAACAGGCAACTTGGAGATACAAACAGTCGAGAGGGGGAGCATCAGGTTAGATTTCTTGCTTGATTTCTACCGAAGGGAATTTTGTTTAAACTTGGGGAGTCATGACTGGCTCCTTCTGAAAAGACAGAGCTGGGGAAAGTTGCTAGTTTTGAAGTCCAGTTCCTAGAATCTCCTCCCTGTCTAGCTATGCATGATGAAGATTTCTGTAAAAATAATTTTTTTCCACTTCCATGGAAATATGTGTAAGGCCAGCTACAGAGTACAGAAATCTTTTTCAGATTAGCATAGATTGAATAAGATGCTGCTGCTACTGCTATGAGAAATGTACCATTGCTTCCACCTAGATATTTTTTATTTCCTTTCAAAGACCACGTGTAAAGTTATTTAAAAATTCCTTTCAAAGACCACTTTTAAAGCCCAATTGGGCTAGTGTAAACATTAAAGCCCTATTTGGTTGTTAGGAGTCCAAACGAGTCATTTTGTGAGCAGGATGATGATCAAGCCCCACCTCCCACTGTCACAGCTTCTGATCCCTCACCATGCATGGAGGGCAACCTCTGAGACTGAGAGGTTTTGTCATCTGCAAACATTGTCTATGTAATTAGAAATGCTGGAAAATAAGAAGGTTGCCCATCACACATGGAAGACAACCAGAAAATGAGAAATTGGAAGGTTTCAGTACATCTTGTCATCTTCTCATGCTGACAGGTTATCATACTGAGTTCCATGAGTTGGGACCCCAGTGATAATGGTATGTGGTGTTGCTTTCCCAAACATATGATGATGCCAGAACCTAGCATCAGAGTCTGTGCTCAGGATAACAGGTTTTATATGATTTTACCAACATGTTATAGTGACAGGATGTGAGCCAATTCCAAGGACAGGGAATGAGAATACACACATTCTGCACATGTATTTAGCTTAGAGAAGTTTTAGTAAGACTGTGACAAGTAATCATCTGGACATGTGAAGGGGAAAAGTATCTTGGCATGCACTTTGTTGCACTAGATACTACACTCCTTGAGAAGTACATTGCAGTACGTCATCAGCAGAAAGCCATAATGGATCCCATGCTCACCATCGGAGAAAGCCCTTTTATTGTTGTTTAGTCGTTAAGTTGTGTCCAACTTTTCGTGACCCCCATGGACCAGAGTATGTGAGGCCCTCTTGTCTTCCACTGCCTCCTGGAGAAAGCCTAGGGGCAGTCAAAAAATCAATATGGTGCAATGAAGGCAAGGACACCATGATGGGAATAGAGGACATTTCCAGAAGTAGGAATGATTGGGACCTGATCAGAAATAGTGTCTATTTTTCCCCCATAAAGCAAAGCAAAGCAAAAGCAAAGAAAAGCATGCTGCTTATATACCGCCCCATAGCGCTTCAAGCACTCTCTGGGCAGTTTACAAGTTAATTATGCAGGCTACATATTGCCTCCCCAGCAAGCTGTGTACTCATTTTACCAACCTCAGAAGGATAGAAGGCTGAGTCAACCTTGAGCTGGCTACCTGGGACTGAACCCCAGGTCATGAGCACAATTTTGGCTGCAGTACAGCGGTTTAACCACTGCGCCAACGAGCTCTTTAAAAGGACAGTCATTAGGGACACATATGCAGCACATTATCACAGAGAAGAACACACACACACACACACACACAAATACTGCTACATTGCATGATGGGCAAACCAACACCTTAAAAGTAGCCATACACCACAATGCATTTGTTTACCATGCTGTTTGTTGATTTACAAGTGGCATGAAAAAAGTGCAGTTCACCAGCAGTTCATTGTGAAACATCAATCAGGACAAGGTGCATTTGTGTGATTGCCAAAAATGAAACTGGAATACTTCACAACCACACATAAGGCCAAAAAGTAATATGCTGATCTGTTTTCCCTCCATATAAAAGAACAATCAAATTGTTTCTGAAACTTGGAATAATACTTACAAAGTCCTAAGAAAAATCAAAGTGCATCTTTATTCTGACGTCAGTTGTATACCCTATTGCAACATTGCGTATATGAAATATGTCACTGGATTAGTGTGGAATTCTTATATTTGTGCACCCTTTGGCAGTTTTTCTAAAACATGTTCTGCAACTATTTTGCTCTAGATCAGCAGTTCCTGACCTTGGATCCTCAGATGTTCTTGGGCTACAACTCCCTGAAATCCAGGCCAGCACAGCTGGTGGTGAAGGATTCTGGGAGTTGTGGTCCAAGAACATTTGGTGAGATCTAGATGAAGCTGTTCATCCTCTACACGTATGATCTCTGGCATAAAAACAGATGTTACATGTAGTCATTTGCTGAGATAAAGTCTGCAGAAGTTAATCCAAATGGCATGGTTTTAGACTTAAATCATCCTTAACCAAAGAAGTCTGGTAATACAATAAAGATGAACTCAACATTATAAGGACAGAGATTTCTTCTAAAATATGATTTCAGTGGCAAGAATGCTATCGATGTCCACATAAGGTTTACATAACTTGCCATGGGTAGTTGTGACTAATTGGTGAGGTGCTACGGTGTGCCTTGATCCTATATCTGGTCATGTGCCCAGTTGTGCAGTCCTGATGTTTCCTGGTGCTTTATCCATTAGCTACAATTAACTACAGTAAGTTACACAAACCTTACAAGAACAACAGTAGGATTCTGACTATTGATGTAAAGGAGGACAGTGTGCTGCTATTTTGTAGTGTACATCTCCCAAATCAATATAAATGCAAAGAGATTCATTTTATTTGTATATCAAGACAATGGAAGAAATCTATTCAGATGAATCAAGAAATATAGAAGTATTTCTTGAAGGAATACTGCCATATTTCTTCCTTCAATGGTTGCTGCAATGCTGTAGAAACCTCTCTCATTTTGTGTTGCACAGGTACCAAGTTAACTTCCATCTGAATTTTCTGAGTGTTCTGTTTGAAATACTTAGCAAAAAGGCAGAGTGTCTATAAAAAAAATTCCCCCCAAACTGAGTTATCATGACAGTATATGGTTCATCTATTTCTTGTAATGTCAGATCCCCGCTATTAGAGTCTATCATGTGAAAATCTCATTGATAATTCCACCCTGGGATGGAAACTCTCTTCTTAGCTCCGTAAAATTCTCCTTCTGCAGCACAGCCCTTGAAATCTAGAGAGGCTTTGAATTATCAGTTGAAAAGACAATGGAGGACCCCATTGGGGGTTTCTAATATGGAGCTTCCAAATTAAAACCTGGCATAGAAAATAACATGTGGTCCAGCTGGGTGATCGTGGGGTAAGGAAGCCCCAAATCAGCTTGCAGTCCATGAGTATTTACTTTCATCTGACAGAATGGAAGAGATGTGACGGGTTGTGGTCGGACTTGAAGTACTGTTCTGTGCCAGATCCTCCTCCTCTCCATCAGAATACACCCCAGCAAGTGCACATACAGCTGACTTGCACAGTTTGGGGGGTGGGGAAGTCAGTCTTCCCCCCTGGTATCAGTTACAAGTTACTTTTTGAGGAGGATACCCTGAAAAATCCGCTTTATGTATTCAATTTCCTCAGTATAACTGCAGCAGTTTTAGTCTGCCCTGTAAAAATTTCTCTATGAGACAAAATGGAAAAGGAAGGAAAATTTCTTGGAGGTATTGCCCTGAATGTCCTGCCTCTCCGTGGCTCATAACACCAGTGAAAAGAAGGATTGAGCACAGCGAATCCCTTCTGTGGTCAAAAGTAAGCTTGCTTTCTATTAAAAATTCCCCTTGCTCTTTCAGATAAGAGGCTTTCCGAACAATTGGGCTCCTAATCATTTCCTCAGTGATGTTACCAAAATCATAAATAGCAGTGAGAGCATCACATGGAATAAAAATACTGATCAGCTCTCTGGGGCAAAATTTGTAATGTTCAGCAAACACTTTTACAAGAAGCAGTGATCATCTGAAGCGTGGGGAGCCACTTCATAACAAGTGCATCCAAGTCTACGGCAGCAGGACACAGTAAACGAGTGAGAGTAGATCTTCTGGCCTTCTAGATCCCAGCAATGAAGCAGTAATAATAATGCCTCTGCAGAGAAATGCATTCCAAGTAGGTGAGGGAGAGGAAACAGCTGAAAATAGCAGCAATGGCAAAAGCATGGTTGAGACTATGCTCCATGGTGGTCCCAGCGCAACGGGAAAGACTGGAAGGCCAGAAGCTGCAACATTGAGTATACCAACAGAAGCTTGCTTGTTGTGGGTTTTTTTAAAAGGCCGTTGCCTTTTTAAAAAATTCACTGCTGTTTTGTCCACAAGAAAGCAATTTCCACATTTTTCTAAGACTATTATTGAGAGCCTCATATACACAGCCATCTTAATTCTGCCTTTGATCCCACTTTTCCATACCCAGTGCCTACAGGGTCTCATTTCAGACAAACACATCACAAGTCAATTTGCAATTGACAGGATACAACCAGCAACTTCACACTGTACCCAGATGACTGTAACAAGACGGTTACGTGAGAAAAAGAAAGATGTTGTTGGAACCTAAGATGAAAGCAGATTATTGTAGCATTACTTTTATTTGTAACACACTAAACAATGCTAATAGTACAGAACCTGAATGCTACCAAATGCTGCTCTTCCCCTGTGTCTAATGCTACTTAAATCTGAATAAAGACAAGTCACAGGCATTAAATTGCTTCTTTGTTCGCGTGTGTATGTATGTGTGCGCGTGTGGGTGCGTGTTATATGTGGTGATGTTTCACAGTTTGATTATCAGTCATGAAAAGACATTACTTAAAGCAGCAGTGACACTGTCTAATCATTCTTGTGAAATATAGACTTCTCTCTCCCCTTCAGACAGAGCCAGCATTAATACACATTTATGCAAAGCAGAGACAGATCTGTCACAGGCTAATCTTTGCAAGTATGATAGATGATGTTTATTTTCGGTGATGGAACGAAACACCCCGGCTGACAATAATTGTAATAAAAAGGACAGATCAACTTCTATAAAATGATTGAATTACCAGTCTATTGCATTAATGCCTGCATTAATGCCAGCTCTCAGCTGTGTCATAAACCTGCGTTAGGTTCGTTCCAAGTTACGGTGCACTGGGAAGCATCCACCTTCAGTGAGACATCCTGCCCTTGACCTGGACTAATGAAAGGGCAGCGGCATTTGGAGGCAGTTTCTGGTCACTGTGATTTGTATTCATTTGAAGCATAAAGCAATGTTTCCAAGCCTATGACAGATGGAAGAAAGAAGAGGAAGAGAAGCAGGAGGAGAAGAAGGATCTCGATTCAGAAAGAAGGTTTTGTGTGTAGTGATGTTGTTGGTTAAGTAAATATACTTTAGGATTGCTACCTGGATGGATTAACTTAAAACAACAACAACACAACACTGGACTGAGTAGCAGAGATGGGCACGAATCACTGAACCAGGTGTTTGGAGTTCCCCAGCCCTGCCTGAGTGGGCAGTTGCTGGAGGAGGTGGGGCTGGGAAGCACCAAACACCTGTTTGGCTAAGAAATGAACCAGCAGGAACAGCTGGTTCGGTGGTTCATGCCCATCTCTACTGAGTGGTCAAGCATTTGGCCCAGTACCAATGCTGAAATATAATCTATAATCTTAATCTCTGATCATCAAACTGCAGAGCTGGAAGGGACTCTATGGATCATCAAGCCCAGCCCCTTCTCAAGAAGCCACAGTGGGGAATCGAACTCCCAGCCTCTGGCTCCACAGCCGGAGACCTATGGAGGTGAATCTCATCTTGCTCTGTCCCACCAGATGGCTCTGTGTTACCTGTATACCTTGCTTCTGCTGCTACTTTTACAGGACAGGTGAACAAATGCAGTCGGTAGTGGAGGGAAAAAAGAGGCATTTTACTGCCTGAGGCAAAAAAGAGACATGAATGTTAAGGGGTGGGAGCTGACATAGTTCTTGTGGAAATTTGTAATTTTTCAGGAGGCACACCCTACAGGGCCTAATGGGCAGTGAGACTGCAAGTCCCAGGAAGCACTGCAGTGGCTCCCTTTCCATCCTCTTTTTTAAAACATCAAAACAGACAACAAAGACGCAGGAAGCCCATGCAGCCTGGGAGGTAAGGTTTTCTCAAAGTGAACAAAATGTAGGCATACGTAGATGTGTGGGCTGGAACTCCCAGAATTCTGCCTGTAGAACTCTTGGAGAATTTTGCAAGTTACAGACCAAGAAGTAAAAGACCACACTTCCTAGTGAAGATGTTTAATCTTAAGTATAATATGATTATGGCTCTAAAAGTAAGCACCCACTGGCCAAAATCTTGCTGCAGAGGTACACCTGTGGAAGGGAAACATAACTTGTAGTAGCCTCTTGCTGGCAATTAACAAGTCCCTGCTTGGATTTCCAGGTGTACAAAAACCCACCAGAGTGGCACATACCTGAAAATCCAAACAGAGAGTTGTTAATTGCCAGTGCTAACCAATTGGAGTTCTGCTATAGCCTTTTTCAGGTTTAATTAAACAACAGGATTTGGACCATAGAATTTAACAGGACTTACACCCAGGAAACTATTCCTAAGATCACAGTTATGCCTGCATAAACCTCATTGCAATATATTATTAGTGGTAGCTTTCTTGAAATGTCTGTCTATGTTTTATGATGAAATTACTTAACAAGATGTTAACCCCTCTGAGCAGAATATGGTAGATGTAACACTTAATACACTAAAACAGTAATTTTTTGCATTTAATAGGAGAAACACATCTGACCTTTTTAGAATATTGTTTTGAAAGCAATATTAAAATGTTACTTTCATAATGTTATTTTCTTTTAGATGTCTAAGGGTGGAGCTAGACAGCTCAGTTATCACACTGAGGTGCAGTATGTCATTTGGGGTGATCCTTGCAAAGAAAAACACACCATGCCTCAAGTGATCCTATTCAGCATGATCTAGACTGAACTTCATTCCTTTTAAAGAGAAAGAAAACAAAAAGAAAATCCTCTTCATGTCTCCTCCTCTGTGCTTTGTAAAGCTGCTTAATGATTCTGAGAATGAAAAATGTCCTTCCAGAGGGGAAGGGAGATGAAGCTTTCCAAGTCTTTTTAATTGTTGCAAACTGAAATAGAGCATTAGTGATGCACAGAAAGGAGAAGAGATGCTTTCAAAATTTTAAAAATATCACTGATAAATTTTGAAATGGAAAACTTCCTCTCTCTCCACAGGGGAGCAGGAAGGAAACTTTCCATTTCTCAATAGTGTTAAGTTTTTTAACAGAAGTGATAGCTTAAATCATTCACTTTGGTTAGATCCCAGCAATCACACATGCTGGAACAAAACCAAATATGGAGCTATCCAAAAATCAGTAGTCCCTGACAAGGGCCCAAAAAGGTGTGGTAGGCATCAATCAGGAACAGGCTCATTCACAGCACTTACATCATGTCGTCACTAGGAAAAGGAATGAACCACCCCATCCTCAAGCTGGACCAAACTGCAGGGCAAACGGCTGTCTAGCTGCTGCCTCCATTGGTTTCTACTCCTATTCGCACAACAGTGATTTTAATGTTATTTCCAACCTCTGCCTTTGAGTATAAACATGAAAAGCAATATATTCTGGGTGGGGGTGAGGGGTTTTATTTCTCAACATGGTTATTGGAATTGTCATAATAAGGTTCCACACTTTGAATTTTAATACAATATTGCCTCTGTATTAAATACGTGTAGTCCTTTTAAAAAAATTGGTAAACTTTAAGCCAAAGGTATTTTACTTCAGACATATCCTTGGATGTTTTTCCTTCACATAACTTTTCTAATATATGCCTTCAAACTTTCATAAATATTGCAAAAGTAAGGGTCGGGTGGGGTGAGGTGACAGTGAAGGAAGGAATGCCTACGGTGAGCTGGTCCTCTCCAATGCCATTTGGTTGCCATTGAGTCCCAGACAGTGCTGTTTAAACCCACACGTCTTTGCTTTTGAAGACACAAAAACTACCAAGTCCCTTGAAGTGCGATGACAGACTCTGAGCACTTACAGACACAAGCATCTGGGAGACATTTTTTGATGCCTCCCCCAAGCACTGTGGTGCTTTTTGTTTCTTTGTTTGCTTGCCCATTGCCAGCACTTTCATTAAATTTGTATTAGACTGGAATATGCAGTGGACTCCACCAGATTTTTTTTAAAGAACTGTGTTATCATACTTTCCTTGAGTTCTTCATGAAGGACCTTGGTGGTGTTGCATCTTTCCCAGTCCCTGAGGAAGAGGCCACCAACACCTGAGTTCCACACTACTCTGATTCTTTTTTAAAGGCATGTTTTATATTTATGAAGGTTGTGTGCCATGAGCATTAAATGGAATATAATCAGGCACAAGTATGGGAGGAAAGCAGCTGGGTCCAAAACCTCTCCGACATTTGAAAACAGACAGTAAATTTGGTGAAAGGGTACTTCTGGAAGCCTAGTATCAGCAGAACAGCTATCTGTGGAGCAGAAAGTGCAAGGGGGGGTGGAATGGGGGAAAGAGAATATTCAGGCAGAAGGCAGGCAGAGTATCGTTTGCTTCTCTCCTGTGCTGAGGGATTTGCACCTGCCCAAGGAAACCAGGTGTTTTTTTTCCCATGTTGTGTTTCTTATTCTTTAATCTGAAAGTAGTCTATGAAAAGCTCCATTCTCTTTTCTCACCACTTTGATGGCAAGTGTGTTTTGGTGGGTCCCAGCAGCATAAGAAAGAAAACACATCTTAAAGTGTCAAGAAAAATGTGTGGTATTTACAGTTTTTGTGTGTGTGTGTGTTGTTTTTTTAAATGTTTAACATGTTTTCTTTGGGTGCTGGAACAGACAGAAAGCTTCCTTGTCCTGTTCCAGGAAATTCGGGCAGGGCTGTTTTCATTGCCGTTCACTTGCTCATATATATATATATATATACACTCTGAATAAAGAAAGAAAAGGTGTTGCTCAGGCTTAGAGAGCAACACGTGTTTCCTTCAGAGCTCTCTTGGTGCAGTTGTTTTAGACAGTTAAGTCCCATCAGGGCCAATTGTTGGGAATTATGGAGTCTGTAGTTTGAGACACCTAGAAGGCACTAGGGTGCCTACTTCTGCCTTAAAGAAGTTCTGCCAAAACAGTGTAGATGGCAGGCCTCCCCAAGGAAGCATGGCAGGGAGTTACTAAAGAGGGGGAGGCACCTCTCAGATACCATCTTCAACCCATTGTGCAATGTTTCTTTCCTTGCTCTTCCTTGTCTGGGTAAACATTTTGTGTTGCATGACATGATGGACTTTATTAGGATAGATTTTGGTCTTTGTGTGTTTTCTATTAGCACTTTGTGTTGTGTTCATTATCGCATGCAGCCTTAAATGTGATGTTACCTCATTGCCACTCAAACCTCCCTAACCTCTCAAATTTTCACATTAAAACAAAACTAAATCTTTGAAATAGAGGCTGTCTTACTTTGGACACAATGGGAAGGTAGAATTGCACACTGAGGCAAACACTAATAACAGCCACCTAGCTTGTTATTTGTTGAGTAAAGTGAATTTTTGATATTATCGCAGTGAATTCCATAACAATATATTTTGACTGAGCTTCAGAATGGATCGCTGGCTGAATCTGAAATGTAAAAGAACTGATGGGGTTGATGAGGGTGCATCCTCTTCAAAGCAAAATGAAGCTTCTTCCAGTTATCTTAAAAAGTGTCACCATTATAACAAGGAATATCTGTTGATAAGACCCTTCATGAGAATCTTTAGTAAATATTTGGTGCACTTGAAGATTTTAAATCTTGAGTTAAGTCTTGGTGGTTTGCAGCAACAAAAGATATTTAAAGGAGGTCTCTGGTAAAGAAAACATTAAGAACCACAGCCATATGCCAAGCCTCTTAGGGAGCCACCTGTCCTCAGATCTGGTGAAGGATTATATTCTGTTGCCCCTACTGAAGTAAAATGTAGTTGAGATTTGCCACCTTGGCCTTCATTTCAGGCAGCAAGATATCTTTGGCCAGCCCTGCTAATGACACATATTTATAATGTTACAAACATATGACTGAACAAAGGGTTAGGGAAACTTAGCCCCCTATTTACACCACTGGGTATGAATTGCATGCAACTCTGATAGATACTGACAGACCTTGGAAGTAATTAATTGCAAGTGATGCCATTACTTGTGAATAGTTATTTTTTTGCACAGCAAGGTGCATCTAAGTGACATTTCAAAAGTAGGTACAGTGTTACTTTGTAATGTAATGAGGAACATTTTCTAGTTACTGTCAAAAGGTACTTTAAAAACATTTTAAGAATTTTTAGAGACAATTTTTTTTTGCATGTAATATGATTGAGTCCCAGTTCTAAGTGCAAAGGGAAGTACTGGCTGAGATCCAGTAGTAAGTTGCAACTAAAGTAGACCTATTGAATCAGTGGGGATTTGTTGCATCAACAGCTATGCAAGTTCCAATGATTTAGTGCGCCTACTCTACTTGGTACTGGATTTCAGTCATTGTTTTGTCTTGATTTCTCTTTTTCATGTTTATGTAATCATGGCATAATACTGGTATGCTTCCGGTCAAGGTGTCAATGTTGACATACAAAGCCATACAAAGAGTAGGCCTGTTTGGATCAATGGGACTTATGGATGTGACAAACCCAGACCTACTGGGATCTGCCACACAGTTACACTAAGCTGCCACCAACCATTCCCTTTAAGAAGTCACACAGACCAGGGATGGATTTTTAAACAATAAAAAGAATAAGGTTTATTTTAAATACAAACAGGGTAAATAAAACAATCAGGTGAATAGATAAAGTAACGTGGCTTAGATTCACTCAGACATACATACAGTTTGGTTCACCCAGAACCTTAACTTAAAGCACAGACCCTGAACCTATCAGTTCTGGCTAACCAACAGACACCTGAACCTATCAGGTTGGTACTCTGACACACAGTAGTACCCTGTCTGACACACAGACTCCCACACCAACTCCTTCTTCCCAGCTGCTGCTTCGTCTGCTTAGCTTCTCATCAGTGTGTTACTTCACCACACACGCTCCACATATTTATACAGTACAGCCCCTCCTCCTGATGTCCCGCCTTCCACTCCCCATAGGATGGAACTTTCCCTCCAAACCCATGACAGACAGGTAACATCAGTGCTGTATGTAACACCTCCCCTCTTTAAAAGTTGTTTTGTAGGGGGAAAGCTAAGGTGCTTTTCACCAAAAAACAACCTGTATAAAATACACAAAAACAGTTATACATACCATATTATACTTACTCATACTTACACTCCAAGTTAACCATAGCAAATATGCATTTAAACATTTTACCATATACAGTACATCAATTTACCTTTATTAATACAAACCAAATTCAAAACCAGGTACATTTTACTTTTTATCAGCATTATATACACATAGTCCATGTTCTTTCGCCGTCTTCATTCTTCAGGTCTTCTTGATAAGGCGTCAGCAACACAGTTCACTGACCCTCTGACCACCTTCACTTCAAAGTCATAGTCCTTTTTGAAGTTTCCTACTCAGGTAGGACACTGGAGGTTGGTCACCATTCTCATCCTCCTGGCACAGAACTGCTCCTACCCCGCTGTTAGACGCATCGGTGTAGATGATGAACTCCCGGTCGAAGTCTGGAGCACGCAGGACAGGATAGTTGATTAACGCCTCCTTCAACCTCTGGAACGCCGCCTCACAGTCGCTGGTCCACGGGATGCGGTCATCAGCCGTCTTCCTCGTCAGATCGGTCAGCGGAGCCGCCATCTCGCTAAACCTCGGGATGAACTTTCTGTAGTAGCCCACCAACCCAAGAAATGATTTTACTTTTTTCTTGGTGTTAGGTCTAGGCCAATCACGAACAGCTTCTATTTTGGCCTCCAGGGGTTTTATCACTCCTCCCCCTACCATGTGACCCAAGTATTTTATTTCTGGGCTACCCAGCTGACACTTGCTGGCCTTTACTGTTAGCCCTGCTGCACTTAACCTCTGCAGCACTAACTCCAGGTGTATCAGGTGATCTTCCCAGGTATTACTGAAGATCCCTATGTCGTCAATGTAGGCCACTGTAAAGTCACTGAGCCCTGCCAAGGTCTGGTCCATCAGCCTTTGGAATGTGGCTGGTGCATTTCTGAGACCAAAGCTCAGGACTCGAAACTCATAGAGACCAAAAGGGCTGCAAAAGGCAGTTTTTTCTTGATCCCTGGGATCAATTCTTAATTGCCAATATCCCTTTACCAGGTCCAATGATGAGATGAACCGACAACCCCCTATGGTTTCAATCAGGTTGTCTAGCCTGGGCATTGGGTAGGCATCAGGAGTGGTTACACGGTTTAATTTCCTGTAATCGACACAAAACCTAATGCTCCCATCAGGCTTGTCCACAAGGACTATCGGAGAGGACCAAGGACTAGAAGAGGGGACGATTATGTTCTCCCTCAGCATTTCGTCCAGCTCCTTCCGCACCTTGTCCCTATAGGGTCCCGTTACTCGGTATGGGGATACTGCCTGCGGGGGTGCATCCCCTGTGTGGATCCGATGCATCACTCCCTTCACTATCCCCGGCTTGTTGGAAAACACCTGTTGATATTTATTAAGCAGCATTCTTAGTTCTTGCTGCTGGTCTTGGGTGAGTGCAGGACTGATCTTTACCTCCTCTGGGTTGTATTTTACTTCCCCTCTACCCTCCCAGAAGGGTAATTCCGCTTCCTCACTCTCAGCTGCTTTTATCGCGAATAAAACCCTCTGTTCCCCTCTGTAGTAGGGTTTTAGGGCATTCACATGAACCACCCTCCTTGCTTGGTTCTCCTCCTGCTCTATTAGGTAGTTCAGGTCTGACATCTTGGAAATGACCCTATATGGTCCTGCCCATTTGAGCTGCAGTTTATTCTCTCTGCAGGGCCTAAGCCAAAGCACTTCCTCCCCTGGGTCAAAGTGCCTCTCTCTAGCTTTGCGGTCATACCATGTTTTCTGTCTGACCTTCTGAGCTTGCAGGTTTTCTGCTGCCAGCTCTAGATTTCTCTTTAGGTCATTCATCAAGGTGTCTATGTATGTCACAACGTCTTGTGGGTCATCCTGGGTGATCTGCTCCCAATTTTGTTTGATCAAATCAAGGGGCCCTTTCACCCTTCTCCCAAATAAAAGTTCAAATGGACTGAACCCGGTACTGGCTTGTGGCACTGATCGATAAGCAAACAAAAGGGATTGCAGCTTCTGGTCCCAATTGTTTGGATTCTCTGCCAAGTAAGCCCTAATCATGCGCATTAGAGTCCCATTGAACTTCTCAGTTAACCCATTACTTTCCGGATGATAAGCAGTGGTTTCCTTGTGCTTAATTCCACAGATTTGCCATAAGCGTTTCATGAGCTTTGATGTGAACGATGCGCCCAAATCTGTGATTATCTCTGAGGCAAATCCCATCCTGGACATGTACCCCACCAAAGCATCGGCCACTGTGTTAGTTTCAATGTTAGTCAAGGGTATGGCTTCAGGATACCTTGTGGCATGGTCCACAATTGTTAGTATGAACCTGTTCCCCCTCTTTGTGGCCTTGGGCAAAGGTCCCACAATATCCACCCCTATGCATTTGAACGGAGTGTCAATCACAGGCAAAGGGCACAACTTTGCTTTGGTCCTATCGCGGTTATTCCCCTGCCTTTGACACACATCACATTGTTTACAGAACTCCCTGATCTGCTTCCCTATGTCAGGCCAGTAGAAATTCTGTGTGATTCTCTGCTGTGTTTTGTTCACCCCTAAGTGTGCAGCAAACATGTCAGAGTGCCCCCTTTGTAAGATCATGGGGCAATACTTTTCAGGTACCACCAGCTGACTTCTGATCCCATCTCCCCCTTTTGAGATATTCCTCAGGGTTTCTCTATATAAAATCCCCTTTTTCTCCAGAAATCTCACTGGGGTTTCAGGTGTTAGCTGGGCGTCAGTCACCTGTTCAAAACACTTTTGGAGAGTGGCGTCTGCCTTTTGCTCCTGTCCAAATCTGCTGTCTGTGGTTAAGGTTTCCACCACAGCTTCTGAACTCCCCTCTGCTTCCGTCTCTGGCTCATCATTACCCCCCTGAACTGTCCCTGTGGTGGCTTGTGAGCGTGTAATCACTAGCACCCGTTTCACATGTTCAGCCAGGTCATTTCCCACGAGCACGGCTGCTGGCAGAGTCGATGAAATCGCTAGCCGCCAATCTCCCCTCCAGCCTTGAAAGTTGACAGGTACCTCTGCTACTGGCAGAGAGATTACCTGCCCCTCAATCCCTGCCACCTTCATGCTCTCATTAGGGATTATAAACTCCCTAGGAATGATATCTGGATGGCACAGGGTTACCTGGGAACAAGTGTCCCGCAGCCCCCTATACTGACGGTCAAGTATTCCTACGTCCACCCCGGCCGTCTCAACCAACTGAGAATCTGTTTTTACCAGCAAGCAGCGCTTTACCTCTATAAGAGGACCATTTTCCTCAGCCTGATCAGCAGAGGTAGCTGTTCCAGACTGAGTAGCCATGGCAACCGGCTCCCTCTGTGACACTGAGCCTTGCTCTTTCTGGACACAGAACACAGCTTTTGGCTTGGTCCCACTAGAATTCTGAGGCACCATTCCTTTTAGCTGCTTTAATTTCTCACACTCTGAGATTAGATGACCCTTTCCCTGACAGAAATAACATTTTCTGGTGTATTTTGATTCTCTCTCCTCTTGTTTTGGTTTTCCCTCCAAAATCTGAGGTCTTGGTTTCATGTCTGAGGGCTTCCCTTCACCATGGGCCCCTCCCCCTTGCTGGCTTTTCCCTGGTCCCTGAGAGTACTTGCTGTAGGTTTCTTTGGGTTTACCCACAGATTTCCCCTCACCCAAGGGCTTTCTTATTTGGGAAATAAAATCCGCGATCTCTGCGGCTGCTGCCACAGATTTTGGTTTCCTTTCCCTCACCTGGAATTTCAATTCCCCATGCAGGACTGAATAGAACTGTTCCAGTGCTATCAAGTCTTTCAGCTGCTCATAGGTCCCTATCCCCTCCTGCGATAGCCATTTCTCAAGCAGCCTCACCAATTGGGCCCCCACTTGGGTAAAAGTCTGTTCTGGCTTCTTGGTTAGGGACCTGAATCTTTGTCTCAGCTGCTCTGCATTTATCCCATGTCTGGCAAACACCAGTTTCTTAAACTCTGCAAAATCTTTCATCAGTTCCTCAGGCCTCTCGGCATAGACCTCAGCCAGGCTACCACTGATTAAAGATCGCATGATGGTCATCTTCTCAGTTTCCCTCACTGAGAAGTCCACAAACGCTCTTTCCACTAAGGAAAAGAACACCTCAGGACAATCTCCCTTGTGGTACACAGGGAATTTCTTCAGGTCAGCTTTAGACAATTGGCCTCCCTCAGAATCCCTATTGTTATTATTGTTCTGGTTCATCATTTCCAATTTTTTTAATTCAAACGCCATTTTCTCTCTCTGCAATTCCAATTCAATTCTCTGTCTCTCTAATCTTTCTTCCTTTTCCATTCTCTCTATTTCAAATTGCCGCTGTTTCTCTCTTTCCCTTTCCTCCATTTCCCTCACCCTCAGTTCATGCTGTTGGGCTATGAGTATTTTTCTGAGTTCTGGGTCTTGCTCTCCTGTGCTGTCACCTTGCACTGAGCCAAATTCCTCCTCAGAACCTTGGTCAATCTGGGGGTCTTTCACTTCACTCATGTCTGCTACTTTGCTTCGAGTCAAGGGCATAATCCCCCCTCAGAACAAGCTGCTTTAAAAGTCAAGCCTCAAAATAAAACGACCACTTTTTTCCTTCTTGCCTCAGAACCAGCTCTCCCTAGAGATTGCTGCTGTTCTTCAGCACTACTTGCAACAGTATCGAGTCAGAGCCTGCCCCCCTCTGCTGGGCCTCTCAGCTGGCAAGCTAGCTCGCTGTTGCTACGCAGTTTTGCCTCAGCTCTTTCCCGCCAAAACTAGGCTGCCTCAGAGCACCTTAATCTAAGTCTCCCCAGTTGGCACGTTCTTCTACTAGTGCACCTCCCCGTGAGGTACACCTAGAAGATTACCTACGCGCCTCAAACTGTCCCTGACTAGACCCCCCTTGCTCTGGGCACACTTGCCAAGGCTTTGCTGGACCGCTGGACAACTGGACCAGTCGTATCCCACACGCTGGACACCAATCAATGTGACAAACCCAGACCTACTGGGATCTGCCACACAGTTACACTAAGCTGCCACCAACCATTCCCTTTAAGAAGTCACACAGACCAGGGATGGATTTTTAAACAATAAAAAGAATAAGGTTTATTTTAAATACAAACAGGGTAAATAAAACAATCAGGTGAATAGATAAAGTAACGTGGCTTAGATTCACTCAGACATACATACAGTTTGGTTCACCCAGAACCTTAACTTAAAGCACAGACCCTGAACCTATCAGTTCTGGCTAACCAACAGACACCTGAACCTATCAGGTTGGTACTCTGACACACAGTAGTACCCTGTCTGACACACAGACTCCCACACCAACTCCTTCTTCCCAGCTGCTGCTTCGTCTGCTTAGCTTCTCATCAGTGTGTTACTTCACCACACCCGCTCCACATATTTATACAGTACAGCCCCTCCTCCTGATGTCCCGCCTTCCACTCCCCATAGGATGGAACTTTCCCTCCAAACCCATGACAGACAGGTAACATCAGTGCTGTATGTAACAATGGAGGAGTTGACTCAAGAAATCCTCAGCAGGAATTTGGCCGCTGAATATTTCTAGCTGTCCTGAAACCTGGAGACTTGCTGCCAATCCATGGAGACAATTCTGAGTTAGCTGGGCCCATGGAGATGGCCCAGACTCCTAGCCTAAAGTTGCGGGGAAAGTTCAGAGCTGACATGATTTTTAATTTCCCCAACTCAACTCCCACATTAGCCTTCATCGAGGTAATAGCAAGCTCAAACTGAAAATCGGTTTGATTTTCTGTTTTGGTATTAACAAATACAGACCCTTCAGTATGAATATCGAAAGCACGAAGACATGAGGGGGGGAAAATGTCACAGACTTTGAAACAAACCAGAATGGGTCAAAGTCAAGGCTGTTTGCCTCCTAAAGTTGCTCCACTAACATCCCACCCACCACCCCCATTTTTTTTAAATTTTTCCAACATAAAGAGAAATTAAGTCCTCGGTTTCCAGCTTACCCACAAAGTCCTTGAACTTGCAAGAAACGTTAGCAGATGTTCATTAACGCAGAGGCCGCCGGAGAATTGGAGGCGTTTGCTGGTGATCCATGCGATGAATAAATGTTTTAAAGTCTCTATAGGGGAATTATGCTTCTGGTTCAGAGCCATTTGGCTACATGGTACTGCAAGGGGGTGGGGTGGGAAATGGGTTTGGGTTTGTAATTGTTATTATTATGTATGGTGGGTGTGTGGCTTTTTTTAATTGGAAAAATAAGCTGCCCCAAAACATATGGAAATTTACACACGTTAACCCCCAGCCAACCTGAACATAATGAAAGAGAAATATTTTGGTGAAAGAATAATGATTTCAAGTAACAGGGTGGATTTATGCAGGTAACAAATTTCCGATTCCACTCTGTGTTTCATGCAGGGTTGTCTGTGGCCTGTTTATTCTAAAGGGCGGGGGTTTGCTTGTTTGCTTGTTTATACATACATACATACATACATACATACGTACGTACGTACATACGTACGTACATACGTACGTACGCACGCACGCACGCACGCACGCACGCACGCACGCACGCACACACATACACTGCCCCACAGTGCAATGCACTTATTTAAGACTGGCAGAGCTGTAGGACCCATCTGAGGGTTCTACCATCAGCAACCTAAGCTTGGGCCTAGGGCAGAACCTTATAGATTCACCTGTATGGGGAAATCAAGACCCAAAGAATGGTTGAACCAACATTATGGCTCCTCCAATGTTGTTTGCATAAACCAAGAGAAGCCATTCTGCAAAACCAAGGAGGAAAACTTCGATAGGTCCAAAGGATGTTTTTCTGCCTCCAAAATCCTCTGAGGACAGTCTGGGCTATTAAAAATACTTTCCCCCCAAATGGGGATTGGTTGATGTTATGCACTTTGTGGGGGTGCAATGTTATTTAAAGATGAATCACTGTTCCTAGAGGCTTCTGGATGTGATCACCTTTAAATGGGGAATAGTTTTCTTGAGGGGGGGGAACAATGGAGTGGATAGGGCTTTGTGGATAACACTTTCTCCACCCCTGCTTTTTGGCCCTCACCAACCGCAGTCACTGCCTCCTTTGGCTCGAGTCATACAATGTGCTTCGCCGGATTCACATACAGTTGTATAGACAAGGAGATGTTCGTGAGGACCAAGATGTGGCTGAAGCATATAAGTAAATGGCAGGAGTTTTACAACAGACTGTACAAGCTAAACCGTCAGAACAAGAGGCTGCTAGAGAATCTGATGGAACTCTTGTATTCCAGAAAAAAAAATGGTTCATGTGATCTCCCTTAGACTAGGATCCCAGCACATTCCTGTTACAACTCCTACACATACCCATTTGACATTAAACCTGGTGGAGGTCATTGCAACTGGTTTTCTACTAGTAGGAGTGGCTTGTTGCTGTGGCTAACAATACATTGCTGTCTAGTAACCAAAATTCCAAATGAATATTAATCATTAAATAGAAATGGATACCTCAGTTAGCTGATTTGGGGTGTCGTGAAAGTGGAGCAAATGGTTAGTCATTCAAATGGTGGTGGTGGTGACGGTGATGGTGATATTTCTGCTACCTATGGTGGGAGGAGACTTATTGTAAGATTTCCTATCTCAAGTGCCAAAATAGCCCTGGCCGGAATCCTATAGCAGTGCAAGTACGATGGTGTGAATCGCAGCAGCAAACTGCCACTAGTGAGCAAGACACTATCAACTGACACACAATGAGGGTGACTTATGAATGAACACCAATGTGTCATTGAGCTTATGCCAGCATAACTAACCAGTGAGCTCTGGCTGATATGAATTGGTTCTTCAACCTGGCAGAATGCAATTTTATTATTGGCCTCAGGCAGCAAAAAAAAATTCTTGGAACAACCAAGTTCTGAGTTACACCAGAAGAGCCTCAAGGAAACCCCTCCCCACCCCATTGTCACCTTCTTGGCATCAGACGGTGGAAGAAGTACTTTCAGTGGCTGCCCGCAGCATTACTGCAATGTTCTCGAGAGACCTCCTTCATTTCCCTTTCTTCCTCTTGGCCTATGTATGGAAAGAAGCCCCAGCCGGGAATAATGCCATGCAAGTATCTGAAGTCCTTTGGATTGAAATGAAAGTATTCCAGGAAGGCATGCTGGAAAACCGATTGCCAGAGATCCCAAGGCAAAGACAGACAGAGAGAGAGAGAGAGAGAGAGAGAATGCCCCTTGAAAGCTGACCTACAGATCTTTTCTGGTGTGTTGTTGAATGTTTCCCACAGAGGTGTGGGAGCAAGCCAAGGCTCCAGCAAGCTGCAAAAGCACTACAGAAGCTGGCAGAAAGACACACAGCCCAACTGAAGCTTGGTGAAGGAAGCCATCCAAACCTTGTGGCCTAGAGCTGCCGAGACAAGGGAGTCCATGCAAGAAGGGCAGCCTGCTTGACTGTGTAAGGCCGCTACAAGAGGCACATGAATGGACCAGGGGAGACATGTAGGAAGAACCTTGTGTCAGGAGACAGCAGCCCTTGCCTGCCCCTCTCTTAGACCTTTATGCTAAATTTAGCAATATGAGGGAGATTTGCTTCTAATCAGAGAAGATGGACTTAAAATATTTCTCTCCTTTCCCAGTTCTTACCTTACAAAGAAGCCCATCTTTCCTGGGCAGGCGGCTTCTCAAATCCTTTAGTCTGGGTATAGGGGGCCAACAGCAACCTCTCCCTCCCTTCTCTTTCTCACGAACATGCACAGAAGGCACCTTTATTTTACTTTACTTTTATTAGATTTTCACCCTGCCCCCTAGACAAAGTCTACTCGGGGTGGCCTACATACATAATAAATCATCACAGAGACATATTCTCTAAGGCCAACCCATCTAAGGCCAACCCATCTTTGTGAGGGAGGAAATCACAAAGCACCTCCCTGAGTAAAAACATAATAATAAATTAAAGGACAAATAATCAGCCTCCTGTTCATGACATCTCACATCATCTCCTCTTCCCAATAGCAGTACTGGCCTTGATGGATGTCACACACACACACAAACACACACACTGCAGGCAAATGTGGAGCACTGCTGTCCGTGGGAAAGTGGGCTTAATTTTAGGAATGCGTTCCCTCTCCAGCTATCATCTGCTTGTCTGGAGGGTTAGATCCCTGATGGAAATGGACGTGCTGATGGTCTGACTCAGCACGCGGCAGCTTGTTGTTTCTCCGTATGACTGCCCTGGGTAGGTTTCGAGGTCAAGGGGAAGAAAAATGCAATCTCAACCAGGATGACTTTTGGCTGACCCAGACAAACCCAAACCAACCTTGGCAATATTGGAATTCCGCTGTTGCTGCAGTCTGAAGGCATTCTTTCCCACCACACACTATGCTGGACAGCAGTGTGCATATTGCGACATCAACCTTTTTTCAAAAAAATACTTTTCCAGCAAACAAATTGGGGTGTGCGTCCATCTTCTTTAGAAACTCTGCTTGGCCATTCTTATGGCCCTCAGAGGCTCATCATGATTATTGAAAGGAATGGGAAAACACACACACACAAAAATAGAGCTACAAGGAAGGAAAATAAAGACCAAAAAGCCCCTCCACACTCAGGTTCTTAAACCTTCCTGTTTCAATTATCATGGATGATTGTTATTTGCAAGAAAGGTGCACCATGTGAGAGTTCAAGGAGTCCATTCCTAAGTTGTAGCTTAAGGATGTAACTTAGTCATACCCACAGCCAGGAATAAATTGGGAGAGCTTGCATGAATGATATGTAGTTGCACAGTTGAGCCTCAATTGAAAGATTCTGTCATCGCGTGAGAGGCTGTGTACAGTGGACCCTCTACTTACGGAATTAATCTGTATTGGAATGGTGGCTGCAGGTTGAAAAGTCTGTAGGTTGAGTCTCCATTGACCTACAATGCATTGAAAACCAATTAATCCGTAACCGACCGTTTTTGTTCCGTTTTTGTTCCATTTTGGTTTTTTTCTGGTCTGTAGGTCGATTCTCCGGCTGCCAGTCCATGGAGAATCTAAATTTTGCAGCCAGAGAAGGCTGTAACTTGAAAAGTCTGTAAGTCGAGCCATCTGTAAGTTGAGGTATATACAGTCACTGTATATGACTATGCAGGAGAAGATGCTGGAGTTCTGAAGGAGAGGACCAAGATTTGGACCCTCCTGGCCTAGTAATTGGATGATTACTGCTTTCATATATAGGGGTGGGATCCTGATCAAGGAAGAACGCCACAGATTTACCGTACAAATTAAAGAACAAAAATTTGGTTGGCAGATCACCACATCTAGGCTGACCACCTCCCTCTGCCTAATAGCAACGCTAGCCTTGCTGGATATTTGTGTGTGTGCGCGCGTGCATGCACACACACACACACACACACACACACACACACACACACACACACACACACACACACACACACACACACACACACACACACACACACACACCATGGGCAAGCCTGAAGCAATACTGTCCATGTGAAATAAGATGCTAACAACAATAAAATCCAGTGTCTATGGCAGACAGCACTTTCTCTACGTTAAGGCTACTATGCCAGGTATGACCCAAGCTGGATAGAGATGCAGCTTGGCTTCAGTGATCCACACCCTGCTATCCTACTGTTTGTATTACTGCTACATATTACTTATGGGGCTGCCCTTGAAGGCAGTTCAAAAACTTTAGTTAATACAAAATATGGCAGTCTAAGTACTGGTGAGAACTGAGTACAGTACTGTGGCCACGATGTACAAACTTGTAACACTCTAATTGGCTGTTGTTGTGTTCTTAATAAGTTACAAAGCACTTCAAACCTTGGAGCCACAGTATCCAAAAGAATTCATCTGCTTACTTATTCCTGTTTGACCCCCTCTGATTGCCATTGGATATCCAGATATAGTTGGGCACAGGCACTAAAGTATGACGGAAGGGCACAGGACCTTTCAGCGATAGCCCCCCCCCCCCGTGCCCCACAAATCAGTTATAGAAAATCCTCCTCAGCTCAGTCTGCCTGGTCTCTACTACCTTTTAGGCACAGGACAAAACCCTTTTCATGCCCTCAGTCTTTTTAATCCTCCATATCTCTGCTGCTATAGTATGTTTTGAGTAGCTTTATCATTCTCCTTTATATTTGTTTTCTGTCTTTGTGTGTTTAATTGACTTCTTATTATGCTCTTTCTGTCTGATTTCAGATTTTATCTTTGGAGTTCAGATTTTATCTTTTTCATTATGGTACCCTGAAAGTCTTTAGCTATAGGACAAATAATAGACATTAGGGGGAAAAACAACTGAGTAAAAAAATCCAAATAAATGTTAAAAGTGAGATCATCTTTCACGCACAAAAACACCAGTCAACCAATAACTAAGAAATCAGCAATAAACAACAGATCAGCAGAAGAAACAAAACACAGCAGGCTGCAAATGAGGTCATGCATACATTGACAATCTTTAAGTTTTTGACACACTTTTTTTTAAAAAAAAAAAGTCTGCAGACACATCTGCCTGTCAAGAGGTTCCAAAATTTTGGCCCCACTGCTGAGATTGTCCCACTCCATGTCGTTCCACCCCAGGTTCCCCCATGACTGCCTCTAACAGCAGCACAATATGAGGGCTTTCCAGAGACAACAAAGCAGTGCCTCTCTAGGAAAACTCTTGAAGTTTAGGTTGGTCCAGAAAGGAGAGGCCCCATACTTCTCCATTATTTATACTCAGAACATCTCGTAATCAGATTTTAAACTCCACCATGAAACACAGAACACATAAAAGAAGTCCCAAATAACATCTCCTGTTACACATGGCGGCAATCCTGCACAGAATTCCTGCGGAGGAAACTCCTTGGAACATTGTGGTGTATATTTCTGGCTGCCCACGTTCAGCTTGGAAAAACACACCAAGCTTTAACAAAAGATCCTCCACCAGGTGAAATGCAATTTTTAGCTTTTAAAATAGAAATGCAAGCAATGTTGAAAGGAAGTGTGACCTTTTAAATAGTTAATGTGAAACAGGGATCTCATAAAAAAAGAGTCTAAGCATCCAACCCTTATCCTCTGACTTCTTATATACTAATTTTTTACAAATAATAGTAAAACCAAAATGCCTTGTCATCAGGAGGACTTAGAACGTTACATTTTAAAATAACCTAATTACATTACTCATTACTTTTCATCATCCACGACTCCATGCAAGTTAATCCATTACACAGCATATTATTAGCACTGAATTGTCCATATCAACAGACTGGGAAACGCCCTATAGATCTCTCTGGTGGCTATGTCTGATTTTGTACTTTTTATATTTTAAATATTATATTTTTACAATATTTATAAAAAATACAAAAATACAGAAAAATATTTCCCTTGCCACTTAGGATTGATAGAGGAATGGCACAGGACCTAAAAAAACTCCTATGAAAATGTTTCTATCAATGCCTTTTACAAGTGACTTTTGAAAGTAAATATTTGTTACTCCAATATTACACCTAAGTAACATAGATGTACAGTGTCCTTAAAAGAATTTTGTAACTATTAGTTGTACTATTTTTAATATAATACTAATTTGTTACTTATAACTAATTAGTTATAAGCTCTGATCATCCCTCATTTGTTTGGTGCCAGCCATCCTGTGTTCTAGGGATGTGTTGGCGCTGTGGGTTAAACCACAGTAGCGCTGTGGGTTAAACCAGCAGTCGTAAGATCGAATCCACACAACGGAGTGAGCTCCCGTCGCTTGTCCCAGCTCCTGCCAACCTAGTGGTTTGAAAGCATATAAATGCGAGTAGATAAATAGGTACCATCACGGTGGGAAGGTAACAGTGTTCCATGTCTAGTCATGCTGGCCACGTGACCATGGAAACAAATGCTCGCTCTATGGCTTGGAAACGGGGATGAGCACCACGTGCTAGAGTCAGACACGACTGACTAAATATCAAGGGCAACCTTTACCTTTACCTATCCTGTGTTCTGCCAGATTATGTGATCATTTCTGCTTAGGAAAAAGGCCCAGAGCGCACTGACTTACTCTCAGTATATCAGTTCTTTCTAACAAAGTATGCTTCTCCCATTACTTTCTAAGCCAGAGCTGTACAAGCAACCACATCAACACTTGCATGGAAACTCGATCCCAGAGCCCTGCCATATTTTGGAATCCTCAAAATGAATTAAGCCCAAACCCAGGCACAGCTATCTAAGTAAGAACCGTGTTTCCAAGTATTTTCCAGATAACTGTATAATGCCATCTGATGGAAAGAGGGTGTGTGTAACAAAGGGAACTATACACCCAGCAACATTTAGTAGACGTGGGGCTAAATTGACTTGTTTGTCCCAACTGGAGTCGATCTCTTGAATGAATGTGACTTACTAAGTTAAGATTTGTATAAATTCCATTTGTAGATTTGGCTCTAACAGCTGGCTTTAGTGCACTGGATTGGCAGGTATGTGTTCATGGTTTTCTGGAAGGCAGCCAATGTGTGAGAAATAAGGATTAGAAGGATCTGATAGTCTTCCGATTCAGATTAACACGCAAAATCCACACCAACGTCCAGTTGTTATTACTCTTCAGCAGTTGAATGATCTCTTGGATGCTCTTCCTAACTGTACAGCAGAAAATGTCAATTAGAGAATCAAATATTCACAGGGACCAATTTTCTCATTCTCCAATTCTGCATTTCCTTTTCTCATCTGGAATTATCTCCCTGGCTATATTGTTTTTGTGATACTTCTGGCTGGAGTGGGGAAATAGCATGGATTTTTCTTCCAGGTTTATTTTCCAGCAGAAGATTCCAAAGATGCAGGATAGTTCAGAGATGAATCAAAATGTTTGTGAGCCTGCCCCAAACCATGCTGTAATTGGCTTGAAATTTTGAAGGCCAAAAGTGATCACTGACTTTGGAAAAACATGGTCAGAGTGATTCCAAAATTGCCCCCAGATTCTCTGACTCAAGGATAGGAAGCTAAGCAGTTGGGTGTGAAAACATACATAACTTTACTGGAGCAGATGCGCTGGATTACAATTTATGTTGTGCTAAACCCATATGGCTACATTGTCCAGGTATAATGATAGCTGCAATCAGATTTATCCAGATGGCATCAGGTTTGTGAAGACGGACATATACATTTCTCTGGTATCATCAGAGTGCTAGAAATGAGTTGCAGACAAAGAAAGCTGGATTCAGCAGTGCTATGACTAAAGACAAAGGTGACAACAAATGTAGAATAAGGGTGGGAAGGGCTAGAGAAGTGTTTGTTGACAATAATTATATTGTTGCTGTGAACCATCAAGCCAGAACCCACTTATAGTGACTATAGTTGGGCTTTTAAAGTCAGTGAAAAGGAGTGGTTTTACCAGTTCCTCACCCCACCGAGTTTCTGTGACATAGCAAGAATTTTAACTCAGGCCTCCTGAGTTCCTGTGCCATCATTCTATCTGCTACACCAAACTGGGTATCTACAACAGTATTATAGTAAAGGCCAATTTACACAACCACGTAAGCATGTGAGTATGTGGTCTGAATATATCTGGGCTAACCTGGAACTTATGTTTTGTTGACTGCAATTGATTTTCCACACCAAGATTCTTTTGGAAAATGCATAGGACATTCTCAGAGGACTGAGTTGGGATTTGGATTTATGAGTAGATAAATACTCATAAATAAATAATATAGGAAACCATCATATTAGCACAGCCTCATGAGCCCATTTGCTGAGATATGTTCAACATCTCTGAATGGCAATATGACTGGTCAGTTCATTTTTGTCCACTGGATGCACAGTAGTAAGAGTTTTGCCTTGCTGAGGAAATAAGGAACTGCAAAATATGTATCACCTGAGTGAAGACACAAATTGGATTCACCTCCTGATTATTTCTCACCCATCCCATTCTGACAGGTCTGTAAACAAAAACAATCAAAACCCATTGTTGTTGTTTGGTCATTAAGTCATGTCTGACTCTTCGTGACCCCATGGACCAGAGCACGCCAGGCCCTCCTGTCTCTCCACTGCCTCCCGGAGTTGGGTTAAATTCATGTTGGTTGCTTCAATGACACTATCCAACCATCTCGTCCTCTGTTGTCTCCTTCTCCTCCTGCCTTCACACTTTCCTAACATCAGGGTCTTTTCCAGGGAGTCTTCTCATCAGATGGCCAAAGTATTGGAGCCTCCTTCCAGTGAGCACTCAGGGTTGATTTCCTGCAAGATGGATAGGTTTGTTCTCCTTGCAGTCCAGGGGACTCTCAAGATCTCCTCCAGGACCACAATTCAAAAGCATCAATTCTTCAGCGGTCAGCCTTCTTTATGGTCCAGCTCTCACTTCCATATATCACTACTGGAAAACCATAGCTTTGACTATACAGACCTTTGTTGGCAAGGTGATGTCTCTGCTTTTTAAGATGCTCTCGAGGTTTGTTATCACTTTCCTCCCAAAAAGCAGGCGTCTATTAATTTCATGGCTGCTGTCATCATCTGCAGCACTCATGGAGCCCAAGAAATTAAAATCTGTCACTGCCTCCATATCTTCCCCTTCTATTTGCCAGGAGGTGATGGGGCCAGTGGCCATGATCTTAGGTTTTTTTGATGTTGAGCTTCAGACCATTTTTGCGCTCTCCTCTTTCACCCTCATTAAGAGGTTCTTTAACTCCTCCTCACTTTCTGCCATCAGAGTGGTATCATCTGCATATCGGAGGTTGTTGGTATTTCTTCTGGCAATCTTAATTCTGGCTTGGGACTCCTCCAGTCTGGCCTTTTGCATGATGTATTCTACATATAAGTTAAATAAGCAAGGGGACAATATACAGCCTTGTCATACTCCTTTCCCAATTTTGAACCAATCAGTTGTTCCATGTCCAGTTCTAACTGTTGCTTCTTGCCCTCATATAGATTTCTTAGGAGATAGATAAGGTGGTCAGGCACTCTCATTTCTTTAAGGACTTGCCATAGTTTGCTGTGGTCCACACAGTCAAAGGCTTTTGCATAGTCAATGAAGCAGAAGTAGATGTTTTTCTGGAGCTCTTTGGCTTTCTCCATAATCCAGCGCATGTTAGCAATTTGGTCTCTAGTTCCTTTGCCCCTTCGAAATCCTGCTTGTACTTCTGGGAGTTCTCGGTCCACATACTGCTGAAGCCTACCTTGTAGGATTTTGATCATAACCTTGCTAGCATGTGAAATGAGTCAAAATCTGAAAATGGAAGTTAGGCAGCTGAAGGAAAAGAGTTAATTTAAGGGAAGATTATAAATGCAATGAAGCATGCTAAACGAACCAATTGAATGCAATGCCGTTATAGTTGTCAAGCAAAAACATAGGTGTTATGGCTTCAGGAGTCTGGAAACAGTTTGTGTTTAAGTTGCTCTCTGCAAAGTGTGTGTGTGCAAGCATTGCATATAATGAATGTGTAATTAAAAGGCAAAGCCTATTTCGACAACATTTGCTGAGACCAATCAGAAAAGGTCGTAAAGCACTCACAGGTGACAAGACAAATGAGCAATCTGCCTGTTTTAATGGCTGCATAAGGAGCTGACATTTCAGAGGCCCTGTCCCTGCAATTTTGTTTTTCTGCTGTATGTGGTAGGCACACTGCATGTGCAGAACAACTGTCTGCTCCCTAATATGCTTCATATTACATTCTGCTGACACCCACACAGGTTTCCAGGGAACTCTGCTTCCACTTCCAGGCAGGATCTGACACTTTGTTTCTCCATGGACAAAGATGTCATGGATCTAAGAACTGCTAAAATCATGTTTCAGTGTGTTTAGACAGTGTGCCTTCACATCACTGAACATGAGCAGTGGGCAATGCGGACTGCGGTCCACAAAGCCTTATGCGAATTAAAAGGTATTAGCCTTTGGGATGCCAGGAGAATGCTGGCCAAAATCCTGTTGCTTACTTACACCCACAGAAGGCAACTGGCATAACTTGCAGCGCTTTCTGCTAGCAACCAGCTTGGATTTTCAGACATGCACCAAGCAGGTTACAATTTGTTTTTCACACGTGTATAAACTACTTCTTTTCCACAAGGGATGGTAGGATAGTACATGTAACATTACAGAAGAGAAACACAACTCTGAGAAAAACAAATAGCTCTTTATCTTTGAAATTGATAAAGTGACTGAGATGAAGCTGGGGAAACCTTTAAATACAGGAGAGTCCTCTGTAGAAATGAACAAGTCTGGATGCTGGGTTCCCCCACCCACCCACACACACACACACACACAACACTCCCATTATATTTAAGCACAACTTCATTCTGCCTCACTCTTGGGGGGGGGGAATCTACATGAAATGACATTGTGAAAACTGATACACATTTTCATGCCCATTTAAAAATATGTGAACTTTTATTCTTCATTTGTGTACAATTTACCATTTCATAGGCATTTGCAACCAGTGTGTGCTAAGTCATAGGCTGTTTTCTTTAAGGTGTGTGGGTTTTGTACACAGTGTTGCTCCTTTTCATATCGGGCAGAAATAAAACAAAAATAAAGAAGACAAAAAACATTGTGGCACCTTAAAGACTGGCTGCTATATTTTAATGTAAGTTTTTGTGGGCAAGTCCACTTTTTTGGACCTGTTCTGTTTATTTATTTATTTATTTATTTATTTATTTATTTATTTATTCATTCATTCATTCATTCATTCATTCATTCATTCATTCATTCATTCATTCATTCATTCATTCATTTATTCATTCAAAGAACTGCACTGCAAAATTCAGAGAAGTCCTTCTTTCTTCATTCGTATTAGAGCATTGCACAATTTAAAATGATGGTCACATACGAAATGGTGAAAAATGAAATCAAATTAAAATGGAGAATGAGTTAGCTGGTTTGCATCTGATATGCAAATAAAACAACTTTCTCCACCTCGTGTCCCCTGTCCTCGACAGGGCAAGACACATGGGTCTTGCTTTGAAGAAAACAGATAAGCTAACCTCAGTTCTGTTACAGTGAACATTTCCTGAGGAGAAGAATTTACTGTTAAAGCTGTTTGAATCCAGGCATGATTCCTGATTACTATTTGGGGGTAGGGGGGAAGCACTGAAACCTTAATTTGCATCAGGACTCAGTTTTACAGCTGTAAGAGAGAGAACCCTGAATCATTTACTTCCAAAGACTCTTAGTCTGCAAGCTGCTTGTTTGCTTAGCATCATACAACTAGCTCCGCTGGTATGACTGGCTTGAAGGGACAGACTGTGATGGATGCTCTTGCCTGGTGTTGCCTTACTGTTACGCTCCTGTTGGAGTATTTCGAGAAGAATGGTCTTCTTCAGCCAAGCTTCTTGGTGCCACCTTGTGGGGACACATCATTTTTAATGTTACAAGAATGCTGTCACTTCTTAAGACTTTTTAGATAAAAACAGGTTGACATTCCAAACCACAAAACACATGATGGACTGGTTTTTACACCAAATCAATAGAGTATCTAAAAAATCAGATCACAAAATAATGATCTGGTTTAACTCTTGTAAAGACTGGCTCAGTGCAAAAGTGTTCCCCTCATAAAGGTTGTTCAGCTAAATTTGCTTGTGCAAATGAGGGCCAGGAAGGATTTAGCTGATTCTCCAGTAGGGAAAGTGAAGAGGAAGACAGATCTTTCAGTGCAGGCAGGTCCGCAAAGGGAAGGGCTCAGACAGGCTCTTCAGTTGTACATCAGTCAGTGGGAGAACACACAGAGGAGGATCTCCAGTGAAACATGTAAGAACGATAAAAATATAAAGGGTCCTTCTTCCTGAGGTTCCCGAAACATTCATGGCTTTATCAAATAGGGTAATCAACACCTGGAACTGGTCAGCAGCCAAATTGGCTCAAGAGGAGGGCAGAACGTTCCCTAAAATTTGCATTGGTCAAATCCCTCACAATGGCCTTCTGGACCTGCAGAGGTTTCCGTAAGTCACCGTGCTTTATCGTTCTATGGCTCTCTTCTTTAGCTCTTCCACACTGACACGAACAAATTTATCAAGAGGTTTTTTTTAAAGCCACACTAAATCTCTATACTCTACCAATAAATACAACATTATTTATGTAACTTTTGCTGCATTGCTGCTCAGTTTCTATAAAGAAATGGCAGGGAGTACAGCCGGCAGAAGTTCCTGGGAAGATGAAGTTTCTCTCCCTGGCACATTAAATTGCCCACCCTAATGCAGAGGTCCCCAAACCCTCAAGTTTATATCCTCTGCAGGTCAGTAATGGTGCTTTAAAGCAGACTTGACATCTGAGCTGAAGTTCCTGGTCAACCATTGCCTTGTGTTTTAGAGTGAAGAAGGGGCAAAGGAACTAGAGACCAAATTGCTAACATGCGCTGGATTATGGAGAAAGCCAAAGAATTCCAAAAAAACCCACCTACTTCTGTTTCATTGACTACACAAAAGCCTTTGACAGTGTGGACCACAGCAAACCATAGCAAGTCCTTAAAGAAATGGGAGTGCCTGACCACCTTGTCTATCTCCTGAGAAACCTATATGTGGGACAGGAAGCAACAGTTAGAACTGGATATGGAACAACTGATTGATTCAAAATTGGGAAAGGAGTACAACAAGGCTGTATATTGTCCCCCTCCGTATTTAACTTATATGCAGAATACATCATGAAAAGGCCGGATTGGAGGAATCCCAAGCTGGAATTAAGACTGCCAGAAGAAATATCAGCAACCTCCGATATAAGGATGATACCACTCTGATGGCAGAAAGTGAGGAGGACTTAAAGAACCTCTTAATGAGGGTGAAAGAAAGAATGCAAAAAACGGTCTGAAGCACATCATAAAAAAACCTAAGATCATGGCCACTGGTCCCATCACCTCCTGGCAAATAGAAGGGGAAGATATGGAGGTAGTGATAGATTTTACTTTCTTGGGCTCCATGATCACTGCAGATGGTGACAGCAGCCACGAAATTAATAGACCCCTGCTTTTTGGGAGGAAAGTGATAACAAACCTCGAGAGCATCTTAAAAAGCAGAGACATCACCTTGCCAACAAAAGTCTGCATAGTCAGCTATGGTTTTTCCAGTAGTGATATATGGAAGTGAGAGCTGAACCAAAAAGAAGGCTGACCACCGAAGAATTGATGACTTTGAATTGTGGTGCTGGAGGAGACTCTTGAGAGTCCCCTGGACTGCAAGGAGAACAAACCTATACATTCTAAAGGAAATCAACCCTGAGTGCTCACTGGAAGGACAGATCCTGAAGCTGAAGCTCCAATACTTTGGCCATCTCATGAGAAGAGAAGACTCCGTGGAAAAGACCCTGATGTTAGGAAAGTGTGACGGCAAGAGGAGAAGGGGACGACAGAGGACGAGATGGTTGGACAGTGTCACCAAAGCTACCAACAGAAATTTGACCCAACTCCGGGAGGCAGTTGAAGACAGGAGGGCCTGGTATGCTCTGGTCCATGGGGTCACGAAGAGTCGGACACGACTAAACGACATGGTGAAGAAAATTCTCAAGATAAATCTTGAGGTATAGCTACATGACCTCTAGGAGTCTATCCCAAATCCTCTCTAGATAATTAAATTTTGCCTGCTTTCTTGTCTTCCTTTCCTTTCCTTTTTAATCACCCCTGAATGATACAGCAAACTTAATTTCCTGTTCTTCCTTCTGATGCAGAATTGCCAGCCATTCCCTACTAAACAACTCATGCTGGCCACCCCTGAGAGGGCTCCATTTCAGAGGCAGGTCAATGCAAGGTCTGTGTTCACTCTGTACAGCACTTATGAGTAAGCATGGAATATAGATTATTTTGTCTGCTTCACTTTGCAGAGTTGTTTAAGGGTTCTTGGTAAGCTGCCAGCACACCTCTTACATGAGCAGTTGTATTCTATTGCTAACAATAAACCAGCCTTTCCCAGATTGAAAAACTCAGAAGACGAAGAGGATGAGGAGATCATCAGTCATGACAGGGGTGTAAGGTATTCTCTCTGCAGGCTGGGAATGTCTGTAAACTGGCGGTTGTTAGTTTTATATGGAGTGGAAATCAGATTTTCTTTATGGCTTTGACAGGAACTCCCATCATGGCACAATTATAAAATGAGAAGGCTGAGTGTAATGAATACCATATGGCTCAGAAAAAAAGCATACATTGATATAAGCCCTGTGTGAGGCCTAGGGGAAAAAGAGAGAATACATGTGTGTTTGTTGGGGGTGCTTTCATGTATATGCATGCATTCATGTGTGTGTGTGTGTGTGTGTATGTGTGTGTTTCCATGGTACGGAAATGCAATGAAAATATAACATTTGCAATTCTAAATTGTCAAAATGCAAGACTAGAAATGAAGTCATTGGTACCAAGCTGTAGTTTAAAAAGTAACTTTTCCAAACTCTGCTTGGTAGTCATCTCATGTGAACTTAAACAGCAATTTATTACTAAAATTATTTGCCCCCTTCTGCTTAAACATAAATTAGTAAGATGTTTGAGTTCACTAACAGTTACCTAACCTGTAAATACTTTTCTTCTAACTTTCTTCTTTCCACTTTGCCACAGAAGATTCTTCTCTGCCCCATGCAACTCTCTACGCCACCTCAAAAATGGCTGCAGTCAGTGTCCCAGTCTCCGGAGCTAGTTTTTTTTTTGGGGGGGGGGAGCTGCAGTGAGGAGAAAAGATGGCCTCCCCATCTGATTCTCCTCTCCATTGGGGAACATGGGAAAGGAACTACTGTACTGTAGCAGGAAGTGGGGGGTTGAAGAGTGTGTTCAGGAAAAACCCACTTTGAGTTTTCTCCAGCTGGAGAGCCATTCATTACTATGGGAATAATAACAGCTGTCAAACCGACAGTTCAATGCATTTCAATGGGGGGGAAAATTCACCAAAAATTAACGAAGAGTCAGAACAAAGCCAAACTAAGTTTGCAAAGGTTTTACAAGGTGCACTAACAATCCCAAGCATTTAAAACAGTTTTTGAATATTTTAAGACACTTTAAAAATAGCGAAAATTGACATCGCAAAACCATTGGAATGCATTGAATAGGCTTCAATGCATTCCAATGGGGGAAACATTGTTTCGCTTAGAGATGTTTTCTATGGCAATTTTCACTTAAGGACAGTAATCCGTTCCCATTGGAACGGATTAACCAGTTTTCAATGCATTCCTATGGGAAATGGTGTTTCGGTTAGCAATGTTTTCCCGTAGCGATGTTTTTTTGGGAACCAATTAACATTGTTAAGCGAGGCACCACTGTACTGTATGTTCTGGGCATCAGGACATGATGAAAATTCTGTCAAGTACTTATTAACATCTCAAGGAACTCTATAAAAATGTCCTGTTGACTCCCTCCCCAAGAATATTGGAGACCGTACAACTGGGTATTGATTCAAGCAATTTGTCATATCTTCGCCACACTAATTTTTATAGTGGTAAAAACACCACTTGTGCAGAGAGTTCAAAACAGTGAATATACATGAAGAGCTTTTTTTAAAAAAACAGCTAAATTGCAATACTTTACAATGAAAATTTGAGCTGTGACCCGAACATATTATAACTCAATGAATAAGCTTTCAGGTTGGTAACGGTGCTCACCTGTAAGGAGCATCCCCCCCTTATATGTACATCATTGTAAACTGATAGTATTGGTGTTTCTTCAACTGTCCAGACAGTGCAAGGCTTAAATCTATACCGCCAATAACAAAAATTCTGGCTTTCATGCACTTAAAACACACACACACACACATACACATTTTGTACTGAGATGGAGTTCAGGCAGTAAGTTTCTTCAGTCAGAGTTAGTATCAATCCACCAAAAACCAAAAATGACCATCCAGAACAGAGGCTCTTTCCTTAGAGGATTTATAGGATCTTGTCACTGTTTTTGATAGAGTCAATGTGAAAGACTGCAGATTTCCAAAGTAAATTAACTGTGTGGGGAGAGCCTGCTGAAAATGGGTCAGACTGGAAAATTTCAGTAGTAAGCGTCAATCCACTTTAGCTGACTAGATCGCTGAGTGGTTTTGGTATCTGGCTATGGAGGTAACGGTTGAGAGTTTGATTCCCCACTGTGCCTCCTGAGAGAAGGACCAGTCAGTCTGACCTTGTGCACACTGCACAGTTCTAGGATGCCTCCAGAAGAAGGGAATGGTAAACCACTTCTGAAAAGGGTTGCCATAAATCAGAATTGACTTGATAGCACATTATTGCCTTTCGTTCAGTGGGGGCTGGAAGAACTTAAGCCCTTGGAAAACTATCATGCTTGGTGGGCCTGGCCCTGGGAGTCTCAGGAGACGGGGCCCAGCGTGGAAGGGTCCAGAAGAGCTTGCCGGTTCGAGAGCTAGAACCCCCAGAAGCTGCGGACGCTGTTCGAAGGAGTCGGGTGAGCCTGTGCCTAGGAAACTGAGAGACTGAGAGTGAAATCTGATACCGGCTGGCTGTGTTTTCTCTCAGAACTTCTTGGAGGGCCAGATTGGAACTGTATCTCTTTGCTATTATTTATGGCTAGAGAAGCCCAGCTTCCAGCAGTGGACCCTGAAAGGTTGAATGGGGAATTCCCCTTTCAACTCTCTAACGCCGAGAGAACCAGCATAGGTATCATGTCCTCAGTGGCTCTCCTCCTTTCAATGCTTTATCGGGCTTTGCCTCTGACTGTCTGGGTGGGGGCTCTTGCCCCCATGAACTTGAACTCATATCCAGCGACCACTCTGAGGAAAATAAGACCTTCTTCTAGGGTGCTGCAGGACAGGACTAATTATATGGAGGGAGAAGCTTGGGTTTATTTTCTCTGCTTATTCAATATATTACTTTTTGTTGTTCTCTGTTTTATCCTTGTTGTCATTAGCTTGCCCCATTCTATTTATTGTTTAATCCATTTAAAACAAATGCATATTTTAAATTTCAATATTATAATTATTTAAATTGTATAATTTGAATTTTATTGAATCTTTTAATTTACTGAATCTTCTAATTTGGATATAATTTGGAGAAGTAATATGGGGTGGTTTAATCTATGTCTAATTTAACATTATATTTTTATTTCATGTGTTAAGGTTACTATTAGATATTTTATGTTAGTTATTATTGTTTATTGATATATTTTTTTAACTTGTTTTAACTGATGTAAGCCGCCCCGAGTAGACGTTGTCTAGAGGGGCGGGGTAAAAATCAAATAAATAAATAAATAAATAAATTATTTTGATTATTAATCCACTTTAAAAAATAGAAAACAAACAAACAATATTTTAAAAAGCCAGTACAGAATATCATTTTAAAGGGCATAAAGGGATTCCTCAGGATGGAGTTTTTTGTTGTTTGTTTGTTTGTTTTGGCATGAATTTTGAAAGACAGCTGATTTCCAGAACAGATTAACAGAAATGTGATCTTCTGCTGAAAAACATCTCAGGTTCAATGCTGCTCTATTTTTCTGAAGCAACATCTCCCAAAACCTTGCAGAGAAGATCACTTTTAAAACATTTCATCAACCTTTCTGAAAATTTTTTGAAGCATTCGCTTGAAATATGTTGATTTTTTAAGGAGTTGAGAAGAAAGGTTTTAAGTCTAAATGGAAACCTTAGTTAAGATCCATGCTTATTCAGCACCAAGTAACATCAAGCAGCACAAAGAAGGAACAAATACTTCATCTAGAGATGAGCCCTCAGGCAAGTGAAGAATGCTAAAAATATATACCACAATTTGGCTAAGTTCTGCTTTGATATCAGAAACTAAAGAGAGATTATTGGCAGGTCCAGCAGGTGGGGGTGGGATATGGTATGACTCATTGAGTTGGAGCATCTAGCTGTGAAACCAAGGGCCAGGAGTTTGAATCACTACTGTGCCTCCCAGGAAGAGGCCAGCCAAAGTCACTTGGAGTATATGTGGCTCAAGGTGGCCTGCAACAATTGCAGCCTTGGGCAATCTGCATAATTCCAGAGCACCAGCAGAAAGTGAGACTGGCAAATCACTTCTCATGATTTCATATCTAGGAAGTTCAACCATAAGTGGGAATCAATTTGGTGGCACAGTATTATTGTAACTCCTATGTTATTGTGCAGCAGAACAAATTAACATTCTATAAGACAATTCTAAAAATGGGGCAGGCCTGAACAAAAATTATTACTTTGGAGTTCAGGTCAGCATTGAATTTTGCAAGATATAGCTGAAAGCCTGATCTTGCTCTGTACCAAATTTTTGACTTCTCTTTTTTTAAAAAAAGTACATGCAGAAACAACAATCCAAAACATCCCCAGATTTAAAATAGCTCATATAATCTGCTCCAGGTCCATGGCAATTTGAACTTTTTGACTCTGTCAGTCAAGACCCAATAAGCTGTCTCTCAGGAGGACTACATTCAACTGGCCATTCACAGTGACAACAAGCAAGGGAAAATCTCAAAAGCTGACTCCTTTTTTCATCAGTTAACCACATTTCACCCAAACACAAAGGAATTGTCAGGGCTGTTTTTCAACATGTGTGAATGGTAGTGAACACAAGAGCGTATTCTGTCAACCATCTTAACTGCTGTCATTGGTTCTGTCAAAATTTAAGCTGCCCTTTGCTATGTAAAGTTTGGCATCCTATTTTCTTGCTGGCATCATGTGTACAATATTGTACAGCAATGTTGGCCATTTCCTGGCATTTTGCATTGTGGATACAGAAGCACGTTCATAAACCAGAGGTTTTGTTTTTTTTTAAGAATTGAATTGCTTTTGTGTTGTACTGTCAATGAAAAATCCCTCCTCCCCTCCTTGCTCCCCTCCTGAACTGTACAGTATGAGTAGCCTATTTTAACCGACTGCACATAGTCAGGATCAGTGCAGTTCTTTGCAATCTGATGCTTCACTTGCAGACAGGTTGGTGGCATGCGTGGCATGATTGGAAACAGAACCTAGAGACACAGGGCCGGATGGAATGAGAGGAATTTTTCTGGGCTCCCACTGACTTTCAAAAACTCAGCTTCATGGCAGGGAGCTGTCAGGAGCTGAGGTGAAACACAGGTGCGAAATGCAGGCACTGCTCCACAGGACACGGCGAGAGTGCAGAAGTGACCTCTTCCCTTGCTGGGGTCTGCGAAAAATCCATGATTCCCATCATGCACATGGTGTGTCATTTCCCACGAGTGCCTGCCTGTTTCTGCCATCTGCCATGATTTATTGAAAATGGGCAATGATTAATAGCTTAGTCAATGCCCGAATGAAGCCGTTTTCTTTCATTTACCTGCTCCCTGACCTCCCTCTGCAGACCCAGACAGGAGCTAGGGAAGTGTATTAATCATGCACTTAAAAATATTTAGAAAACGAGATTGGCTGGAAGCCCAGTCTTTTTTTTTTAATGGGCTCATTTTCAATAGAGGGTACATATGCTAATTGCCAGGTACAGCAAACAGACTCTTTGAAATGGCAACAAGCCACTGGGATCCTTCTTTGATAGACTGAATACAAGCTCACTCTAGGGCTTTTTGTAATATATACTGTATATTTACACATTTTAACAACAAGAAGAAACAGTGGGAAGCAGTCAATTAAAAGAAATGCAGATTTGTTGAGAGTATATTGAGAGCATAAAATGCAGAGACCCATGGCAATGACTAGGCATGACATACAACTGGGTTTAAGCTGAAGTTTATCAAAACAACAATAAAAGGGGATTGCTGGATGTTGCACGGTAGGCTTCCCTAGATATGCTGGATTACAACTCCAGCAAGCATTTGGATTTTGAGCATTGGTTCTTAACCTGCAGTGTCCTCACAGGGTGTCTGTGAAGGCTTAAGGAAATGTTATGATCTTTTGCAGTTAAAACAGGAAGGAAGGGAGGGTGGGCGGGAGGAAGGAAACAAAAGAAAAGAGGAAACGTAGCACAAAATCTTAATTTCCCTTGCTGGTTTGTCTAAAATGTGGCTATTCTAACCTACCACCTCCATTAAAAACAAACAAAAGTCAAAAATGGTTATGAAAATAATTGTTTCTGCACATGGTGAGAACATGCAAGTGAATGATGCTGAGCGGCTAAGAGGCAGCAGCTGACATTCTTGCTGCTGGGCAGAGAGTCAGAAGCTGCAGGAAGAGAGAGTTAGAGTCAGTAAGTGTCGGTGTATAGAAAGTATAGAATCCATTTGAAAAATATAGAGTCAGAACTCAGATACAGGCTTCAGCTATTAAGCAAGGGTTGTAAGTGTAATGCAGCACGAGCCTTCTCATTAATTATAATTATATGAATATAATATGTTCCCTTTTGTCCACCCAGCTTGTGTTTAATGAGGTACAATTTTGTACAAATTATATTCATGTCATTTTCTAGCTTTCATTTTCATGTAACGTTTTGTATAGATGTCTCATATTAATGATTTTATGTCCTTGTAATTTCAGTTTCTCCAGCAACAACAACAACAACAACACTAATACTAATACTAATACTAATACTAATACTACTACTACTGCTGCTGCTGCTGCTGCTGCTGCTGCTGCTGCTGCTGCTGCTGCTGCTACTACTACTACTACTACTACTACTACTACTACTACTACTACTACTAATAATAATAATAATAATAATAATAATAATAATAATAATAATAATAATAATAATAATAATAATAATAATAATAATAATAATAATAATAATAATAATAATAATAATAATAATAATAATAATAATAATAATAATACAGGTTACAAAATTAGTGCTCATTATGCAAAAAATATAACTCGCCGGCCTCCAAAAACCCATGGGAACATCAGGTAGAGAAAGTATCAGAAAATGAGAAAGTCAAGATCTTGTGTGATTTCCAGATCCAAACTGATAGACACTTTGAACATAGCACACCAGACACAATAGAAAAAAAGAAATGTCTGGATTATTTACATTGCAATTCCAGGGGATGACAGAGTTGAAAATAAAGAACTGGGAAAACTAACAAAGTACAGAGATCTGACAATTGAAACATCTCACTTATAGATGAAACACACTTCATAGTCATTGGGGCTTTGGGAACAATATCAAGAAATTTCACACAGCGCTATAAGCAGCTACAGAACTACAAAAACAGACAATATTAAAACTTGTATCTGTTATATCAGACCTGGGCAAAGTGCGGCCCGAGGGCTACATACAGCTCGCAAGCTTCTCTTATCCAGCCCGCTGGACATCGAAACCATTTATAGCTTTTTGTGTAAAGTTGATCAGTTGCATATCTTTAACATACCGCAAAAAACCTCTTTAGTATTTGTGAAGATTAACAAGTTTAAAATAAAAGCAATCATAACATCACTGTTTCATTTTATTTTTAAGTAAAGTTGGTTCAGCCCCTGAACGCAGTTCAAATTTTTCATGTGGCCCCCTATAGAAATTAATCGCCCACCCCTGTGTTATATGATACCAGTCAATGTTTTTATAATTTTAATTGTCTGTGCCTGGTGTTTTTGAATTATTCTTGTTGTTTTAAATCTGTATGGAATCATTCCAATAAAAATATCGTAATAGGAGTGTGTTCATTAACAGATTAACTTATTTCTCCCTTCTTTCCAATTTGAAGACCTTTCATGAGAAACTTAAAATAAATATTTGATGCACTTTAGGGGTTTCAGTCCCGAGCTAAGACTTGGTGGTCCACCGCAACAAAAGATATTTAAAGGGGGTCCGTGGTAAAGAAAAGGTTAACAACTGCTGATTTTCAGTATTCATGGATATTTGGAGACAGACATTTCCCTATTAATGCAACCAAACCTGAGACCATGATGCTTCCAGGCAGAGATCCTATTGTGCTAATGGTCAAAGGACACCCTGCAACTACACCATCTTTTCCAAATGGGTGCATATGTGTGCGCCTGTGCATGCATGCCTATATGTGTTTAAATAGCAAGATGAAGAAGAAGTAGATGCTGTGCACTGTACAAGTAACAATGTAATTTCGGGGGTAATTGAAATATAACATTGGCCCTTTCGCAAGTGGCATAATCACCAGTAACATCACTCTCTTTTTTTCTTGCAATGATGAATATTATAGTCACAACTTTTTCTTATCAGTACATGGAAGTCTAAAATGTTTTCATCTGAAAGGCTGCAGGCTGTTTTGTAGACCAAATTGTAGGTTATTTTCTCATCTTTTGAACTGTTTTTTTTTAAAGGGACTGAAAAGTAAGCTGAAGTAACAGATACTGGAACTATTTAATTTATTTACCCCACCTTTCTCCTTAAAAGGACCCAAGGCAGCTTGCGTCAATAAAAGACAATACTGTATTTAAAGCTAAGCATAGTAATGTACACATATTTTAAAAGGATCAAGCAAATGCCACACTCAAAAAGATAAGCAAAGCAACACACACACACACACACACACACACACACACACACACACTCAAAGCAGCAAGGCACAACAATCCATTTAAAAACCTCACTCAGGCAGCCAGTCACTTAGGGAAAGCTTGTCTGAAGAGAAAGGTCTTCGCTGCACTGAGGGAGGACAGTAAAGATGGGGCCAGCCTCCTGTGGGAGGGAGTTTTAGAGTCTGGAGGCAACAACAGAGAAAACCTCCCATGTCCCCACCAACCACACATATGAGGGTGGTAGGACTGACAGAAAGACTTCCCTGATGACATTTGAGCAGACTCATAAAGTGAGATGCAGTCCTTGTGATAGCTTGGATCCAAGTTGTTTAGGGCTTCATAGGTTAGAAACAGCACTTTGAACTGTGCCCAGAAATGAATTGCAGCCGGGGGGGGGGAGGTATAATCTGGCTGCCACATTTTGGACCTGCTGAAGTCTCTGGATGCTTTCCAGAGGCAGCCCCATGTAGAGCATGTGATGGTAATTCAGCCAGGATGAAACTAAAGCATATTTCATCATGGCCAGATCTCCTCACTTCACTCATCACAAATAAGGCAATGCAGTTTCATGACAAAAGCCCCATCTGATAGTCACTGATCAGAAAGTAAATGATTCTGTGTCTTAAATTATCTCTCTCATCTTCTCTCCATTGTCTCATAAGGTCTTTCTCGAGTTATAGAGAGTTCATTGCATGCTGCAATGTGTTTCAATATATTTTTTTAGTGCCTTTATGGGCCTGTGTACAAGCATTTCTTACTTGTACCCAAAAAGCTCTAAACAGAAGTTTCTAATTGGCCAAGGGAAAAAATAATGGAGTATTCTATGCTCACCAAAGACCAAAGCTTTGTTGACAGATTAATTAATAGTGTTTGTAATGAATTTCTAGCCACTTGTGACTGAGTAATTATCAAAGCAAGCCTTAATATCTTTCCCAACACATCAAAGTAGTTGGAACTTTAAAAAACTATTTAGACCTACCTTAGATAACATTCTTTGCACTCTAATTCTAATATAATTAAAAATATGTCAGGACTAAGGTAATTATACAAGGTGCTTATGCGGCATAGCAATGCAATATGAGCCTGTGTTTTTCATAATTAAGGCATTAAGATCTTAGTTAATCAAGAATGTTTCCAAACATGTTAGAAAGTGTTTAAAATGAGAGGAAAACCTCAGAATGGACATTTGAAAAAATGCTTGGCGCTCATCTATTTCACAAAATGTCCCGAAAAGAAAAGAGAGCTCAGACAAGCCTTCTGCAGCTTTATAATATTGAAGTTGTGATTAACTCTTTTTAGAGACTTGATTGGTTTAATACTTTGCTCTCTTCAGTGAAACCAAACAGGAAGAAACCAAACATCACAATGTCAGCACAAAAGAAGATAAAACATCCAACAAAGGTCTCAAAATACATTGTAGTAATTATTCTGAAATCAAGTAAGCCACTATCCCCATTTTCCAAAATGCACCTAAGGCCATTTCTCAACTGTAGTTGTTGTCGTTTTTAAAGTGGATATGATACCGTTTCATGATGCCCACTGATGTGTTCAGAGCTTGTGCTTGTGAACCCCGGTGGTTTCAAGACGACAGACTTAAGCATGCACTCAGCTTCCTCCTCCTGATATCAAAGCGGTTCTTAACAGTCTTGGTGTTTAGCACTATAAATCACAACTAGACTAGGCCCGTTTGAATCAATGGGCTCATGTTGACTCCGCAAATCGCTACTGGTTCAGTGGGCCTCCTCTACTGCAACCTACCATGCTAAAAAATAGGATTTCAACCACGGATCATTGAGGCAATTTATCTCAACCTATATTACATATGTTATATGCGTCCACACAAACATATGAGACTGAAATCCAGTTCCTAATCCTAACCTGGTAGGATCACTGTTGGTATAACTAAACCTGTGGAAGGCTGATGATTTGAACAACAGGCACCTTTTAAAAAACCCAATGTATTTATATTCCTTTGATTGTTGTGTGTTTGTTATATAATAATAATTAAAAAAACAAATGCTTACTACATCTGTGCCATAGCTTCCACAGCAGCCTTGTAGTTACTTTCATTTTGTGGAATCCATGAGAGGCACAAGATGGGAAGAAGTCTTTAATTACTGAAAATTTCCACCACTGGGATGAAATTACCAGCAATGGTGATAGTTGGTAAGTAAACACTCCCTCCTCCCCCCCCCCCGTGGCTCCCTTGGCTTTCCAACAATGGAAGGGCTTCCCCTGAAGCCATGGGGCAGATGTAGGAAGTGTTTAATTTCCAAAAATCCACCCCCGCTTATGACAGCTGCTTGCAGGTGTAGTTATGCCAACATGATTTCAATCACTGAATGCAATCACATGCTACCAATTCAACAATTATGTAAGTTCCATTGATTCAATGGATCTACTCTAGCTGGGACTATCAATTACACTGAGCTTACAGTTCTAAAAAGTGGCAACATGCTGGGCCTGAAAAAAAAAAGAATTAACAAAAAGTCATTTTACCAGAACACAGTTGATTAGAAGCCCTGCAGATATTACTGTAAAATTTATTTTGTTAATGCAGCAGATGACCTAGTTTTCCAATAAGCAAGATATCCAAACACATGTTAGATGAACAGCAATGACAACAGCAAAAAATATTTTAAGAACACTAGAGAGGGGGGAAAAACACTGCTGTGGCAAGCAGCAATAAACACACCTGCACCAACAGCAACAGGTTACTAAGCAAGACCAAAGATGACCCAAAATGCATAACACATTCTCTTTACAAAACACACACACACACACACACACACACACACAAACAACTCTGTGACATTTCTCCAGGCTTTCAGGCAAGAGATACTAAGGATTGAACCTGGGACCTACCATGTATAAAGCACACGTTGTATCACTGAGCTATTGCCACTTATCTTTGTAGGCAGAGGTCTTGAGATAAAATCTCCACTCAACCATGATGTTCCTGCTCTCCCTTTCTGCCTCCTACTGAAATGTAGGAGAATGTAACAAGAATACATAACCCTAATGACAGCAATTTTTTTAAAAAAAGGACATTTGTTGACATCTGAATCCACTCTCCTTAAAATAACTAGTTTGCTTACACTAATGTATGCACCTAATTTACAATATTTTGGCTGAAATCTGGTCACTTTGTTATGCAAAAGGCATAATATTCATAGTTCTTAGCCAACAATTAATGAGTCTCGGCTCATCAATTTTGTGTGTGAGAGAGAGCCCACTGGCTTGGTATGTGCTTGAGGATCTCAGTGGAAACGCATTAACTGCTGGCTAGGAAAAACTGGATGCTATCCCTTTCGTAAGAAAAACATGATTTCAGCCTTTGTGTATTGCATTTCAGCTAGGGATGCACAAATATGATCTGCTTCATAGAAGTCCAAATTGTTTGTCTCACAAATAACAAGTGATTCACTAAATCAAACGTCGAACCCCCTGCTCAATGCAGGAATACAAATCAAAGCAGATCTGACAGATGGTCATCTAACTTTCTGTTCAGTGCCTCCAGTGTTGGAGCACTCACCATCTCCCAAGGTAATTGGTTCCATTGTCATACTGCTCTAACAGTTAATAAGTTTTTCCTGATATTCAGCCTAAGTCCTGCTTCCTGAAGCTTGAGCCCATTATTACAAGTCCTGCTTTGTGATATGATCAAAAACAGATCCTGCCCCTCCTCTGTATGATTACCTTTCAAGTATTTGAAAAATGCTATCATATTTCCCCTCAGTTGTCCTTTCTCAAGGCTAAACATCCCCAATTCTTTCAGTCTTTCCTCACAGGGCTTGGTTTCCAGTCCCCTGATCATCCTCCTTGCCTTCCTCTGAACTACAGTAGCTCCAGTTTGTTGGCATCCTTCTTGAAATGGGGTGTGTAGAAGTGGATACACTATTCAACCAGGGCTGAATAAAGAGGAACTAATACCTCATGGGATTTGGAGCTTATACTTCTGTTAATGAATCGTAAAATAGCATTTGTCTTTTTTGCAGCCACATCACATTGTTGACTCATACTCAGTTTTTGTTCTACATCAACTCCAGAATCCTCTTCATAATATTACTGAGCCAAGTATCCTGCATTTTGTAATTGTGCATTTGGTCCCATCCCCCATAAGTGTAGAACTTTGTACTTATCCCTCTTAAATTTCATTCTGTTGTTTTCAGCCTAGTTGAAACAGAATCTTTCTCTCTCTCTTCAAGACCAGTATACTCAGATGCCTGAAATACAATACATATACTAAGAAGATCTTACTAACTCCGGGAGGCAGTGGAAGACAGGAAGGCCTGGCGTGTTCTGGTCCATGGGGTCACGAAGAGTCAGACAGGACTAAACGACCAAACAACAACAACAACAATGAGATCTTGGGGCCGTTGCCTCAGAGTTACCTGGAAGTTGAGTCATGGCAACTGGACATCCAGACGTCCAGTTGCCATGACTCAACTTCCAGATAACCTCATCTGGATGACTGAGAATCTTCACAGATATATTGCCTCAGAGTTGGTTTGATTCTAAAACTGATTAGTCAATTTTACTTAATTATAAACTTGTTGGTGTAAATTAGCAAAGTTTTGTCCCAGTCCAGGCAGTCCAGTTGAATGATGCAGACAAAGACAGCTTCTTTCAAGTATATTTACAATATATACAAAAGTTCTAGCAGTACAAACTAGCAGCACGACAGCATGATATTCATCAGAAGAGATCCTCCATCTTCTCCACACGTCCACACAGTTATACACATGCACATTTACATATAGCCAGTCAGTAAGGACATTGCATCACCCTAGACAGTACTTCATTTAATACACATACTGCGTGACTCAGCATTTTGCACACCTGTCAAATATGGCTGCTGATTATCATAGGCCTTGTTCTGCCTCAGTGTGGAAATTATCCTTGACAAAACTGCACCATTCAGTACCATCTTCAATCACCAGAGAGCAGAAATCCCTCATCCTCTGTAGAGACAGAGCAGTAGTGATGTCTGCAAGAGTGATTTATCCAGAATGTTTCTATGAAGTTGAGTGTGATGCTTCTTCATGCAGAGCTCTCAAATTTGTCAAATAGTTAAAACAGAGCAAGGGGAGGAAGGGAGGGAGACACACAGAGAGAAGATCCTATTGCTGGGTTAGCAGTGATGAGTGAGCAGAGGGCAAAACTGAATACATAATAGAATGAAGGAAAAATACCAGTGAGAAGAAACGCAAATGGGTGGAGAGAGAAGAAAAAGAACAGAGGGAAAGAGAAAGTACCAAATCAGGATGGGAAAATGAATGCAAAAGTACAGTACTTGCTTCTACTAGTTAAGAACTAGTACAGTTTTTCAGACACTTTGTGCTTGTGTCTTATGATATTTAAGAGAGGGTTAATAATCTGAATCTTGATCAAGTTTGGTCAGGGGAAGTAAGGGTTTTTTGCCCCCATGCTCCAGAATCCTGCATTTCTTTATAGTTTTAATGTGCACAGTGATACACTGTGTTGTAATAATGTGTAACACAGGTGCCAATTATGCCAACATATTACAGCGCAGCTTTGTCCCACCCTGGGAGAATTGTTCTGAACCCTCTCGGAGGTGGTCAAACCAGATTGTGTTGTATCTCTTCATGGCACTCCTCATTTGCCACCTCACTCTGCCGAACGTGAGAACCATCCCTGACAACAGATTTTGATGACAGAAGGAGGCATTAAAATCACCTCTATCTTTCACTTTGTTGATGAGATTCTCAGGTTCCTCAACTACTCTCAGAAAAAGAGCAATATTAGTGCAATATATTAGTATATATTGAGTGTGAAACAGAACATCTCTCAGTAAACTCCAGTTTAACTTATCTTCTGTCAAGCTATAGGACTTGTTTTCTTTACAGGATTAATGCCAATTTTTCAGTGAAAATTACTTAGGATTAGTAATTTTAATAATATTAGTAATATTAGTAATACAAGGACAATTTTGCTCTGCACTGCTTTCCTAAACTACTAGGATTTGTTTTTCTTTTCCTTTGCTACCTGAAAGAGGCATAAAACGTTGAATGTCCTGCCAAAACCTCTACAAAAGCATGGGTTAACCTGCATCAGAAAAAGGCCCTCAGGTCTCTTATCCTGACATCCACAGATGCCAGGACATATGTTCTCTTTTTCCCCAGCTGTTGGAACTCAACTCTTTCCGATGGCCTTTGGAGCGATTTGCCGATGGAGAAGCATCAGAACAGATTTCTGCTTTGACTTGGCGTCATTAATCAAATCATTCTGTGACATTAAAGCATTCAGGAGTTGGTAAAGGTGTGAGGTCGGTGGACATGAGACATGCTGAATGGCTCCATGGGATGTGTCAAAAGTGACACAAACATACAGCTTCTGTGATAGATGGATGATGAGATGCAAGAGCAACTTCTGCTGTTCATACCCTTAGCCTTAGTTGACTTGGCTACTTTGGATGAACTCAGATAGCCATTTACTTAACACACCACCTACTATGCTATGTGTATAATTATTTCATGGTCTGAATTATTTAGGTCCTCAACTTTAGGGCCAGGACATTTGAAAGTCCATCTTTTTCTGTGTGAGCCTGCCTGCCTCATGAGATCATTTTTGGAAGCTTGTTAGTATGTCTCAAAAATCCTTGAACTACTTCTAGTTACAACTAGGGAAAGGGTGCTTTCTGATTATTGTACCTAGGTTCCAGATCTTCCTTCCAATCCTACTTGGTCTCATTTCATTAGCAGTATTCAGAAAACTGGCTTTTAGGAAGACTTTGGGTGGGTGCATCTGTACAACACAACAAGCATGAATGTTGGCTCGTAATGAACCAGTATCAATGGGAGCAGTTAAGCAAACCACAGAGCTTCACATCACAATTGGCTAACTGGCAGAAGCCAGCATCCCTCATCTGCTTAGTTCGTGTCTAACAGGCCTGTGAAAGCAGCATAGAACAAATCCTACATTCTGTCTCAGGGGGAACAAATCAAAGAAGGGAAACTGCCCACTGCCAACCAACTGCCCACCTGGACAAGACTCTAGCTGGACCATCTAGACACCACTTAATAGACTTTGAAGTGAAGTAGGAAGATGAAAGAATAACCAAGTAACATTGGGCTATTTGGATACTGGCCAAATTTTCTGTGACTGTGGAAAATTTCAATCAGTGCAGCACTTATCTGCATGCAATTTATGCCCTACTATATGTGCAAAAAAAAAAAAAATCTAGCAAATGGCTGAGATGACACCATTGAAGTGACCTGCTTATTCAAAAGTAGTCTAATTATCCCAACATTTTAATTTGTTTTTTATTTTGCCTAGGTAGGTAGGTAGGTAGGTAGGTAGGTAGGTAGGTAGGTAGGTAGGTAGGTAGGTAGGTAGGTAGGTAGGTAGGAAGGAAGGAAGGAAGGAAGGAAGGAAGGAAGGAAGGAAGGAAGGAAGGAAGGAAGGAAGGAAGGAAGGAAGGAAGGAAGGAAGGAAGGAAGGAAGGACTGCCAAATGACTCCATACCCAGCCATAGAGCAAAGAGGTGTAATTGGGCATCTAGCTGTGATATGGGACTCGGATTGCTTTCAGCTCTTTGATAGATTACCTATGCCGGGGACTGGATGTGCAAAGGGCAGCTCTATTAGCTCTTTTAGCAGCTCTTGATGCCATCAACCATGCTGTCAGGAAGTATTTAATTACAGTGATGTGTATTTCTGTGAGTCATAAAAATAATGAAAGACCCAAGTCGAGAAAAATAGTTACCTACCCATGCCGCCACAAAGTTGCTATTTAGAAGTCTGAATGGCATAACGTATCCATTTCTAAAGTTGCATTCCTGCTTTCCACTCTGGGTACAAATTCACTTCCCCCACACAGGATAACATTTGGGAATTATCTCGTCAGATTAAAGGTTTCTACTTTTAGAAATGTACTTGACAGAAGTGCGCAATGATAGCTTACCTGTGTGCATCTTTTTTCCTCACAGTTTTTCCTCAGCTGCCGGATATGTCAGGACTACAGAATGCTCCTATGGATGGCCAGGCTGGATCGGGCATTGGAGGCATTGTATTGCAGTGGTCCCCAGCTTTCCTGTTGGCTTAGGCCCAGAAGGTGGTGCTAGGGAATCACTGTTTGATGCCACAGCCTTTGCCGTATAGTATCCCACAGGTGCTTCAGTATCTATGTCAGAATCAGTCAAACATGGCCTGCAGACTGAACGCAGCCCAGAATGCTGTTTTTATGGCCCTGCAGAGCCAAAATTGGTTAGAAAATACCATCTTCTGCTCCTAGAAGTCTCTAGGAGCAGCGCTTTTGCTATAAAATGGGGCTTAGGGATGTCAAACCTCCTAAAATGCCATCAGCATTTAAAACAAAACAGGATATTGTTCCAGAACAGAAGTGGCATATTTTTCCACATCTTTCTGTACTTTTCACAGTCTGGCATGGTTCCCACTGGATTCTAGAGGCAGAAAATTGGCCTCAGGGCCCTTCAAAGCTGCCCATCTCTGACCTGTCTGAAGCCACCAGTGGAAGTCATTCAGTGCTTTAGAACAAGGTGCCCCCAGTATATTGATGGCATTCAGCACACCACCCTCTTTCTTCTTCTCATCTAACACCAAAGAAGCCATCGATACTCTTAAAGGTTGCTAAGATTTAATAATGGGTTGGATCAGTGGTTCTTAACCTTTGTTACTCGGATGTTTTTGAACTGCAACTCCCAGAAACCCCAGCCAGCACAGTTGGTGGTGAAGACTTCCGGGAGTTACAGTCCAAAACACCTGAGTAACCCAAGGTTAAGAACCAGTGGGTTGGATGATGGTAAACATGCTGAAATGAAACACAAACAAGATGAACATTGCTCCCTATTAGAAAACCAAGCTCTAGGATGGGGAGTTTAAATTGGGGAGGACACATGTTCTCATTTTCCCCCACCCCAAAAGATCAGATTTGTCATCTGGGAATGCTCCTTAACCTAGTACTGAGTCTGAATTCCTGGCAGGGGGAGGTATGCTGTGGCAAGGAGTTTCTTTCCATCACTTGGTCCAATGAGGCATCTACAGCCTTTTGTGAGTCATCTTCCCTCAGCAACAGTCTTCTAATGCCCCCTACTCGACTGCAATATTGCCAACTTGAAGAGCATCTGAAAGCTTCTAATGGTTGGTGCAAAACGGTACTGAGAGAAAGCCATTTCAACATAGAAACACCTGCACTATTTGTAAATTACTTTTTAGGTCCGATTGAAGGTGTCTGTTTTATCCAGAAATAATCCTTGGAAAGCCTGAGGCACTTCTATGCCACAATCTGCTGTGGTTCCTCCCACAGTCACTGCAGCACGGGGTGTCCCCCTTCCTGACCATCCTTCATGTTTCTATATCAAGTTGGGGGAATCTCCAGCCCATTCAATCCATAGAGTTTCCCCATCTGGTCCATGGAGGATAGTTCATATTACCCCATCCCCTGTTGTGGGGAGATATTCTTCCACATCATAGGCTGATACTGTAGAAATCTCCCTTGAATGATCTCTGAAGGATGCCTCTGAAGATCATGGCAGGGGCATCAGTCACTAGAGAGACTGCAGAGGCAGCAGAGGGAAGGGGGCAGCAGAGCGTGTAGGGGGGCTCCAGGCACAAAATGGAAAATGAACCAGTTCATTTTTCCAGGGTTTGAGGCGGTTTGTGGTTTGTGGGTATCCATCAAAAATGATTTTAAAAAACACTCCAATTCATTCCCCCCCCCCCCCCGTTTCTGCCCGTCTCTATCAGCCACGCATCTCATGTCCGAAGAACTAGATACCACACAAAAGAAAAATGTCAGCATGGCCTCTCCACATATTTACTAATTGTAAAAATTATTTTATTTAAAATATAAACCTAAAAGTAGTGATTAAGTCTACAAATATTTTAAAAAGAATTAAACACATTTTATATTTAAATGGTTACTAAAACCAATACTAAAAAGACATTTAAAAGCAATAAGGCACAACAATCTGTTAAAAAAAAAAAACCCTCTCAGACAGCCAGTCACTCAGGGAAAGGCTGTCTGAAGAGAAAGGTCTTCATCTGCTTGACGAAGGATAGCAAAGTTGGGGCCAGACTGGCCTCCTGTGGGAGGGAGTCAAAGAAAGCCCGTCTCCCATATGCCCACCAAGTGCACCAATGAAGGAGATGGGACTGATTATCTTAACACCCAGGGAGGCTCATAAATGGGGATGTGGTCCTTGAGATACCTTGGACCCAAGCTGTTCTGAGCTGTATAGGTTAAAAACAGCACTGGGAATGGACTGGCAGCCAGTGGAGCTGCTATACTACAGGAGTTATGTGATCCTTGGAACCAAACATATTACAATCTAGCTGCGGCATTTTAGACCTGCTGGTGTTTCTGAACACTCTCTAACAGCAGCCCCAAGTAAAACATGTTACAGTAATCCAGCTGGGATGTAACTAGGGCTTGTGCCACCGTGGCCAGATCAGAGCTCTCAAGGAACAGGCACAGCTGGTGCTGTGGTTTTAAGTGTGCAAAGGCACTCCTGGCTACTACCACAACCTGAACACCCAGGCTCAGAGATTAATCCAGGAGCACATCCGAGCTGCACACCAGTGTTTTCAGGGGAGGGTAATCACATCCAGGGTGGGCTGCATCCCTATCGACTGACCAGGAACACGTCTGTTTTGTCTGGATTAAGTTTCAGTTTATTCATCCTGATCCAGTCCATTACTGACACCAGACACTGGTCTAGAGCCAAAATTGCTTCCTCAGATTTAGATGGCTATGAGAGATAGAGGTGGGCATCATCCACATCCTGGTGACACTGAACCCCAAAACTCCAGACAACCTCTCCCAGCAGTTTCATGTAGATGTTCAATAGCATAGGGGACAAAACAGAACCCTGAGGGACTCCACAGGCCAGGGTGTTGAGGAGGAGTCCCTCAGCACCACCTTTTGGGTTTTCCCCTCCAGGAAGGACCACAGCCACCATAAAACGGTGCCTCCAAGTCCCATCCCAGAGAGACGGCCCAGAAGGATAAAATGGGTGCTGGTATTAAAAGTCACCGAGAGGTCCGGCAGAATCAACATGGACACATTCCTGCTGCCCAGTTGGTGGCATAAGTCATCCAAGGCGGCCAAAGCAATCTTTGTCCCATAATGAGGTCTGAAGCCAGATTGAAATAGATCTAGACAATCCATCTCACCCAGGAATCCCTGGAGCTGAGAAGGCATGACCTGCTCCAGTGAATCCATTTCTAACGAAGGTGAATATAAAAGAAGAAAGAAAAGTATTGGCCAATTAAGAAAAACAGAAAGAGCCATGAAGATATTTGACACACACTGCACGGTGATTATCCGTGCAGTAATCACACTGTGATTATCCTTTGGGACTATTGTGTATCCACTAAATAGATACTCCTATTTGCATAATTTGTTGTTGTTGTGTGCTGTCAAATTGGACCCGATGTATAGCAACACTAATAGGGCTTTCAAGGTGAGATATTTCAGAAGTGGCTTTACTATTTCAGTGAGTTTCCATGGCTGAGTGGAGATTTGAACCCAAGCCTCCTCCTAGTCTCTAGCTCTACACCACCCTGCGTAGCCCTGCATAATTCATTAGAAGATACAAACCTTGATACCTTCCCTCCCTCCCTCCCTCCCTCCCTCCCTCTTTCTCTTTCTCTTTCTCTCTCTCTCTCTCTCTCTCTCTCTCTCTCTCTCTCTCTCTCTCTCTCTTTAAGTTTGCATTTCCACCAGATACTTTGAAGGCATGTTGTTCATTGATAGGACTGGGCAGTGTTGAGAACAATTTGCCAGTTCCTCTATATTAAATATACTGTCTAAAAATGATACATAGATAAGAGAACAGCAGGTGGTGCTGCAGACTAAAGAATAGAGAAGAGGACCCAGAACAGAGAAACTCTTTGGGTTGCTAAGTCACATCTATTCTCAAAGAAGAGAAAAGGTGAATGTTTGTTCATGTAGATTTAATAAGAATTTTCTGCCACATTGTCTACTTGATAGTAAGCTTTTTTTTAAAAAAAAAGTTTCACTAGAGATCAAGGCTAAATTCATCCATATTATACTTTCCCCAATTAGTATGGAACAATAAAGGAAGTTTATAAGAAAAAAACTTGACTCATTCAGAATTGAAATGTGGTGTTGGAAGTGAGATTTACAGATCCTATGGACTGCCAGAAAGGTAAATAACTGGGCTCTATATCAAATCAACTCTGAACTCTAGTTAGAAGCTAAGAAGACTTACCTGCAGGTATGGTACTTTGAACATCTCATCAGAAGACTCAACCCACTGGAAAAGACAATAATGCTAGGAAGAGTGGGAAACATGAGACGGAAAATGAGGTGGATCCATTGAATAAAGAAAGCCATGACCTTTATTTTACAGGATTGCAACAACACCTGAACAGCTCATAAAAAAGAATTGCCATTTCCAGACACACCCCAAGAGTCGTCACTCAAGAAGGGTGTCCCAAAAGCAAGTGTTACAAAAAGCTGCAAGGACTACTCACAGGATACGTATTAGCCCATGCAGCCCAGATTTCAGTCATCAAAATTGTTTTCATAGGGTACTCCAGCCCAAAGAGTTAATAATACTAATAATGACCTTTGAACTGCAGAACTGGAAGGGACCCTATGGATCATCAAGTCCAGCCCCTGTCAAGGGGGCACAGTGGAGAATTGAACTCCTAAGCCACTGAGCTATCCAGCAGTTCTTAGAAGGCCAGGACTTTTTGGTTACTAGGGGCACATGGTTACATCATCTATTAGCTAGTGGTTTTTCCAAGCAAAATGTTCTCAGCTATCCCTTATGTAATGTACAGTGTGTTGAGGTGGTCTGATCTTGAACGGACAAATGTTTCAGGCTGTTTGGCTGTGTTCTGGAGGCCAAACAGCCTGAAAAACCTACAACAATAATCAGATCCTGGCCATGAAAGCCTTTGAGAATACAACTCCTTTGCTTTACCAAAAGGCCTGCTCTTTTTGAAGGTGATGTGACTGATACGCCGGGGCTGTTGATATGGATGAATGGAGCATTCTGCATTTTTCAACTATCCTCTGAGGATTCTTGCAGGTAAGCTCCCAGAGCACAGAGTGCTGTCCTCTGAAGATCCCGGCCACGGAGACTGGTGAAACGTTAGGAAGAACAACCTTCAGAACACGGCCAAAGAGCCCGAAAAACCCACAACAACCATAAGCTCCCATACTTTACAATTTGCCCTATGCCACTGCAGGACACTGCACAGATGAATTTGACCAAGGTGAGCATGCTAGTCTCGAAGCTATGTGCCCCACCCCAGTTCTCCTCGTTCTCTGCTGCCACTTGCTTCTTCCACCCTACCTCCTTTCCCTCTAGCCTTCTTTCTGAAGCTGAATCATCACTGCAATGCTGTGATGATTCAAGGAACAGAAGCCGGCCACACTTATTGATTATCTGAGCACACTGCTCAGCTACTGCTTTGATTATTCGTAATATGAGAAGTTCAATCATCCTGATTCTAGTATACTAAGTGTGACTATTAAACTGAGAACAGCAACCATACTTTCTCCTTCTCACAATTAATGGCATGTTTTGTTTATTAATTGATACTCTCACACACACCTCTTTCAAGTTTGTTTAAAGTTGTTACTGAGGGTTGGTTCCTATGCTCAATCCAGGTATTTTCGTATCCCTGTCTTAAATGAACAAAACGGTTGACTAAGAGTCATGATAAAACAAATTAAATAAAATCCTAGTGGTTCCTGGCGATGTGTCTGCCTTGGACCTCTGTCCTGGTACTCAAAAAAGATTATGAGCATACCTGTAGTGTAAACATAGAGCAAAGATAGATGAGCTTTGTAATTAGGAGTACAACTTCCCTAACATTGTTCTTTTTACTACCATGATGTTTTCAAAAGGAATAAATTAGCTTGCTTTTGTTTTGTGATGAGGTGATATGCACAGAATTCACTTGCAGGCTGGTTGAATAAATTTCAGAAGCCTTGAAACTGTGCATATTTGGAGGCATAAGATTTTATCATCTTCTAACTGCAAAGCACACGTTTCCGCTTTTAAATTCAGTTTTGTACTGGTGTGTGAAGACATGCCCTGGAAAATCATAGGAACTGTAATTAGGTGAGGATGCTGGGGAAAAATTGTTTATAACAAGGCTGGGAAACATGTGGAGCTTTAAGTTTGCTCCTCTACAATCGCCATCATGACTGAACATTGCCCATTCTGGTTGCATCTGGTAGAAGCAGGAGCCCAGAAAGATCAAGGATAGCCTAAATTTTATATCATTGGTTTGTTGTTGTTGTTTAGTCATTAAGTTGTGTCTGATTCTCCGTGACCCCATGGACCAGAGCACGCCAGGCCCTCCTGTCTTCCACTGCCTCCCAGAGTTGGGTCAAATTCCTGTTGGTAGCTTCAATGACATTGTCCAACCAACTTGTCCTCTGTCATCCCCTTCTCCTCTTGCCTTCACACTTTCCCATCATCAGGGTCTTTTCCAGGGAGTTTTCTATTCTCATGAGATGGCCAAAGTATTGGAGCCTCAGCTTCAGGATCTGTCCTTCCAGTGAGCACTCAGGGTTGATTTCCTTCAGAATGGATAGGTATTCCATTCAAAAGCATCAATTTTTCAGCAGTCAGACTTATTTATGGTCCAGCTCTCACTTCCATACATCGCTACCAGAAAAACCATAGCTTTGACTATGTGGACCTTTGTTGGCAAGGTGATGTCTCTGCTTTTTAAGATGCTGTCGAGGTTTGTCATTACTTCCCTCCCAAGAAGCAGGCGTCTTTTAATTTCATGGCTGCTGTTACCATCTGCAGTGATCATGGAGCCCAACAAAGTAAAATCTGTCACTGCCTCCATATCTTCCCCTTCTGTTTGCCAGGAGGTGATGGGACCAGTGGCCATGATCTTAGTTTTTTTTGATGTTGAGCTTCAGACCATTTTTGGTGCTCTCCTCTTTCACCCTCATTAAGAGGTTCTTTAGTTCCTCCTCACTTTCTGCCATCAGAGTGGTATCATCCTTGTATCGGAGGTTGTTGATATTTCTTCCGACAATCTTAATTCCGAGGAATTGGGATTCCTCCAATCCAGCCTTTCACATGATGTATTCTGCATGTAAGTTAAATAAGCAGGAGGACAATATACAATCTTGTCGTATTCCTTTCCCCATTTTGAACCAATCAGTTGTTCCATATTCAGTTCTAACTGTTGCCAGTATAGATTTCTTAGGAGATAGATAAGGTGGTCAGGCACTCCCATTTCTTTAAGGAATTGCCATAGTTTGTTGTGGTCCACACAGTCAAAGGCTTTTTCGTAGTCAATGAAGCAGAAGTAGATGTTTTTCTGGAGCTCTCTGGCTTTCTCCATAATCCAGCGCATGTTAGCAATTTGGTCTCTAGTTCCTCTGCCCCTTCGAAATCCAGCTTGTACTTCTGGGAGTTCTGTGTCCTCATACTGCTCATTATTTGTTGATGTGGACTGTTACAGCTGTCTACAGTTTTTTACTCTTGTTTTTGAAAGGATAGCTCTTCAAACTGTCATGAGGAGCACTCATACTTACAAATTCACCACTGATCCATTTCTTTCAGCTGACTCTCTCTTCTTAAGCCATTACTGCAATTTCCTATAAATATTGATTTGCACTGAAGTAAACCATCTCAAAAGTAATTCATCTGAGCTGATGAATCAGAGTGTCAGTGAACTGCATTGACTTGATCAGCCAGTTCTAGTTCCATTCTGTTTCCAGCACAGTCCTGAAACTTTTGACGTATGCAGTCCAGTTTGAATGCCAGCTCTCATCCGAACCCAGTCATATCAGGACACAAGTATCATGACTCATGATGAAGGCTACTGTTTGTGCAACCTAGACATGACTTTGAGCCTATTGATACACTTTGAAATTGAGAAACAGAGAGGGAGAGGGAAAAAACACCACTATGTTTTAAATCCTTTAGAAAAGAAGCTTTACAAGTTGAAAGCATTTAGAGCAGTCCGTCCACATCGTTTAATGAATAAAGTTTAAATATGTCAGTTCTAGCCTTGTACATGAAGAGGAATGCAGCAGGAATACTGGTTTTATAGCCTCTCTTTGCCAGCATAAAACTAATATTTGGCTGGCTTCACAAAAAAGGCAATTATGTATCTGCCAGATTCTCAGCTAACGCAAAGCTATATAACATTACTGCAGTCTAATACACCAATGTGAGTTTACACCAGGAGGAAGGATTTGGTCCATTCTGTTTAATATTCATGTTCGTGCATAAGGAACATTCCATTCCTGCTCAAGGCTCACTTGAGGCGTCTGTGTCTGCCTTTTAATCTGTTGGGTTGTGGTTTTTTTTTTAAAAAAAGGAAGGTTTTCAACTGCAACAAATTTTATTTAACTGTGGATGCAATCCTTAGCATATTTGCCAGAAAATAAACCTTACTGAACATGACCAAGATGCTATTAGGGTTTTAATCTGGAGCAAATAAAATAGCAGAAGTCATGGCAGCAAATTGCAGCTAATTAACAAGGTGCCTGCCATGACCTGTGTGATTTCACTTTCTCTGGAGTTAATATCCTACCAGGATTTCTGCCAATGACTTTACCTTCAAGTAAATATGCATTGGACTGCACAATGGCTTTTCTGTCAGCTTTGAAACAACTGTTTCTGGGCAAAATGCTTGATCAGCTATGCATACAGTATATGCAGCAGTCAGTTTATTGGAATACTCAGTGATTATTGACTAATCAGTAGAAAAAGATTTAGTCCAGAAATCTTCACCACCCGCTGTGCTGGCAGGAGTTTCTGGGAAATGCAGTTCAAGAACACCCGTGCTACCCAAATTGGGATCCACTGGTTTAATCAATAAAGGACTTGATCACACCTGCAACAGAATCCCAGTTATACCAATTTGACCATTTTTTAGATTGCTTCATAATTTTCCATTCACATGACACGCAGCCAACACTGATTCATTTGCCCCGGTAAGCATTTTATTTCCCCCTCACTGGAAAGGTTGTTTTAAATTGTACCAATGATGAATTGCTTCAGTCCTTATCATTTCAGGATGTGTGAACATTGCTATCAATTTATTTCCATTGCAAAGGGGTTAGATTTCTGAGTACTTTATTATTATTGTTGTTGTTGTTATTATTATTATTATTATTATTATTATTATTGTTGTTGTTGTTGTTGTTGTTGTTGTTGTTGTTGTTGTTGTTAGGGTTATTAGGGTTATTAGGGTTATTAGGGTTATTAGGGTTATTATTATTATTATTATTATTATTATTATTATTATTATTATTATTATTATTATTATTATTATTATTATTATTATTATTATTGGAATATCAGTAAAGCAGCTTGTTTTTGCTGCTACTAGTTAAAACAGCATAAATACATTGCTCAGAAGGAGACAACTCAAAGAAGACAGCCTCCCCCCATACACACACTTGTGGGTGAAAAGGGGCTTGAAAGAGAGACATTTCTTGCTCTCTTTTTTTAAACCCTGCTTTTCACAATACACTTCCTCATCCCAATGCTATCCAAAAGGGAAACAAAGCCAGGGAAAGATGTGCTGGAAAATAAAGGAAAAGGGAACAAGTGAGTAAAGGAGGGAAGGGAAAAGGGGAGGAGGAGAGAAGGCACGTCCTGCTCTAGTGCTCTACAAATATACCACTTTTGCTTTTTTTAAAAAAAAGGTGGGGGTTTGATTACCCCAAGAAACAGCAGAGAAAATGAATCAATACAAAATTAAAGAGCAGTGTGGCCTACTGTACCAGCTCAAATAGAAAGATTAATTGATGTCGCTAAAAATAATATGAACACTCCTGCTGATATATATACCACATGACTGCTGGGAAAAATGTGTTGGTACAACAGAGGTATGAAAAGGGTCAGTATAACTGGGGTTCTTTTCTTATGTGTGATTGAGTCCTGAATGGCATTGTCCTTTACATGCCTATTTTAATAGGATTGTTGCCTAAGTCAAATATTGCCTGCCTCTTGTGTGTTAGAAGAGACAGCAGCCAAGCTAATATGTGGATGCAGACCTGAACATCTGAACAGTTAGTACAGCACACTCACCTTTTTTGGAAGGAAACCAAAATCATATCCGTGCTTCTTGTTCTAAAATAAAAAGTCGGTGTTTATGAAAGAAATATTTTTGAGATATGTTCTAGCTAAAATGGGATATGTAGGGAGTCATGGCTGCCCCCTCACCATTTTAGGAACAAAAGCAAGGTGCCCTCAGTCCAAAGGCTTCATTATTGCTGAAAAAGAGTGGACTTCTGTCTGGCCTTTTTCATGATAAACAGCAGGGGGAGGCCAAACATTCCCCCTTCATCTGAAGCAACAGCAGCAGGAACTCTTTCCTCATGGAAAGCTATATGCAAGATACCAACCATGTTTTTGTTTCACACTTTGTTTTCCAGTTGGAGTAACAAAAAGGTCTCGGCTCAGGTCTCTGTGCAAATCACTTTAAGCAAAAGCTATTTTCAACACAAAGGTCTTTTTAAATTACCTTTATTAAGTTTCATGATTTGATTTATGTTGCTATGACGATATTGGTACTTGATATCCCATTAGATTTGGTAGGCCCAGCATCAGGGGCTAGCAGTCCTGGTCAGTTGCTGGCAGTGGAAATCCTCAGTAGCTTCCCCCATCAACCCAAAATGACAGCTAGTCCTGCTTGGATTTCCTCTACAATCTCTCTTTCAGAGCAGAAATGAAAGGGACTAGGATTAGTGCCTGCCATTTTATTTCCCCTGTTTTCATATTACCCGCTGCTTCAATCTTCAGAGGTGGCATAAGGGAATTACACTGATGGATTCGATTCTCAGTATTTGCCAGTAAAGCCGTTTTTAAGGCTGCTCCCCTTGTACCACTTCCCATTAACACCAAGCTAAGGGGACTGATATGTGCAGGTGCCACCACTTCACCTGGAGGAGGACACTGCTGCCCCAGGACCCAGCAGAGGAGCATTACTGCTTTTGAAGACTAAGGACACTGGCTCTACCCAGGTGCTGTCCTGGTGATGCTGCTGTCAAGGGATCTATCTGGGAGAGACAGGGCCCCATCAAATAGGCGCCTACCTTAGGTGTTTGTGCTGCAAATGGGTGATTCAACATTTGTAGGAGGCAAGAAACATCACAGCCTCAAGGAAAGTTTGAAGCAGAAAGCAGAAGATGGTCAAGCTGCAACGTCACTCAGCAACCCAAAGCATGCTATCTCTCTGTGCTTGCAGTACTAAGCTTCTCCAGAGACAGACTGGCTCAGTGTTCAAAAGCACTTCAACTCCTGCTTTAAACTAAGGAAAATCTAAAGAGAGCCTCAGGCCCCAGTTATACTAAGCACCACACACAATTTGAGTTACAATTTAACTCCTGCCTGAAAGTAGAGGCCAACAGGTGAAGCATGCAGGATGGAGACCAACAATGCCCAGAGAGGAAAGGCCATTAGTTGGCATGCTACATAAACTGGCTTTATTCTCCTTCAGTGAAAGCTTACATCTTGTGACGCACAAAACCGGCAGGTGGTCAACGACATCACTTGGGCAAGACAATGCAAACCATGTCCTCTAATAACTCCAGATGGGTGTACATTTACCTTCTTGCTTCCTTTGAGACCCTGTTCTGGGAAAGATCTAGGCCAGAAGGGAGTAAAAGAGTAATTGAGCTGTCAATTTGAGTCAGCAATCATCTTGGCCCACAAGTTAGTTAAGCCAGCATTTTTATGACAGTTTAGAGCAGGCTTGTCCAACCTGTGGCCCGAGGGCCGCATGCGGCCCAGGTCAGCCCATAATGTGGCCCAGTGCAATTTTTTTTTAATTTTTAAACAAATTTCAAAGTTTCAAGTTACACTGCCAGCGCTTGCGGCCGGAATGTGGCTGGAGGATGTCAAAACAGTAGAGGGGGAGAGAGGGAACGAAGGAGCGGGAGTGGGAGTGGAGGGGAGAGGGGGGCTGCGTGACTGCATTGCACCATCCCCATAAATAGGTGGACCCCCTCCCGGCCCCATACAGCCACCGGAGTCGAAGCTGGCAGCCTTTGCTGTCTCAGATCGCAGCTGTCAGTAAGCGCACTTGGAGCGGGGCTGCAGAGGGCGGCTAGGGCTGCCCCCCCCCCCGCAGCCCAAACCAAATTTATGTGCGGCCCAAAGCAAATTTTCATCTTCTAATGTGGCCCAGGGAAGGTGAAAGGTTGGACATCCCTGGTTTAGAGCCACTCATTATCAAATTACAATTCTATGATGGAAATCCAACAGTAAGTCACAGCAACAGTAGGCCTATGGAATCAATAGAACTCCAATAGATATTGACTCACCAAATCCCCATAGGTTGAATGGGACAACTCTAGTTGTTAGTATTTGATTTCAGACAATGAATGCTTTCCTGGAAGCAAGTTCCACTGAACTCAGTGGAAATGACTAGCAAAAACATGATCAAACTGCATATCAATTTAGTGCAGGCCAGAGCCTGTGTAATGAATTGCAAGTGCTATAACTAAGTACAATACGTTACATGTTTTTGTAACAAGGGTATAAGGGTTTCCACCTTCCTTCCTTCCTTCCTTCCTTCCTTCCTTCCTTCCTTCCTTCCTTCCTTCCTTCCTTCCTTCCTTCCTTCCTTCCTTCCTTTGTTATTCTAGTTTTGACCAGAATTTTTCAAGTTTTATGCCAGTTTTTCATCAACTCTAAGATCTGTTTTTCTTCGAAAATAAAGTAATCAAAAAGTAATGGAAAAACAAGGAATAAAGTAATAAGCTACTTGTTGGAATCATAACAGTGAACAATGGCCAATGAACAATTTACATCAGACTACTTTTTAAACAGTAATGGGTAAGAGGAATAAATTGTTTTTAAAGGTAACTTTTCAAGTATGCTATGCATCACTAAGGATAACTGGTAATATACTGTGGGGACTTGACTTGAGAACTTAATCCGTATTGGAAGGCGGTTCTCAAGTCAAAAAGTTCTCAGGTCAAATCTGCATTTCCCATAGGAATGCATTGAAAACCATTTGATCCGTATCTGCTCTTTTCCGTCCATAGAAACTAATGGGAAACTGCTATTCCGCCTTCGACCACTAGAGGGGGATATTTTGTTTCTTTTTTTTCTTAGGTCAAGAAAGGTTCAGGGAAGGCAGGGAAAATACAGTCCAGGCAGTCCAGTACCAGGCAGTCCGAAGACTGTCTCCCAATCCACTCTCTAAACGCTGGGAGGAGTGAGGAAGCAGACAGGCACCCTTTTCACTGGCCAACAGTTAACTGAAAGTTCAAATTTTGCACTTTCCCTGCCTCCCACGTGGGTTTTTTTAAGTTCTTAACTCAAATCTAAGTATGTAAGTCAAGTCAATATTTTCCTATGAGAGTGGTTCTTAAGTCAAAATGTTCTTAACTCGAGCCGTTCTTAAGTCAAGACCCCACTGTAATGTAATCCCCACTATAGGCACTGATGTTAATCTAATCGTATTACATGGCCTGGTATCAAAATGTTTGGGTCAGTATTCCACTGGGGAATCATGGAGTGTGAGGTTCAAGCAGTTTTCCCCTTCTGTTGGGCTGTCCTTCACATAATACGGTTACATAATGCCTGTAAACTTAGTCACATGACCAATCTCTCAAAGAATAGTCCCCAGGGTGGAGGAGATTGCTGCACAGCAGCCTTGCAGACATAGTTTCTCATAACCAGAGCTACAATTTTGTATTTTATAATGCTTCGCAACAGTTTGCATGTTGTAATGTTTCCTTCAGATTGTTAAGAAGATAAATGAATGGTGAAAAGCCAAGGGCTGGCACCCACAGGCCAAAATCAGACGTTAGAGATAACCCGTACCTAGGAGAGGGACATTTCAATTTATGTAAGCTGCTAAGTATGGCAGCACAAGATTGTCTCTGGGCTCTGAAGCTATGCAAATCAGTTTGCTTTGTGTGTTATTGTTTTTAGAGTTTAAGCACAGGATTCTTTTGAAATCTGATTTCACAGAACTAGAAAGACGGCCCCACTCACCTCTCTGCAACATTAGCATGCCTTCAGCTCTATTTACAGGCTATCTCTAACATCTGTTTCTGGCCCCGGAAGCATAATGAGAGTCAGTGCCCCCATAGATGAAGCCAAACACAGTCAAGCAGTCTTTGACTATTGCCAGCAGAGGAGAAGAAAACCAGAGGCATGTAGGGCTGAATAGCAGAAGCTACTACAGTGCATTCTGTTTGGTTTGGGGTTTAGGCAACACCAAGTAGACAGCTAAGTAAAATGATAGTGAAAATGTGCCAGTTCAGCATCAGTTTTCACCTCTTTTTTTGTTTTGTTTTGTTCATTTTCAATGGGAATAGGAATTGGGATGGGGGTACAGGGGGTGGGGGAGAATAGTTAAGGATTGGGAAGGGGTAAAATTCCAGAGAGTGAAACACAATTATGCTAAAAAGGAAGATCACTTAAAGAAACAATTTAGCAATTTTCATCAGAGTATCTATAGTACTAATCTCTGTATTCCCTTGGACCTTCACATTTTTCTTTTGTCTATACTTTCCAATCCATATTTCTAACCCAATTATAAAATTGTTCCCAGTTTTTGAGTCCTTTTTGAGATAATCTTTCATTTAATGCTCCTGTTTGTACATCCATCTCTGCTACTTCCAGTATCTTTTCTATCAACTCCTCTAGGGACAGTACATCTTTCTTCCAATGTTTCCCATATACCCTGTTTCCCTGAAAATAAGACCTAACCTGAAAATAAGCCCTAGTATGATTTTTCAGGATGCTCATAAAATAAGCCCTACCCCAAAAATAAGCCCTAGTTAAGTGAAACCCTGCCCTCCATCATAGAGCAGCAACCAGAAGATGACATGACTGTTTCTGAATAAATGTAGATTGTTGTACACACACCAAAAAAATTCCCTGAAAATAAGCACTACTGCATTTTTGGAGCAAAAAATAATATAAGACCCTGTCTTATTTTCGGGGAAACACAGTAGTATCCTCGCTGAAGTAATTACATGTATTATCAAATATCTCATTTCTTTATCTACTCATAATATTCAATAAAAACATATTCTGGTTTAAATGGTATCACATGAGATACAAATTTTTGTAACATTTCATGTGCTGCTCTCCAATAATTTTTTGCTTACCTGCATGTCTACCAGATATGATAAAAAGTACCCTCCTGTATTTTTCATTTCCAACATTTGTTGGAGATATTTTCATCCATTTTAGACAGTTTAGGTCATATGCCATCTATAAAACTTCTTATATTTTTTTTCCTTTAAAAAATACTGGTTTTGTAAGGTAAACTTATTCTGCCAAATTTGTGCCCACTGTCCTAACTCCATATTATGACCAACATTTTGTGCCCATTTTATCATATAGTCTTTCACCACTTCATCTTCCATTTTCCCATTTAAAATATATTCATACACTCTTTAAATATTTTATAATTTGGCTTTAACAGTAATTTATCAAATGTTTTGTATTCTTCATAAAAGCCCACTATTTTATCTTTTACATACCTGGACTCTAATTGTAATCTTGTATACCAATCTAAAAAGACTTTCTGCTCCTATAGCTCCTCTCTAGTCTTTAACACCCCATTTTTCTAAAGCAAATCTCTATACCTCAAAAGTTTTGTTAAGTCCATTAAGGTTGGTTGTATAAATGCTTCTAATGGCAATACCCACCCTGGAATTTTATGATACATTTGATTTTGTATCTTATTCCAAATCCATAAGAAAAATTTTCTTATCATATGATTATTGAAAACTTTATGATCTTTAAATTTTCATACCATACAAAAGCATGTCACCCCAGGCTAAGACCATGTCCCTCCAGTTTAAGCAACCTCTCACTATCCAGAGTAATCCATTCCTTAATCCAGGCCAGTACACAGGCCTTATAGTAGATATCCCAATCCGGAACACCAAAACCCGTGCTTTGTTTAGAACCTTGAAATGCCTTCACTTTAATCCTCATTTATTTTTTATCTTGCCAAACAAATTTCATTATTTTTCTATTAAAGACCTGAAGAAGTGTTTGCGTTAACATCACTGGTATTATCTGAAAGAGAAAGATCAATTTAGGTAGCACATTCATTTTAATTACTGCTATTTTCCCCATCAATGAAAGTTGTAAATTGTCCCACTTTTCCAAATCTTTCTGTATCTCCTTAAAAATTTTCAAATAATTGTATTTTATTAATGCACTTGTCTTGTTTTTATTTGGATTCCCAAGTATTTGATTCTTTATATTCTCGAAGCCTTTCACGGCCAGGATCCGATGGTTGTTGTAGGTTTTTCAGGCTGTTTGGCCGTGTTCTGAATCCCTTTCTGTATCTGAATGTCTTTTGTAAAGTCTCCATTAATTTTGATTTTGGTTTTTCATTTAGTATAGATAGTCTTTATTAACATAATAAATCTTTTCCCCATGTCCATCAATTCTAGTTGCTCTATCATAACATTCCAGTTCAGGTTGTCGTATGCCTTTTCTGCACCAGTTTTCTCAAAGGCACACAACAACCAATCTGTATTAGTTGTTACAACGGTTCTGAGAGAGACAAAGCACAAAGCAAGGGGCTACTGAAGTGGCACTGAATGTGACACAAAAGTAGCAGTGGCACTGAGGCTGCTGGATTTGAGACTCAGGGTGCCCTGGTTACTTACATGACATAGGTTTGTTTTAAGTCAGTGAAAGATAGCCAGAAGAATGTTGTGTAATCATTGCTGAAAGGGTGAGTGGAGAAGGAATGATGGGTCACAGTTGGGCATTTGAATTTGAAGTACCTTCCAAAGTATGTCAATGGCCTATAGAATGCAGATATCGGATCCTATACGTGTCTCCTGAGAAGGGTGCCTCACTGTTTTCAGTGGAGCTTATTCTCAGTTAAGTGTGTATAGGACTGCAGCCTAAGGCAAGTTATTTTCATATTTCTAATGGTATGTATTTCTACTTTCCTACTTTGCCTGCAGCTGCTAAAAAGTTTGCTGATTGTTGAGATCTGAAAGGGACAGCAAATCTTCCTGCAGGGATTCTTTTCTTAAAATAGCCAAGCTTTTCAGGAAGTCATTTATTCTCTTTGTCCCTTTCAGTTACAGTGATGGCCTTTGGCCATATCTGCTCTCATCTAACATAATGACCTTTTCCCCCCCAAAAAAGATATTTCACTCGGTGAAAACTCCTCTTGTGTTCATCCCCAACAATTCTCTCTGATGTTTATAATAAATACCTCACATGCAGCATCAGAAGTACTTGAGTATTTATTTACCGATATATAGAATAGTTCCACAAGACTCTGAAAAACAATATACTTGGATCTATTCTAAACCAATGGTCTTCAACTATTGGGTTGGGACTCGTGTGTGAGTTAACGCTAACTTAAGATGTGACACCTGAAAATAATAGTAGCTTGCAGATCTAAAAAGACTGGGGGCTGTTGAGCTAACCAGGAGCACAGTACAGACTCTCATGGATCTGTTTTATCTATCACACAATGCCACCATATCAATCAACCAATTGATTAAATGAATGTATTTATGAACGCATTGCCAACACATTTCCATAAACTAGCTTTGTGAGAAAAGGTGTAACACATGTAAATGGCATGTATTGAAAGACCAAATGGCTAAAAGAGTCAGACTAAGATGCTTTTGAAAGACAGTATGGTGCAGTGGATAGAGTGTTGGATGAGGAGTTGGGGCACCCGGTTCAAACCCCTGTTAGCCATGGAAACTCCCTGGGGGTTGGCAGTGTTAAAATCACTCTTTAATGATTTCATATGCCTTGAAAACCCTATGAGGGTTGCCATACATCAGATATGACTTGGTGGCATATAACAAGCAGAATCCTTTCACTCAGGAAGTTGACCTTTGCCACAGGCTGGCCCAACAGGATTTTCACAGAATACTACTTCATTAGAAAAACTGCAGTCTCATGTTTGGGGGTAGTTGTGACACAATATCCCACCTTTTCATCCCCACTCTCTAGCTGTTCCAGTTCATTTGAGGGTATATGCCACAAAATCTTTCCTGGGTCCCCAAAGTAGAGTAGACGCCATTATCTCATCCCCAGCTATGAGGTAAGATTCAACTGCTACTTCAGATGGCTTTTGTACATGAAATGGAGAAGAACCACCCTTCCCTGTTAGTGAAACATCAGGACTTGCCACTTATTGCTTTCCATTTTATTCCAAAATTGCTCACTCTCTCACTTCCTATATATGAAATGCCTTCAACAGCCCCACATGTATTTACTTCCCTTCACACTTTGATTCCTTGACAAAATTCCTAGAATCTCCTTAAATACTATAATCAGCATTGTATATTTATATCACTCTATATTAGATAATTATAGACCATATTCAGATTCTTCAGAAAGACAGTGAAACATGTGATGGCTTCTCAACTTCAGCGTTCCTGGATGAAACTGATTGTCTACATTTGTTTTAGCCTGATTCAGGCTTAGTTATGAGATGGAAATAGATTTCATTGCCTTGGTGGGTGATCTGTAGTGGAAGGACAAGGGAGTGTTTCCCTGCTTAGTTCTGCACCACCAACCATCGAACCCTGCTGGGTTGCCTCTCCGGCATGAGACTTGAGGGCAGTGTTTACAGCAGTTCTGATCCTTCAGCGAGGGGCTATCCCAGAAGGTGGTGCTCAGGAACTCTCTACAATGGTAGCTTGATTTTTGGGTTTAGTCCTATTTCCCATGCTATTTAATATGTACATGAAAGGTGCTGTGGGAGATTGTCCCAGGTTTTAGGGTTCAGTGCCATCAATATGCTGATGACTAGACATGGGATATTTGTATTAGTCTCCCAAGGGATGAATACAAACTATGCAAGCTATGAACCAGACTTTTCAAGGTTCCTAGGCGATTTGGACTCTTCTCCCAGAACTGGCCAGTCCACTTACCACTCACTGTGCAGAGCACACAGCTGTCATGTTCGTGATGCAATAATAGTGGAAGTATCCTGGCCGGGGCTTCCCTGCCTCCCTGCATAGCCAACCACTCAGCAGCTGAGCAACATTGGTCATTGTGACTCCTCACCAGAGTGGTCAGCAGTACAGGGAGGCAGGGAAGCACCAGCCGGGTGACTTCCACAATTGGCATGTCATGAACAATGACAGCTGAGCATACCACACAGCAAGCAGTAAGTGGACTGGCCAGTTCTCGGGGAAGGGTCCAAATGGCCCAGGCACCTCTGGTGCCAATATTCTTATTTGTCTCCCCTGAGAGATTAATACAAACACTCCATGTCTACTGATGACACCTAACTCTTCCTCTTTCTTCCATCTAACCCCAATGAGACTACTTTGGTTCTAAACTAATCTCTGGTGTCAGCAATTGACTGGATGAAGGTGAACAAACTGAAACTTAATCCAAACAAGACAGAGGTGTTCCTGAACTGTCAAAAGGCAAACAAGGGAATGTGGATTCAGTCTGTAGTGGAGGGAGTCACACACTGTCCTTGAAAACTGAGAATCATAGCTTCCTTGTTCCCCTGGATGTCAGTGATAGCCATCACCCCCCCCCCCCCCCGGGCATGAATAGTCTTTATCACAGTTGGAACACTGCATAATGACTGGACTTTTTGTTAACAACTTATCTTTCACTGCATGATTGGCACTCGGGGTATATACAGCAAGCACATCCATTGTGTTTATTTTCAGGGTTCTGTACCTGCAGTCAAAGACTTCTTCATCACCAAAAAGGAGTGCAATTTTCATGCACAAGATTATCATCTAGAAAAATCTCACAAAGAAAAGCTCTTCATGTCTACTTAAAGATTCCAATTGATGTAGAAATTCTCCAGTGCAGAGGCTGTAACCCTGCTAAAATTCTCAGTCAGTAACATGTGCTAGAGTCTTTTCAGATCTGGAATGCAAAAGAACCAGTTACAGGGAGGCACTGGTGGGACATTTCATTTCCTTGAACCAAGAAATGTCACACCCAAGGAGTGCCAGCCAATGCATACATGTCTCTGTATAGGTCAGCTTTTGCAGGTAGATTCACTGAAAGAATGAATTTCCTAATTTTAGGAAGCATTGTACTGGAATTACTCTAGGAGATGTTGCTCAAAACCTTTAAGATTTTGGAGTAAACTCATAGTGGGCAAGGGGCCATGCTAGCTAGCAGTTGCAATATTAAAAACCAAACTTTTCTAACCTCTGGACCTGCATGGGGACCTCTGTTGTTTATCCTTTCATGTTGCTATCCTGATGCTGGTCTTTATCTCTGCATGTATTAGAGGGGGTGGACTAGATGGTCCTTGGTGTTCCTTCTGACTCTTAATCTCTATGATTCAATGAGAGTCCTTGGAAATACAGCCATCGTTGCTGATTCTAATCCATACTATGTCTCTTTGTGGAGGAATATCAGACAACAGTCATTTAATAAGGAAAAGCTGTTTTGCATGCAAATTGTAGCTCACCCAACCACAGTTGCTACAGAAACTAGTTGGAAGGTGTTCATAAGGGCAGCTGATGCTGAAATGCTGACACTACATGTTAATAAAGCTGAGCACACAGGAGAGGAGTCCAACACAACCTAACCATGCAATGAAAGGAAGTTATTAAACTTGCTTTTTCAGTCACTCCCTGAATCTTACATCTCCTGCGGTGGGGGGCAGGTCTGGGAATTATGGTTCAAAAACTAACTTCTCTGATTTCAGTGCATGGATGGCAGTGGAAGGGGCTAAGTGAGCACAAAAGCCATGCAGTAAGGGAATTCCGTGATTTGTAGGTAAAAAAGTAACTTTCCCAGTCTCTGGTCAGCACTTGACACCCATGGGTGGATCTTGGGACCCCATTTCCTCTTGGAAGAGCCAACACTACCCTTATACTCCCCATGGCACTTTTTCTAGGACTCTGGATCCCTAGTGGGCAACTAGTATGAGCTACCAATTTGATTTTCCACGTTGCCCCAGATAATTTTACATCATGGGGCACCATGGACACTTCAAAATGGCAACTAAACTCAGAAGTTCAAAGCTACTGAGAGCACTGCTGCTGACTACCAAGATGCACCATGGAAACAGGGCATGCCAGATGGTGCTTTGCCAAAGGCCTTCTGGAAGCTGGGAAGAATGGATTGGGTCCTCTGTGTGGAAACTAAAGGGCAGTGTGTGTGTGTGTGTGTGTGTGTGTGTGTGTGTGTGTGTGTGTGTGTGTGTGTGTGTGTGTGTGTGTGTGTGTGTGTGTGTGTGTGTGTTTATTTCCCCACCATTTGCTCTACACCTGATTACTGAACTTTTGACAAAGGAGGTTGTTGCTTTTACACTAGAAATACCTCCCCACCATTCCCCCCCCCCACTTAAAATGCTTCCAGGGTGATTTTTAACACATAAAAGTACTAGTCAGTGTGCAAAGGTTTGTTAAGGTTCATAATATTACAGAAATGTGAATAGAGTGACTTTGCTATTATGCACTATGCCACCATTCCCAGTACAGGTTTATTGACCCCGGGGCATCCTTTTGTTTTAACCGTTTTTATGTAAGTCTGCCTTTGTAAAGGCCTACGGCCAGAAACAATAAAGGTACAATGTGTGTGTATGTACAAAGGTATGGGCTGAGGACTTAAGCTTCCTCTGTGCAGCTGTTGTCTGTACCTGATACTCTGCTAACTATAACAGGAATTAACCAAGTTCTCCAAAATGATCTAAGCAGTGTAGCCCAGGACTCGCCCTGTGGCTTGCTTGATCAAGCCTGTGTCCCCTCAGAACAAACTAGAGATCTTCCACTCGTGCCCTTCCTCTGCCACAGGGCACTTAATAACTTCCATTCTCCACAGAGCTTGTGACATACCGTGGCCCTTATTTGTGCTCGCAAGGCAGGGCCTCAGTTGACATAGGCAAGACAAGGTGTTGCATAGAAACCGCAGCTGTGATTATTCATCTCCCCTGTGTAGCCGTAGGCAGCTAAGCACCATGACAGATGATACAATAGGGCATAATTTACTTTTTTATAGGAGAATGTGTTCAACTGTAGCCGTAGATCAGCCAAGTGCAAATATAAATCACCTGTCTGAATGTACTTGTATAAAAATGTTTAAAGATGCATTAAACTCCCATAAAAGGTTGTACTGTACTTCTTAGGTAAACTTTTGCATGTTCCTCGAGCAGTTTGATTAAGAATGAGTGACGGGTCATTTATCTTTTTATGATCTTTGGCTTGGAAGACAATGTTCAGGAACCTTTTTCACAAGGCAACAGCACCACACAGACCTTAGCAATCACTATCCAATGCAAATACATTTATCAAGCATCTCTGATCTTTGATCATTTTAATGATATTTGTTCTGAGTCTGGAATACATTGATCTATAAAGATTCCTGGAAGCATGAGCTTCCTAGAGTTGAGCTTGCCTAATCTCTCTGCATGCTCTGTTTTTCCAACTAGAAAAATATTCTAACATATTCATTCATTCATTCATTCATTCATCCATTCATTCATTCACTGGTTACATTGCTGTCCAGCCGTTTCTTCAAGATCTCTGCCTTCATGTTTTGACAGTAGGTGTGAAAGGAAGAAATTGTGTTGTGAGAGAAAGAATGGGCTGATCACAACAACCACTCTGTTCAATAGGTTAGCCTGACAAAGTGTGACTGGTCCAAAGTTACCCACTGACGGGAAATTCACATCAGGGAAGATGTGAATTTCTGGCTCTCAAGTCCCAGTTGAAAGCGCTACCATTATGACATCATAATGGTGTCAAAGTTAAGCTGCTGCCCTCTACTCTGCTATCAAATTATAAAATCTATTATAGACTCTCAAGGGCCTGTCCTGCTATGACTTTATAGTACATGAGTCACTTTATGAGGACAGGGCCTGAGGAATTAAGTGCTCTCTTTACTATACTGAACACATTCATTACCTGGAAAAGCTGACGTTCAATGCTGACAAATCCAGATCATTGCTCTCAAGAAAGGCCTTTAACAGCTACCAAACTTGTAACCCAATGATAACACAAACAGAACAAGAGAGAACACTTTGATTGCTCCAGATGTCAACATACTTTGGTAGCTGCTACTGCCCATCTTTCCATGTGAGGGTTCTTATTGTGCAAGTCCCAGTGGAGATGGTTTCCCTTTATAGCCATTCTTTGCTTCCCTGCTGCTTTTCTCTTTGTTCAGAAAATCTTTTAAGGAGAAGATCCAGGGGACAGCTGCACACACTTATGGATTTATGATGAAGTCTATCTCTTGTTTTTGAGCCTATGTTTTAGATTAATTATTCTAGAGAGTGGGATTGGCCGGATGAGGAAAATATTTTCAGATGGAGGAAAATTATCTTAGGCACAGGAAAATGCATGTAGAAGAGGCGGAAGAGGTGGGTTTTTTTCCTTTTAAAAGGGGAACGTATCAACAAATGACAAGCAGGTGGCACTCTCGTCTGATTGATTCAGATAACTCTATATTGTAAGCATCCTTCAGTCTTGAGAGACTATGGTAACGTGCTCTGAACAGAAGTCTTGGAACAATGTCCAGTGTGGCTGAGAAGGCCAATTCAAGAGTGACATTCCCTACACACTGAAGACAAATACAATCTGTCCCCTGACCAGCTCCCTGATTTTGCTGGTTTTGGGACTGCCTCTTTGCCTCGGTCTGCTGAACAAGGGTCTCTGCAAATTGGGAGAGGCCATGCTGCACTGCCTGCGTCCAGGCTGAACGCTCAGATGTCAAGATTTCCCATCTGTTGAGGTCCCTTCCTAAGGCCTTCAGATCCTGCTTGCAGATATCTTTGTATCGCAGATGTGGTCTCCCTCTGGGGCACTTTCCCAACACTAATTCTCCATACAGGAGATCTTTTGGAATCTGACCATCAGCCATTCTCACAACATGCCCAAGCCAATATAGACATCGCTGTTTCAGTAATGTATACATGCTAAAAAAAATCCAGCTCGTTCTAGGACTACTCAGATAACTCTGTTGCCTCTTTTTGTGTACATAATGGCTCTAGACTGTATTCAGAGTGAAGGAGGGGAGTGAAAATAATTTGTGTCTAGTTAAAATGTGCTTTATGTTTCCCTACCCACATCTCTCTCTCTCTCTCTCTCTCACACACACACACACACTCACTCACTCACTCACTCACTCACACACACACACACACACACACACACACACACACACACACACACACATCTCTTTCTCTCTCTCTCGCCTGGAAGCTGGAATATTCAGTTCCCGCTCCCCACTGAGCCATGAAACTCACAACTGATAGATTGATCTTGGGTCCACCTTTCTCTTTGAACCTTAGGTACCTCACAGCTTTCTTGAGAGTATAAACTGGAGAAAGGGAGGGTGATGTACACCACCTTGAACTCAGTGGGAAGGAAGGAAGGAAGGAAGGAAGGAAGGAAGGAAGGAAGGAAGGAAGGAAGGAAGGAAGGAAGGAAGGAAGGAAGGAAGGAAGGAAGGAAGGAAGGATGGAAATTTAGATTAACTGTTTATTCTGTTGGCAATCCCTAGCTCCCTCACAAAATGCTAATTCTGTGAGAAGAACTATTGATCAATTCATTCCTGTGGTGTAGTAGGCATGCACTGAATGGGTTAAATAAGCAGTGACATAGCAACCTTGAGTTTTCTGGTTATAAAAAAAAGAAAACAAAACACTAGGACATTTGTGGCCAGAAAAAAAATCCTGATTCAATAGCCTGCAATCAACTGTAAAGTGTTAAGGGTGGCAAGGCATGTCTATTGTCCACCAAATTCCTTCCTGCCAAGAGGCCACCGACCTGTTGCCTCAGTCCCACTACTATTTTGCTTTGGCCTTTCCTCCCTGCTTCTGAGGCGATGGCCTGCTTTGTCCCACTTTCTTGAACCACTTTGATTGAAACTGGACAATAAAGGGAATTTGTATTTCCTGTGTTCACCCCATTCTTCTTCCCACAATACAGTTTCCTTAGAACTCAGTACTTTGACAATCAGATTTGCAAATTGGATCTATGTTTTCTTTCCAGTAACCAATCTCAAAATAAATCAAGTTGGAATTCACGGTACAGAGATGAGAAATGCTTGTGCTTAGGGGCCATAGTCTTGGAAAATTTAATTATACAACACTGTTTGTATGTGTACAGTATATGTATGTGTATATGTGCATATATGAGAAGGATGTGATGTGATATTTGCATAGTGAAGCATTCTGACCAATCAGAATCTGTCTGGAATTAATCAATAGATGTTAAGAGGGTTAACAGCCAGACAGATATATAAAACAAATGTCAGATAGTGTCAAATGTATGATAGGTATATAATAGATTATAGTAAGGTAAAGGTAAAGGTTCCCCTTGACATTTAGTCAGTCGTGTCCGACTCTAGGGGGCGGTGCTCATCCCCGTTTCCAAGCCGTAGAGCCAGCGTTTGTCCGTAGACAGTTTCCGTGGTCACATGGCCAGTGCAACTTAGACACGGAACGCTGTTTACTTCCCACCGAGGTGGTCCCTATTTATCTACTTGCATTTACATGCTTTCGAACTGCTAGGTTGGCGAGGAGCTGGGACAAAGCAACAGGAGCTCACTCCATTGCGTGGATTCAATCTTAGGACTGCTGGTCTTCTGACCCTGCAGTACACAAAGGCTTCTGCAGTTTAGCCCGCAGCGCCACCACGTCCCTATAATAGATTATAGTAGATAGGGCCAAATAGGTGAGAGTGTTAGGATGTGATATCAGATAGGGCTGATAGATTTAGCTGTTAAATGAGTTAGTTATCTGTTAGAGTAAGTAGGTCTGTCAAGTTTAAGGATGATATAACTAAGTCAAGTACAAATTTGTATATAAAGTACAAATTTGTCAAAGTACAGTGAGTTTATTATATTTATTCTGTGTTTTAAACAGTAAACATTCATTAATGTTTTTAACGAAGACCAAACTATCATTTTATTTACTTTTAACTTCTGGCACACACATATACAAGGGAGAATGCCAATTTTTACTCTGTGTGTGGTACGGTATTTTATCATAATGCTTGAAATTGTATCAGTTACCTCTTACATTTTTAAAAAAACCAAACCAATACACAACTTAAAAGAATGACTTAAGGAATCCACCATTTAAGGATGCCTATCTCTGATTATTTTCTTTTTTGCTCAGTTCTTTTTGTTTTGTACATTCTTCTTTCTTTTGTACATTCTTCTCCACAATGGCATGGTGTTTTTTTGTGGGGGGGGGAAGTTACAAGAGCTGTTGCCCTGGGCACAACATTCTTAGGGGGTCTGCAGACTGTCCCACCCAGCGCACTGCCGCAGCCACTCCTCATGCTCCTCTTTCCCTCTCCCAGCAGTCTGAATCCAAGTCGTCAGGGACACGGGGGCCCTTGCTTCCACTGCCACCAGGGCAGACCTTGAATGGCTCCACATCTGCTTCATGGCACCAACTCGGGGACTTCTCCCGCACCTTTCCATGCCCTGTCCCACCCACATGTTGTGTCACAGAGCCGACATATGACCCACGCCCTGCAATACTTGCCTTGACTTGCGTGCTGGGAAGCCACCCTACACCACTGCTTCTCCATCTAGCCTTCCTCCATTTTCTCTCTTTCTCAGGCTAGAAAGAGAGATTGGAGACAATCCATAATTCCATCTGAAAACACACGCTATGATAGTCAAGGCTTCCTTCTTCCTGTCGCAGCCTGTTTCTAATGTTTGTTTCTGGCCTACTCCACTGGTAATGAGCACCCCTCCTATCCTTAGCTCTGGTTTTCCTGCCCCAGTTCTCAGCCATTGAAGACTGCTGTTCAATCAGACCAAAGGCCTACGTAGCCCACCATTGTGTTTATACAGTGGCCAGATATATTTTTATGGGATGTCCACAAGGAAGACACAAGGGCAGCAGCATACAGAATTCTGCTCATGTTCCCCGTCAGTGGGTACACAGAGATAAACTGCCTCACCAGGCCAATCCCACTCTCTAGATTAAAAATAATTTAAAATATAGGCTCAGATGACTTTGAGATACCAGAGGAGGCCACCATGACCAATCCATAGGTGTATGCAGCTGTCCCCTATATCTTCTCCTTAAGAGAATTACTGTGCAAAGAGGAAAGTAGCAGAGAGAGGCCGTAAAGGAAAGCAATCCTCACAACAGGAGCCCTCATGTAGAAATATGGGCAGAATCAGCTACCAAAACATGTTGACATCTGGAGCAATCAAGGTGTTCTCTTTTGTTCTGTGAAATGTTGTTTGAATTATCTTCAGGTTACAAGTTTGGTCACTGCTAAATTCCTTTCTTGATAGCAATGATCTAAGTTTGCTAGAGTAGCTTCATTGGGACTAATACTGGAAGTAACATATGTATCCATCATGACCAGTAAATAGGCTCTGAATCTTTCCACATCTAAGGATTTACATCGTGTTAAATTGACAACCGTCCCATTTACAAAAGACTACAAATTGTTTAGTCCCATCTCATCATATCAGCTCAACCAATCACTGTTTACCAGCATAAATGCAGGACAGTGCAATACAATAAAGAAGACTTGTGTGTCATATTGTTTCACAATGTACTTTTTTAAAAACCTACATCCGGTTCACAAGCATATAGCTTTGCCACTCTAATACTGATTTCTTTGTTATAGATCTTCTACTCTCCCTTAACAAAGGAACACATTTACCCATCTGGACACCCTCAAAAATTTTTACTTTTATAGTTAGTGAAAAAAAGGCCATTTATGAATGTTCAGTGTTATTAGGAAGTTAATATTCAGAAAGAAATAGCTATCTCAGCATGAATAAGCTTCTTGTTGTAGGTCTGCCTTGCAAATCTGACGGGTGACCAAAAACGTAGCAGAAACAGATTTAATGACTAGCCGTAGTTTTCAGTCTCTGGATGGGGAACAGGGCTATTTCTGTCTCAAAATCTGGCTGAAAGCTGCATTGGAATTGATTCAAATAATTGCTATCATCCAAGACTCTGGACATGAAAAGTTACACTTTTTCTCAAACAGTATGTGCCTATGCATATGCCAACACATGCACGCACGCACGCACGCACGCACGCACGCACGCACACACACACACACACACACACACACACACACACACACACACAGAGAGAGAGAGAAAGAAAGAAAGATATGCATGTATGTGTCATTTACAAATATATAAACAGGATATATGGGGAATAGGTGGAGGGTACAGTTGTAGCTGGCATAGCAGCAGCTGATCCTGCATTAGGTTCTCCAGAACAGTGGTACACCCTCAGTCTGCTTACTCCAGTTAAAATCTTGAACTTGCCTCTGCAACTCAGTCCAGAACAACCACTATCTCTACCGCCTCTAAACTCTGGTGACATCACAATCTGGATCCTGCCCAGAAAAAGCAGACCTCGTCAGCCTTACAAATGTACTGGTCATCCTCAGATTAATTTATTCTATGTAACACACTTCCTGCTGGGTTGCATTTAAAGAAATGGGAAACTCGAACCTGGAAATGTTTTGTTTCTGGATTACAACTCCCTGACGTCCAAAACAAGCTTAGCTAGAGGATTCTCAGAGTTGTAATCAAGAAAAGCGAGTTTTTCATACTCTGCAATGAGTACAGAATAGAGCTGGTTGTCAAGGCCAAGTGTTCAAGCCATATAATGTGGTTATTTATACCAGCTGCATTGACAATTTGTTTCTGGGCCAATTCATGTCCACATTCACTTTTTAAAGCTCTAAATAGATAAAAAAACATTCTACATTGTTATCCACATATATACATCTTGTTAAACACTTTGTATGAGGAGAGGTTAAGAATGTATTGAATTCTATGGTCTTAACTTCAAAGAGCTTATTTTTTCCAACATTATGTCATTTGTATTCGCGAAGGCTTTCACGGCCGGGATCTAATGGTTGTTGTGGGTTTTTCGGGCTTCTTGGCCGTGTTCTGAAGGTGGTTTTTCCACCTTCAGAACATGGCCAAGAAGCCCGAAAAACCCACAACAACCATTATGTCATTTCATATATGAGAAGAGGTGATATTTCACTACTTTCCTATGGAGCACTGTTCTTTATACTTACTGTGTGTTTCTTGTGTGTGGGAGGGGATAATTTTGCTATTTTAAGAAAAAAAACAGTTGGTTTCTAATGCAGCATTGGCTGAAATCCAGTAGTAAGTCACAACTAACATAGGCCCATTGAATCAATGGAACTTATGGAGATGAGTCATCAAATCCCCACTGATTAAATGGATTCTGCTTTAATACTGGATTTCAGCCACTAAATGTCTTATTTGAAAAAGCCTTGAGTAGTTTATAGTTTGGATCCGGTTATTTGAAGCACTAAGTGCACCCAAGTAAGTCCATCCGTATTTTACATTTGACCGCAAAGGCAGTGCCTGCAGACCAGAATCAAAATATATCAAAATGCATTACTTATTATACTGGCAGTACTAAAGAAAGAATTTTCCAGGGGTGGCCCTGTATCTTCCAAGAGACATAAATGTAATCCAGAGCTTGGACACTTCCAAAATCTGCTAGCCAGAATATGCTAGAATCCAGGAATTGGTAGATCCTAGGAGTTGTAATAAAAACAAAATGAACCTTTTCAACCCTGATGGAGCTATATTTTACCAGTCTTCAATCAGACATGGAATACTTTTTAGAATTTGTTCTGCATTCTTAAAGTATGCTATACATTGACTTATATGTTGTTTTACCGACTGCTGTTTTAGGTTACAGTTGGTTTATTTCTATGTAGATCTTAAGACTTCTTTTGTTTTTTCCTATTTTATGAAAACTGCCTTGAGAAGACCTGCTACTCATAAGCATTAGAATGAATGAATACATATTTCCAGACAAATAATATATCTATCTTCCAAATAATTGGATAACAACAATTCAGACTTTTATATATTCATAAAATGGATTAAAATGCTCATGTTTTGTGCTTGTCATTGGTTTTCAACCAGAAGAATGCCCTTCTATATACTGGGCTGGGATGAATACCAGCAAGACTGGTCTAGATGCTAGATCCATTAAAAAAATTAGAAGAGGAAGTGCTAGTTGCTTCAAGTCTTTGCATATTCCATGTCTGCATCCCCATAAATATCTCTCCCACCGAGCCTTGGCAAGTTTTTCATGCTTGTGTCTATGTATCTTACTCTTCCAACACTGCCTAACGACCAGCTATTTCCAGTGGGATAATGAATTCTATGAACAGACAGATGGAGTGGCCATAGGGAGCCCCCTCAGCCCAGGTATAGCAAACTTCTACATGGACATTTCGAAAAACTTGCCCTGGCTTCGGCACCCCTCGCACCCACAGTCTGGTTCCGATATGTGAACAGCACCTTTGCAATTTGGAGCCACGATAAAGAAAAATTGGAAGAAGTTTTCAACCATCTCAACAGCATCCATCCAAATATACAAATCACCATGGAAAAAGAAATAGAGGGCCAACTCCCATTCTTAGATGTCATGGCCTTACGCAAAACTGACCTCCGACTGGGACACAAGATCTACAGAAAACCCAACCACACAGACCGGTACTACACAAAAACTCCAACCACCACCCACAGCAAAAAAGAAGCATAATCAAAACACTGGTAGACCGTGCAAATTGGAACTATGAAGCTCACTTTCTCAGCACTGAACTCAACCATCTCAATTGGGCCCTACAGGCAAATGCCTACTTCAAAAATAAAATCACAAGAGCCATCAAACCAAGAAAACAACACCGAACTGAAAAAGAAAAACAGCCACCCATAAATAAAGTATTTCTGCCATACATCAAAGGGGTCACGGATCGCATGGGGAAACTTTTGAAAAAACACAACCTACAAACAGTATTCAAGCCCACCACAAAAATACGACAAATGTTACGGTCAGCAAAGGACAAAAGGGATCCCTTCACCACTGCAGGAGTATACCAGATACCTTGCAGTTATGGCCAGGTATATATTGGAACTACAAAACAAAGCATCCACACCAGAATCAAAGAACATGAGAGACACTGCAGACTAAAACAACCAGAAAAATCTGCAGTAGCTGAACTTGCCCTAAAACAAACTGGACATGAAATTCTATTTCAAAATACCGAAATACTGGACAACACCAGCAATCATTATGTCAGACTGCACAGGGAAGCCATTGAAATCCTCAAGCACCAGCAAAACTTCAACAAAAAAGAGGAAAGTTTGAAACTCAACAAAACTTGGCTCCTAGCTCTCAAAAATACAGTGTGCAAAAGGTCAACGAACTCTACCCAGCCACAAGGACCGGGGACCACTACACACAGAAGACCAGCTAATTACACCCATCAACCACAGTGACAGATAATCTCTCCTTATCACAACAATACACCCACAACAAGAGACACACTAATCACCCATCTACAGAAAAAGACAAAAGCCCATCTCACAGCCATAAATACTCCACTCCCAAGCCAACTACACCCAAGCACAGAGTGCTGTCCTCTGAAGATGCCGGCCACAGAGACTGGTGAAACGTTAGGAAGAACAACCTTCAGAACACGGCCAAAAAGCCTGAAAAACCCACAACAACCATATCTTACTGTTCCCAAGGAATTCACAAAACATTTTATCACAAGACATTTACAAGCTGTATGTACTGTTTATCTGCCATGATTTTTGTTCTCGTTTAGTCGTTAGGTTGTGTCCGACTCTTCATTGAACCCATGGACCAGAGCATGCCAGGCCCTCCTGTCTTCCACTGCCTCCCGGAATTGGGTTAAATTCATGTTGGTAGCTTCAATGACACTGTCCAACAATCTCATCCTCTGTCGTCCCCTTCTCCTCTTGCCTTCACATTTTCCTAACATCAGGGTCTTTTCCAGGGAGTTTTCTCTTCTCATGAGATGGCCAAAGTATTGGAGCCTCAGCTTCAGGATCTGTCCTTCCAGTGAGCACTCAGGGTTGATTTTCTTTGAAATGGATAGGTTTGTTCTCCTTGCAGTCCAGGGGACTCTCAAGAGCCTCCGCCAGCACCACAATTCAAAAGCATCAATTCTTCGGCGGTCAGCCTTTTTTATGGTCCAGCTCTCAATTCCATACATCGCTACCGGAAAAACCATAGCTTTGACTATGAAAATCTTTTTGGTATAATTCCTCTGTTTATTCTTGCCATCTCTTCTTGATGTCTTCTGCTTTTGTGAGGTCCCTACCATTTCTGTCCTTTATCATGTCCTTTAATACTTTCAGTTTTCCTCAACAGATCTCTGGTTTTTCCCTTTCTATTATTTTCCTCTGTTTCTTTGCACTGTTCATTTAAGAAGGCCCTCTTGTCTCTCCTTGCTATTCTTTGGAAGTCTGCATTCAATTTTCTGTAACTTTCCCTATCTCCCCTGCATTTTGTTTCCCTTCTCTTCTCTGTTATTTATAAGGCCTCGTTGGACAGCCACTTTGCTTTCTTGCATTTCCTTTTCTTTGGGATGGTTTTTATTGCTGCCTCCTGTACAATTTTACGAGCCTCTATCCATAGTTCTTCAGGCACTCTGTCCACCAAATCTAGTTCCTTAAATCTGTTCTTCACTTCCACTGTGTATTCATAAGGGATTTGGTTTAGATTATACCTGACTAACCCAGTGATTTTTCCTACTTTCTTCAGTTTAAGCTTGAGTTGTGCTATAAGAAACTGATGATCAGAGCCACAATCAGCTCCAGGTCTTGTTTTTGCTGTATAGAGCTTCTCCATCTTTGGCTGCAGAGAATATAATCAATCTGATTTCGGTATTACTCATCTGGTGATGTCCATGTGTAGAGTGACCTCTTGTGTTGTTGGAAAAGAGTGTTTGTGATCACCAGTTTGTTCTCTTGACAAAACTCTATTAGCCTTTCCCCTGCTTTGTTTTGAACTCCTAGGCCAGACCTACCTGCTGTTCCTTTTATCTCTTGACTCCCTACTTTAGCATTCCAACCCCCTATAATGACAAGAACATCTTTCTTTGGTGTCAGTTCTAGAAGGTGTGGTAAGTCTTCATAGAATTGGTCAGTTTCAGTCTCTTCAACATCGGTGGTTGTTGCATAAACCTGGATAATTGTGATGTTGAAAGGTCTGCCTTTGATTCGTATTGACATCATGCTATTATTTTTGAGATTGTATCTCAGTACAGCTTTTCCCACTCTTTTGTTGACTATAAGGGCTACTCCATTTCTTCTATGGGATTCTTACCCACAATAGTAGATATGATAATTGTCTGAATTGAATTCGCCCATTTCTGTCCATTTTAGTTCACTGACGCCCAGAATGTCCATGTTTATTCTTGCCATCTCCTGTTTGACCACATCCAGCTTACCAAGGTTCATATATCTTACATTCCAGGTTTCTATGCAGTATTTTTCTTTGCAGCATTGGACTTTCCTTTCACTTCCAGGCACGTCCACAGCTGAGCGTCCTTTCAGCTTTGGCCCAACCACTTCATTAGCTCTGGAGCTACTTGTACTTGTCCTCCACTCTTCCTCAGTAGCATGTTGGAAGCTTTTCAATGTGAGGGACTTATCTTCTAATGTCATCTCTTTTAGCCTTTTGTTTCTGTCCATGGAGTTTTCTTGGCAAAGATACTGGAGTGGCTTGCCAGTTGCTGTTCCAGGTGGATCGCGTTTAGTCAGAACTCTCCACTCTGACCTGTCCATCTTCAGTATCCCTGCATGGCATAGCCCATAGCTCCTCTGAATTACTCAAGCCCCTTCGCCATGATAAAGCAGCAATCCGTGAAGGGAATCTGCCACAACACACTTTCTCAAATGTTATCAGATTCTTGGAATTTGTAACAGTGATTATTTAACACTCTCATTTTGCAGATGCACATTAAGTATGTGGACATCCTTACTGAACCAGTGCAAATTGGAGGAAAAAATAATTACTTTGAAGTGTTTGCCTTTAAGGTGCCACAAGACTCTTGCTATTTTGGATAGAATAGTGTTCTGTTCAGTTTTCAGACAGAGCACATTTGCAATTGGGTATAAATTTGATCAATGGCCTATCCGTCTTCTAACTCAAATGCCAAAAGTCATATGTCTTAATATATAATGTTTCAGTTTACTGCATCCAAAAATTGCATGACACCTGGGCACAACCATCACTTGTTTCCCAGGCCAACTTTGTCACACAGCATAGTGAAGCAATCTGCCTTGGAAGAAGATTGAAGCCAGGTGAAGAAAGTAGGGTTAATAATCTTAGAACTGCAGAGCTTGAAGGGATCCTATGAATCATTAAGGCCGGGCCCTGTGAGGGAGGCACAGTGGGGAATCGAACTCCCAACCTCTGGCCAGAGACCTAAAAAACTGAGCTACCTCCTAGAATTGGCAGTTCTGCCTTCAGTTCCTGTAACCCGCTGTGCATGCTAAAAACCTACTGTGGATGGCTAGGAAATCCTCTGAAGCATGTTTTTGGCTTCACAGAGGGTTATAGCAAATGGAGGAGGAGGAGAAAGGCTCGATTCTTCATGTTGACTGGCAAAATACACTGCTGGGGTATGGCTAATAGCAGCTGGGTTATTCCCCATTTCAACTGTTTGAGTTAAGTACAAAGCTACAAATCACGATACTTGCCAGCTGAACAAACAAACCTAAATCCTCTGACCTGAAGACAGTAACAGTCACCTCAGAGAAAAGTTGTGTTCTATGTCCTGGCAAGGATGGTCAAATATAAAGGAACCAGCTAGTTAAGAGGGAAGAAATTTAGCAAGTGAAAATCATATTGTGAATGGCGAATCAAATTAATTTGGGGAGACACCATGAGGAGGAAGGTGCCTAAATCAACAACTCTCGTAAATATGAATTCTGAAGGACTATCATATGATGATGAAGCAACCAGGGAACTCACAAATAAAGGTCATACAAAGTGGTGTTTAAAGAAATAGAGAGTCATAAAAGGCATATCGCTATTAAGAATTAATATCCACATACACAGGAATAAGCCCAATGCTCCACCCTGATACTAACACTCAAGTATAAACTTTTCACAAAGAATGTTTCTCAAGTAAAGTGTTAGGAATCTTTATTAACATTTTTACCACTGTATTGCAAAGATTAGAAAATGCTTTTGAAAAATAACTATTTATAGTTATGTACTTGGAAGTTGAGTCATGGCAACTGGACATCTTTCTTATCAGGTTGAAATGTTTTGCTACTCATCCAAGTCACTTCTTCAGTCTGAGGAGAGTTGACTGAGGACGTGCCTCGAATGAGTAGTGAAACGTTTCAACCTAGTAAGAAAGTCCAGTTGCCATGACTCAGCTTCCAGATAACCTCAACTGGATGACTGAGAATCTTTGCAGATGTTTATAGTGACTGTTCCAAGGACTAAAAAAGGAGTTAGTTGCTGTACCTTGGCAATTTTGTAGCATAATTCTTTATTTTCTTGTATTTAAAAGTAAGCAAAATGTATACTTTTTCTAGCTTGTAGTTAATTCTAGTTATTTAAATATGGTATGAAGCACACACTTCTAAATATAGTGAACCATAACTATAAAAATAGCTAAAACAGCTGCGGTCAGTTACTTTACAAACAGGAATGAAACTCTTTCATATTGGCCAGAATCTTATTGTTTTTTGTTAGATTGCTCAGTGGTTTAGGCATTTGGCTGTGGAGCCAGAGGTTGGGGGTTCGATTCCCCACTGTGCATCCCTGACAGGAGCTGGAATCAATAATCCACAGGGTCCCTTCTAGCTCTGCGGTCCTAAGAGGAGGAGGAGGAGGAGAAAGATGAAGGCGATTATGAGATTTGCTGGAGTCCATCTCAGTTGTACAGTCAGGCATGTGACTTAGATATGCCATAGCCCTGGCAAACTGTACTCAAACACCAATAAGATTGTGGCCACTATGTTACAATTATAATGCAATTTAGTCATGGCTTAGTGATTGCAAAACGGCATTTGTGCTACTTGCAACTAGCAGTTTATAAGATCTGTTCTCTTTGTTTTGCTTTGAGTGACCTGGAATTCACAGATGACTGAATCATCCAAGATGAGCCTTCTTCGGGCGGGGGGGGGGATTTTTTTACCCACATTGCTGAAACACCCAAGCAGGGGAGCCCTCGTCCCTCCCTTCTTCATCATTGCTTTCGATGCCTGCCTCCTATGCCTACATAGGAGATGTTCCTGCTCACTTTCCCAGGGTGTGTGCGCATGTGGAAAGCCTACACATAAACAGGCACAACTGCTTTGTGGGTACATTACTTTCCATGTTGAAAAACTGGCATTGGAGGGGGGGGGTCAAGCAGTGCCCTACTCTTTCGTTGGAGGGAAGCAGGTAAGTTATGCATGACTTAGGCCATGAGCAAACTCCTAATCACATGGGAAGACATTGTGGTTTTGTAAAAGGAATTTCTTGTTCCAGTCTATAAAGACTATCACCACTGCTGCTAGAACTATTAACTGATTTTAGCAGTGTTCTTCATTGTGTAGAGAACAATAAAACAAACAAGAGGTCTTTTCAGACAAAAAACTTAATATGAACAAGAAGGCAAAGGCTAAGAGACTCTTGTCCTCTACATGGTCAATATTTCTAGAGTTTGAAAAATTTGTGAGTGTATTTATTTGGTTTCCAGTCCTCTAATTTCTATCCTCTATTTTCCCTCTTCTATTCCCCCCTCAAAGACTGTAAGACTGTTAGAGAGATTTTGAAAACCGGTTATGGTGCCTAGACAATTCCATTAATAATTACGTCAGCAAATTTAACTCCATTGCTAGTCCCCTCTAGTAGCGACCTAACTGAATCAACAGGCAGAAATACAGGCAAGATCATCAGGAGAACCTTTTTCTCTTGGTTCCACACCATCTTCAAAGGTGCACTTGGTGTGGACACAGGAGGCCTTCTCTATTGCTGTTCCGAGACTTTGGAACTCCCTCCCACAGGAGGTCAGGCTAGACCCATCTTTGCAGTCCATATGCAAGCAGGTGAAGACCTATCTCTTCAAGCAAACTTTCTCTGAGTGACCGGCTGCCTGGATGGAGTTTTAAAACTGATTGTTATACATTACTACTTTGAATGTGTTTATGTGTTGCTTATGTTTTTTAGTATGGTATTTGTTTGATCTTTTTTAGGTTTTGTATATTCACTGTTGTTAGCTTTAAATGCTGTCTTTTAAGGGTGTAAGCTGCTTCGGGTCCTTTTTATGGAAAAAGATGGGGTAAAAATATTTTAAATAAATACAAATTAATAAATAATTCCAGATGGCAACATGGCTCATAATACTCCTGGGGGGTAAAGAGAGGGAAGAATCCTGACTTTGAAGAAGACAGTGATTGTAACCCAGTAGCAAGCTGCAACTAAAATAGGCCTATTGAATTAATAGAATTTTCAGAGGAGTTGACTCACCTAACCCTCACTGGTTCAATATAATTATGACTTACTACTGGATTTCAGCCAAGTTCTTGTAAGCTCAAGATGTTTCAGAAATCCTTCTTCAGGGACACTATATTCTGGGAGCCTTGTGGAGCAGTGGTTCAATTGCAGTACTGTAGTCAAGACTCTTCTCATTACTTGAGTTAGATCCTGGCGGTCTTAGGGACAGTAGTTAGCTCAGAGTTGACTCAGCCTTCCATCCTTCTGAGATAGGTTAATGGAGTACCCTGCTCTTGAGGGGGGGGGGATGAGTAGCCATCATAATTAAATTAGAAACCACCCAGAGAGTGCTTTAAGCGGGGTGGTCTATAAGCAGCACATTTCGTTTTGCTTTACCTACAATCACAAAAAGCTTACTTCCTCCCCCCCCCTTCTTTTTTTCCTGCTTCTTATGCCATTCTCTTTTGCCTGTTTGGATTATTCCATAATCTTCCTAGCCTAGAAGAAAGAGATGATTCGGGGGGGGGGGTGTCACCAGCTGATACACAGTTTCTGCCTCTGTACTCTTCAACTACTGGCCACCTGACCTCAGGATTTTGCGCCTCAGCAGTGTCCCCTCACCTTGTTTATTGAACTCCCCAGGACACCTAAGAAGTCACCTAGAGACGACTGAATGAAGGAGGGTCATAGGTCTTAACAGAAATGATATAATACGTTTTCTGCAATGCGACATTAACACTCCTGTTTTGCAGATAAGGTGCCAAAAACGACATACCACTGAGTTCTCCAGGATTTCTCAGCTGCTAAGGCTGACTTTGAATCCTGATTTCCAGAAGGAAAGTCCACTGCCCAGAAGTTCTGTCTCTCCCAGGACACGCAGAAATAGTGATGTTGCAGTCCTATACTACCTGTACAACAGAGTGAAATAAAACAAGACGGGATGTTGTGGCAAGGCTAAGGACAAATACTGTTTAATAGTCAGAGAGGTCATTTTTTTTTCTTTTTATTATTTTTAGGGCCACTGCAGCTCTGCTTAAGCCAGGTCAAGGCCAGCAATGGCTGTCTAGAGACATTATTGCCATCCTCCATCTTGGCCAGCACAGTTAGTGGTGGTGGATGATGGGTGTTCCAGTCCAGTAACATAAACACTCATTTCCCCACTCTGGTCTAGGCAAAGATTGATCACTTATAAAGCCCTAAACGGTTTGGGACCTCAATATTTGCCAGATCGTCTTCTCCCACCCAGATCTACCCGGATCACCCGCCATAGCCAGCAGGGATGGCTGAGGGGCCTGGCGCCAAGAGAGGCTCGGAAGGAGAAAACTAGAAACCGAGCCTTCTCAGTGGTGGCCCCTTGGCTGCGGAACGCCGTCCCAACAGATATTCGGCTGGCACTCTCGCTGGGTGTTTTTAAAAGACAATTAAAAACTTGGCTATTTAGGCAGGCCTTCCCTCCAGTCAGCTAAGTCTTTTTATTTCTTCTTTCCTTATCTTACCCATCTTGGTAATTTTTTTCTCAAATTAATTGTTTTAATTAATATAGTAACTGTATTTTTAATGATTATATATATTTTATATTGATTTTTATGTTGTAAGTAGACATGGTCTAGAGGGGCGGGGTATAAATTTAATAAATAAATAAATAAATAAATCCCAAAGGGGCATCTACATTTTTGTTCATGAAACATATTTTGACAAACTTTGAAATCCTACTGCACCTGTTTTGCTTGTGGCTTGAGACAAAATGTGCACCACAGCTTACCAGGACAAAAGGTGCTCAAGAGAATGCGTCTTCGAGGTGAACAGAATCTGCACTTGATACATCTCTTGCTGGGATTCTGGCTCCCACAATCACCCTGACTGGGTCATTTTGTATATGCATGGAGGATTCAGACATTTAAGCATACTCATGCAGGCTGAAATGATGCAACTGAGCAGACAGATCTGCTTTGGCTTTTTTCAATCCCCCCACCCCCAGCTTGCACATAATTTTGAATGCGAATCTAACTTCCTTGGAACTAATTTCTTTCAAACCCATGCAGTTCACTCCTCCCCACTCCAACCCTCTCTTGGACCCATCTTCTCTTTCTCAAACCTCCTTGCCTCCCAAGAACATACCACATTTTCAAATTAGCAATTAGGTTTGTAAAGAAACCGGTCTCATCTGGCTGAAGCTGGTTAAAATACAACTTTTCAATCAGAGCCATCAACCTTTTGCAGGTTAGGCCCAAGGGAAATGATCCTTGAAAATGTCAATCTAGACGACTATGAAAATTATTGTAGTTGTTTCCCCTTTTCTACGTGGAGTGACAGTAGGTAGAAATTGCTTCTGAATAACCTTGTTCTCTATCCTGTAATCAATGGTTTGCTGTAGCAGGTTAACAATATTTGGACACAGCCCATTTCAGTCTGTTAAAAGAGGAACATTTCCTGTATAAAATGCCTTCAGAGGTGCTACAGTATAATAAGCACTCAAGGTTCATTTAGACTGATGAAAAGTAAATTATAAAGCTTCCATCAGCAGACCAACAGAATCTCAGCCGACTTTTCCAAATGTTCCCATCGATTCCTGCTCCTGAGATTATAACTCAAAAAGAGAGGCCTGAAATATGAGTGGCCATCAACAGGGCATGCACACAATCTGCTGGGAAAGTCATCACAGCAAATCCCATTGAAACAAGCAGCTATTTACCTTCAGAATTTGTGGGGACAGCTCAGATAGGAGGACCACCTGCAAAAATAAACAAGCAAACAAGGTTTCTGCCCTTTTTAATAGTTGCAAGAAAAATGGAGGGCTCCACAAGTGTCATTTGCAGGACAAAGCCACACACCCACATCCACACACCTTCTGCACCACCATACAAGTGGCGAAGAGGCTTGTGTTCTTCTTCACTGGAAGATTGTTTGAGAGGGTAACAGAAGGGACACGATCTGGGCCCAGAAGCTTTTCAGTTAGCCTTTGCAAGACACAAATGCAAGAAAACATCCCTGAGCAGCATGCTCAAATAAAGTACAGTACTGTAAACTTTAAATGGCCAGGAAGAGCTTGCTGAAGAACTTTTGCAAACAAGTGGTTTTGAGTAACATAAACCTCTTCCAAGGTTAAAGGGCAGGATGGCAGAAAAAGGAGACACAAGATCAGGGTAAGAGACAGACGAGGCAAAAAAAAATCCATTTTAAGGGCAGAAATATGTGCTCATTTAATTTCACACTGCTTTTTTTCCAAATAAAGGAGGACCCAAGGTAGCTTGAAACAATTAAAACCACACAATACTAATAAGTTAAAACGTTATACAAAACTAAGTATTAAAAATGGTTAAATATTTATGAAGATTAAAAACAATTCTAAAAACATTCAAAAATACAGTGGACCCTCTACTTAAGGAATTAATCCGTATTGGAATGGTGGCTGCAAGTCGAAAAGTCTGTAAGTCGAATCTCCATTGACCTACAATGCACTGATTAATCCCATAACCAGTGGTTTTTATTCTATTTTTATTCCATTTTGGTTTTTTTCTGGTCTGTAAGTCGATTCTCTGGCTGCAAGTCGAATCTAAATTTTGCAGCCAGAAAAGTCTGTAACTCGAAAAGTCTGTAAGTCGAGCCGTCTGTAAGTCGAGGGTCCACTGTATCTAAACTTCATAAATGGAGATAGTTGCCTAGACCCCAGCCTGACTAGGGAAAGATAAGAGGGAGGTGGTCAACCTGGCTTCTCAGGCCAGTTCTGAGAATAAGAACTAGAAACTTGAAGCTGGTAGAGAGTACAATTGGTAACTGCTGCAGTGAACCAAGAATACACACACACCATCTTCCTCTGCAAATCTATTAGCCTTATTTATTCTTCAATGGCTGTACAATAAACCTTCCTTGGCTCAGCTATCGATGAGTTCCAGATAGCAGTGTTTTCATTACTTATCAAGTAGCAAAATTTTCTTTGACAGCAGAGAAATTACGAGTGTCCAGCGAGTTAAGGAAAAGCCTATGTTACTTTATCTAAGCATATAAGAATATGCAAATATATTGTGTCGTTGCTAAAACAGGTTCTTTTGATATATTATGATGGCCTATGTTTTAAGCAGCAAAATTTTGTACACTTTTAAAAAATAAACATGTATCTTTGCATAGTTATCCTGAACTGAGTGAAAAGTGATTACATGGCAAGCAACGAGGCCAACGAAGCTTACTACCATTTCATACAAAGCATGACTAGAGCACCTGCAAAGATTCTGAGCAGTGAGGTATAGTACAGGTAAGTAAGGTGCAGCCCTTCAGATGCTAGTGGACTGCATCTCCCTGCACTCCTCAGCACTGGCCATCGTGACCAGTTCCAAACCACGTGGAGGATGGCACATTCCCCAGCCCTTGGGTGCAAGAAGGAAAAGACATGCATTGAAGTACTTTGAACAGAGGTGGCAACAGGATTACATGGTGTGAGACGATAGACAGCCATAAAATACTAGGGCTGTGCTTACAGAAGAGTTCACAGAACCTACCACTATACTTACAGAAAAGGTCATGGAACCTGCAGCATTTGAGCATCTAATGTGTTTTGTAATATTATGTTGAAGCATCCTGGATCTACTAGATCTGAGCTGTTAGGCAGACAACAAGAGCTGTTCTGTTGCATGTCTCTGTGCTAAGGAAGCACAGATTGTCGCAGTTCCCACCATAAACTTTTATGGCTGTTACCCAAAGGGCCCTGTCTTCAGCATCCACTCTATTTCTAAGTGAATGCCCATTTCCAAAGGCCATTTTCATAGGGTGTGGAAATGTACACATTAGGAAAAAAATAAGGTTGATAAGGAATAAGGATTAGTCATGAAGATATATAGAATTTATAAAGAAGGTTTGCAGGTCAGGGACCAGTCAGGGAACTCCATGGCCTCTGCCTGGAGCTATAGAGCTCTCCTCCTCTTTCCCACTAAACCTAGGATCAGCAGGAAAGTAAAGAATTCTAGGACCTTTTTTTTTTTTTCAGAACTTGGAATAACTACATTTTTGAACTACAAAAACCAGAATCCCCCAAGATCTTCAATATTGTGTGGGGGATTCTGGGAGTTGTAGTCCAAAAGCTGCAAAAAGTCTTGCAGCCCTCTACCCAGCTTGCCAGCTTCTCCTCCAGAGCCACGTTGCCTCCTCTGATCCCAGCCAGTCCCCCTCGGTCATGAGGTGGCAGGGTCGGCATCGCCCCTAGCCTTGTTGGTTCCGAATCACAAAGAGTCCAAGGTTCCATTCCTTTACTTTTAGTCTTTGGAAGTCAGCTGGCGAGCTACGCATCCCCCCCCCACACACAATGAGAAGGCATCCATTACAAAACTGGAGGACAAATGAGGATCCTGATTTTTGGAAACCACATCTACTACGTAATTTATATGTACAGATGCAAAATTATTTCTTTCAATGAAACAGCATGCCAAATGCATATGACCTACATGGGGAAGATAGGGAGCGGGCAACCTGTGTGACTGCTGAGCTGAGTCTGCTGTCCAGGGGTTCTGTGTGGATTGGCAATCCCCAGGTCCCTCATCTCCTTCCTTGTAGTGCTTATCCTGGGGACATACAAGGAGTCTCCTTGAAGAGTGGGAAAGCATTGTGAGTGCCCTAGGGCATCTCCTGGGCCATGGCATGTAGCCAGCAAATCTTCCACTTCCAGAAGTGTTACACTAGAACAGCACTGAAACGACCCACTTCATAGACACTTGCCCCCTGGATGACAGCTGAAGCTGAGGAAAAGTTTCTGCACACATCTTAAGCTCTGGCCGCTTATGATCAAAAATAGTCGGACTGTCTTGACATTTTAATTGGTTTTGCCTATATTTGGGGGGGAGGGTCATCTTCTGTGTACGGAATTCTGCCTTTGCCCTCAGACAGCAAAATATCTTGATAGTATCCTAGATCAGTGGTTCCCAACTTTGGGTCCCCAGATCTTCTCGGATGAAAACTGCCAGAAGCCTTCTCCACTAGCTGTGCTGGCCAGAATTTCTTTGAGTTGTAGTGCAAGAACATCTGCAGACCCAAGGCTGAGAACCACTGTTCTAGATAATACTTCTGCAGAGTCAGCCCAAGATATTTTGGGCTACATCCAATTACTGGCACCAGCTAGGATAAACCCACTGTTACAAATATTACATAGCATACAGCAATTGATTCAGAAGGCCTACTCTAGTAAGGAGTGACAATTATATTTAGGCCATTCCTGCTTGAGGCAAAGGGCAGGGAGCAAAATTATATTCCTTTGCCACCCAATGATGCAGGTAGATGCCTCACTTCAACATAACTGAAAAGGAAGTTTTTCCCACTATACTTCAAATCAACAAGCTAGTTCAGGCTAGAGGATACAACATGGGGTTCTGTCCTTCAACACAGCCTCACTGCTCCATTGTGTCGAGCCCTCGTGATCTGTGGCTTAAAGTAGGTATTTCACTCTGCCAAATGGAAGGACTCTCAGGGCATTTTTTTTTTTAATTTTTAAAAAACTACCCCCAAAGATGCTGGGAGGCAGACTGTGAAGTCAGCATACCTCCAGACAAATAGCTTTTCCCATTTAAGTTTTCCTGAAGGCCTGTTTCAAAACAATACAGTGGAACATTTCCACATTAAAACTATGATGCCATTCTCTACACACAGTGTCTCCCAAACAAATGTTCTCACTAAGCCTATTGCTGTCGATAGTGAAAGAACTATGGGAACAAATGGTCACCCTGGCACAGAAGCTGGCACCTTCTTGTGGATACACACGATTGTCCTTGGCCACACTTCAATGTTTGATATGCCAAAGCTGCAAGTTGCCAAAATTTATGAAGGAGTTCCCACACAACCTGTGGCATTTGGATAATGCATTTCATTTTGTAACCAACAAAATCTCTCAGCCATAACTGGGCGATGGAATCTCTCTTTACTCACTAGCTGTCCTGTCTGGGACCTCAATTTCTTTTTCAAGAAAACTTTTCTTCAGCATGTAATTTTATTCTTCTTGAGGAAATGAGTTTGCCAACAAAATTCAAATTCTCTTCTGAGCCTCTAACAGCAGAACATATGCATGAGCCTGCTTTATTAAAAGTTATTTTAAAAGGGAGACCGCAATGATCATCAAGTTCAGCCCCCTGCCAATGCAGGAAATGCACACCGTAAAGCATCTGTGACAATATGATTTCTGCTTAAAGATCTCCAGCGAAGGAAAGTCCACCACCCTCTGGGACTGTGGATTCCATTGTCAAATGGCTCTCACTGTTAGGAAGTTCTTGGAATTACATTAAATGTGTTATTTTTATCATAGCTAATGCAACCATACAGCCATATTTGGGAGAAGATTACTTCTATAATCACTGTAGTAGTTACAGTGGACAGCAAAATTTGGATCAAATTAGTGGCAATATTATATAGCACCAAGAAATATATTTTCAGTATCTAATCACTTAGAAGTAAAGAACTATCAAATGTTTTTTTATTAAAAGCTTAGCAACACAAAAACCTCAACCACTTTCTTTGAACTTTTTTCAAAATAAAGAGGATTTTTAAAAGATGTGGGGCAGTGACCCAGATTGCATATTTCCAGGTGTAAATCTAAGAACCGGATCTGCTAAAATGGATATAATTCCAAAATATGTTTTAAAAAATCATTATCAATATTACTCAGTGTTTCAAGTAAAAGGTTGGAATTATGGGGAAGAGATAGTTTGACAGAAGACAAAGAGCAAGAATTGTGTGTCAATGGGGTCCCTCTCAGCTCTGCAGTTCTAAGATGATGATGATGATGATGTCTTTACAGCAGCATCAGAATGGAATGGTGGAAATTTGTAGTATAAAAATACCCCCCAAAAAAGAGAAAGAAATTTGTAGTATCAAAATACAAAACAGAATATATGTTAGGTGTTTCTGGGTGGTTTTTACATCCTCAGTCCAATGTTAATTTCCATACAGTACCAGTATTGCTTAATGGCATTTTAAATGCATATTGCATTGTAATAAAAATGATAATCAATTGCACAGCAGGATTTTGGCCAGTATCTGGAGCAGGACTGAATGCTGAGCCCCCTCCCATCCAAACGTGCCGCTAGAAAACCTTGTAGATGGTGATGTTCAGTGGATGCTGCAGAGGACAGCAGCTTTTCTGAACAGGAGCCAAGCTGAACCCCCGTTTCCCCAATGGGCATGCCATCGGGTTTGATATCTAAGGTGGTGGCTGGCCATTATGGGGTAGAGGAAAACCAAGTGCTAGTTTCAGCACTTGACCGTGTTTCAGAAGTACCATTATACACAGAGTTGATATAGTTGAAGACGAGCCCCTTGGGTCCTTGGCTGTGCCCTCACCTTGACAACCCTTGATGCCAGGGCCAGTCAAACACTCAATATAGCAATACAGTATACCAAAAACATTTCTAAAATGGAGTGCTTTCAGTGGTATCTACGGTATTTTTCTTTTTAATCTTTTTATTTTGTCTTCTACGTTACTGGAAATTACATCGGAGCCTACTAAAAAGTTTCCCACACTTTTGCCCTCATTCTTCCACAGTACCTGTCCTTTCTGGGGTGATTTGGAGAAAACAATGAGAGTCCCAAAGTGGGGAAATGGAACAGAGCAGCAGTAGCCCATTATCATACTCCAAGACACAATCACTGTAATCAAACAGTTACATCAATATATTCTAGAGCAGCTGGTGTTCTCACTTTAACTTTATATCTGTAGGATGCTCCCCAAAGAATTATACCCTGTAACCAGCTACTCAGCTCCCTGCCCTGCCTGTCCCACTGGAGGCATTTGGAGGGCACCTCACCCCTCCATAGAAGGAAGAGGAAATAAGCTGCTTCCGCTGCTCCCTCCACCCACAGGTGCAGCTGCAGGAGGAAGACATAAGAGGTGACTAAGAGAATCATAGCCACACATTGAAGAAAGAGCCCTTTGGGGTAAATATTCTCTGATCATTCAGTGCTGCCTCATGCTGGTAAAAGAGGCTCCCAAAACCCACCAGAGAAGTGTTTTTGGAGAGCAGAGATGGGTGTGGGGTAAAGGGAAGGGAAAGAAGAACTATCTTGGAAAGTTCTCTTTCACAAACTTCCTTCTATCCACAGTTCTTAAGATTCCATGTGTTGAAAGTGGTGTTCAGGTTCATTTCTGAAGTGAATATCCAGCCTAATATGCCACTATGTCATTTGGATAAGTATTTGGACATGGTCTTTCTGAATCCATTTAAGTGGCACATCTTTGTTGAATAACGGGTTGCCCTCTGGATACCCCACAGCAGCAGAGCAGCTAGAAAGCAGCAAGGACTTGAAATGACTTTTAGTGAAAGTGAAAGAAGGAAGTGTCAAAGCAGGATTGCAGCTGAACATTAAGACAAAACTCATGACTACTGAATAACTACATAGCTTTAATGTTGATGATGGAGAAGCAGAAATAGCTAGAGATGTTGTATACCTTGGTTCAGTCATCAATCCAAATGGAGACTGCAGCCACGAAATCAAAAGACGACTGGGATTCAGAAGGGCAGCAATGAAAGAATTAGAAAAGATCATCGAGTAAGGATGTGTGACCTGAGATCAAGACCAGGATCATCCACACTCTTTAATTTCCAGTCACCATATATGAGTGTGGAAGCTAGACAGTAAAAAAAGCTGACAGGAAGAAAATCGATTCATTTGAAGTGTGGTGCCGGAGGAGAGCTTTGCGGATACCCTGGACAGCCAGAAAGATGAACAAGTGAATGAAGATTATCAAATCAAGCCTGAATTGTCTCTGGAAGCAAAAATGTTGAAACTGAGGCTGTCCTACTTCAAGAGAAGGCAGGATTCTCTGGAAAAGACAATAATGCTAGGAAAGGTGGAAGACAGAAGGAAAAGACCAAATATGAGATGGATTGACTCCCTAGGAAACCACAGGCTTCAGTTTACAAGAGCTGAGCAGGGCTGATGAGGACAGGACATTCTGGAAATTGCTCACTCATAGAGTTGCCATAAGTCATTGCCAACATGATGGCACACAACAACAACAAAAACAGAACAGCTAAGGAGAAAGATGCCAAAACCAACATTTGGTGCTCCAAGCATCATGTGCAAACATGACGGGTACTTCCATCAAATGCCGTGAAAGTGAAGGCAGAAATGCAAAGAGACACAGCTATAGTTCTGGTTTTCTTCCATGCCCTCCATTTTGTTCCAGCAACTGAGGAAATCGAATTTCATATGACTGAGCATATGACAACCTTGTAACGAGAGTGAAATGAAGAGGTTTCAATGAAGAGATTTACCAGGACTAATCAGAATTTGCCATACTCTAACTTTGAAACTGGGTCATTTCCTTCCTCATTTATTGTAGGCTCGTCTACCTTATGCAAGTTAGTACAACAATTGCTACTACTTTTCTAACAAAATACCACAAAGCTGGAGTCCTGCTTTTGCAACAGGACAAATAATCTGAAATCATCTATCTGTGTTTTCAAATCATTGCTTTCTCCCAAGCCTTACACCTGTGGCTGAAGATCAGACTCTGACAAAATGTGATGTCTAGATATCAGCAGGTACAGCTGGTTGAATAACTCAGAGAGGCAGGTATCTGAGGTTGGGAGTTCAATTCCCCTCTGTGCATCTCAGAACAGCCAGCTTGTGGTGGCCACGACAAGCTGCACAGTCCCAAGATGTCCCCAGACGAAGGGAAGAGTAAATTATGTCTGAGTAGTCCTCTACCTAGAAAACCTTGGAAAGGTCACCACAAGCCAGAGTTGGCTTGATGGCACTCAGTTATTTATTATCAGCAGGTACACCAGACACATGGATTGCTCATGTTTTTGAATCACTCATACGCACTAAGGATTCATAACATTTGATACCTAATGCTTTGATTTTGTTATTCTAGTAAGAAGATTTGTCTTATTCCTTCACTTAACATTCCGATACAATTGTATTTCAGTTCATCACATCCTGTATGTATGAGGCACCAGGAAAAAAATAGTTGATAGTGTCATGAGGTTGGTGAGAATAAATGAATAAATGAGATGCCAGGTTTGACAAAGTAATTTCAAGGCTGGGTAACCTGTAGCAATCCAGATATTGATGGTCACACAACTCCTATCATCCCCGATCCTAGGACATGCTTGCTGGAGCCGATGGAAGCTGGAATCCAACATCTTCTGAAGGACAATGGGTTCCCCATCTCTTCTGTGGGATGGCCATGCTGGCTGGGGATACTGCAAGCTGTCCTCTAAAAAAAGTCATATTTCCATGTTTTGGAGAAGGTTGAAAGCACTTTCCTATCATCCAGCTGCTTTTTGGAGCTGCTATTTTTCATTTAGGAAGAACACTCTCATTAGAGATATTGCTTACAGTATTTACACAGGGGTAGGGGCAAATCCACCCGTTACTTTGATCCTGTTGGTAAACATCACCCTCCCCTCCCCTTTCCGAAACTGGATTGAAGAAGAAACTGCAATTTTGCATTCGACATCACAGCTCATTTGGTCCTGAAACTTGTGCTTTGTAAAACGTATGGGTATATTTTTGGAGTTTGCATGAGAGTGTTGAGTATAACTAGTTGGCGCTCACTGAAACTGGATCTGTGCAGCCAGCGATACGGGACGGCACAAGCTGAACTCTGAGGAGCTATCGGCTTTTCTTAAGGAGATTGTGTGTTCCCAATATGTTCTATTTGCTCAGTTGTATGAAGAATTAATATGGCAAATATGACATAGGTTTCTAATGGAGGGTGGCCACGAACCCTTTTTAAAGAAAGACAGTCCTCCGTTTTAAGAGAAGCCAGAGAACAATCTTCCTTTGGAAGAAGGAGAAAAGATGCCCAGTCTCAGTCAGATCAAAAGATAAAGAAAGAACCATAAGGAGGGAGATCAGGGACTCTGAAGTTGCTCCTCCACAGTTGAAAAAGAAATAGGTTTACAGAAAAATAACTAAAATACTTGAAAACCCTATATGTAACTAATTACTAAATATATTTAGTAAGTGATGTATACTTCATAGTTTTTAGCTTTAAATATTGTCTTTTAATAATGCAAGTTGCCTTGGGTTATTTTTAAGGAGAAAGGCGAGGGGGGGGGGAATATTTTAAATAAAACAACAAACCAACAAAACTATCCTGTTGTAATGCACCGTCAAGTTGGAACTGACTTATAGCAACTCTGATGGGATACGTAAGGTATTTAAGAAGTGGTTTTACCAGTTTTGTCTCCCTTGTGTGTTCCCATGGCTGAGCCAGGATTTGAACTCTGGGCTCTTGAATCGTTCTATCCACCACACTACCCTGGGTATCAAATAAACCTATACTGTACACAGGATTTATTTCTGAGTATCTCTGCATCAGTTTGCACTGTTAGGCAATGGCACTCTTATGAACACTTTTCCTGGGAGTAAGCCTCTTGAAGATGGTGCCTTGATGCATGTGCAGAATACAGAACTCAAATCAGTGCCAAGCTGATAGCTATTCCTATTTAATCAGCCATTTAATCAAGTGCCAGGTTAGTAGACATAATAAAGACAGAACAAGGATCGGGGATAGGAGAGAAGTAAGATAATAGACAGGAATTTTCTCTCTTTTTTTCTATAATACTTTATTATAGTCATCTAATTTACATGGCAATTACACATCAAATTAACTGTTAATATTTTACCCCCTCCAACTCAAACATATTCTTGGGCTGCCTAGTGGTTAACTGTTAACCCTTCTCTGCTAACTTTCCGGTCTCTGCCTCCAACATCTTCCTTGAACATGTAACACTCTTCTATGATCTCTGACGACTCTGTTCTGACAAGTCTTTAAGAGAAGTATAATCTCTCGGGTTCACCAAAAAGGTGCTAGCAAGCCAACTGAAGTGTCTCACACATTCCATGAAGAAACAGAGAAAATGGTTTAAAAACCACAAAATGGTTTTTAAAAACCATTTTAAAACCATTTAAAATGGTTTAAAGACCATACAAAATTAACACAAATGGTAGAGCAGGCCAGTTGCTATTCATGGCCCAGGTCTTCAATGGTTTATGACACACACAAAAAGACTTCATACAACCTTTGTCCAAAAAACTCTCTCTTTAAGGCTGACTATGTGAAGCTAGTAAACAAAATATGCCAGGCATTCCTCAGGTCAAGATACTGGACCGGCAACATGTTAAGGAAGACAGGAATAGAGTTTACATTTGGAGGGTACTGAGAACAAAATGTACAGATTAAATAACTCACTAGAGAAAAAAAAAAGACCCTAGGCAATTGGTGTTCTATCCTGCTCCACTACCCCTTCAGGTGAACAATGAATTAAATTATACCTTGTTTGCCAGGGGGGGAAAGAATTTGATTTATTGTAATTCCTCAGTTAGGAACAGGATAGAACAAAGGGTGGGAAAATAGGTTACCATTCAAATGGGAACTGAGAAAATTTTGAAGAGAAGGCTTGGGGGTTTGTTTCAAACGACTGAGGGTTACAGGGTTTTTGCTTTGCTTTGCTTTTGTTTTTGTAATGGTCCAGAAACTTCCAGGAAAGGATTTAAAACATAATAGTAAGTAGTTCAGTATTTTTCACCTGGAAAAAAAAGGCACTTGTAATAGTGGCTTCAAATTTATTTCTGTGAAGGTGTTCTACAGAAAAGATTCTTATGGCACCTGAAACGCTAGTATGTTTTATCAGGCATGAACTTTTGCAAACTGCAGCCCACTTCGTCAGATGCAGATTTATGCCTAATAAAATCTGTTCGTCTTTAACATGCCAGAAAACTCTCTTGTTTTTTGTGGCCATAGGTTAATATTGCTACTCATTCACACTTGCAGTCATACAGAGAGGTCATGAGAAGGTAGGGACATTTTCCCTTTTAATCTCCACAGTAATCTTTATAGATATCTAAACATATCAATGTATAACATTGATTTAATAAAATTTTAAAAAAGAATTTTCATTTTTCTTCAGTCGTCCCCATTCACTTCAGTGTGCAGAGGTGACTCATAAATGTCTCCGTTTGGGAAAGAGTACCTCACAAAATGTAGCAAATATGTTCCTGAAAAGTAAAAGCTATAGTCCTAAGTAAATGTTATGAGACTAGACATGTTCACTAGTAAATTTGTTGAGACTAACTTGTGGATTTGCTGGATAGCTCAGTGGTTTAGTTATCTGGATGCGGAGTCGGATGTTGGGAGTTTGAGTCCACACTGTGCTTCCTGGGAGAAGGGCCAGCCTTTGTGGCCTTGGGCAACCTGCATTGCCCCAGGATGCCCCCCCCCCCAAAAGAAAGGTATGGTAAACCACTTATGAGTATTCTCCACCTAGAAAACTCTGAAAGGGATTGCCATAAGTCAGAACAGACTTCACAGTAAATTATGATGATGATGATGATGATGATGATGATGATGATGATGATGATGATGATGGATAAATATGGTTAGGATCAGCTGTTACTATTAAGTCCACAAATATTATGGACTGTAGCTATCAACAATAAGCATTAAAAGAACATTTGGTTGGATCAGACCCATAATTCATCCAATTAGTATCTTGTTTCCAGCAACAGCCAACTTGGTGTTCCAAAACAGGACTTGAAAACAACAGTCTTCACCTGTTCTTCAGCAAGAGTCTTCAGCAACAGCAGCTGATGTTCAGGAACATTAATAAAAACCTGTAACAACATGTTTCCATGTGAAGCCCTCCTTTTCAGGAGTCCAGCCAATCCACCATTTTGTCTTTCGAGAAACCCCATTCCATCCTCTCTGTCCACTGGATTTCCACCCCACCCTGATACACACATGATCACTCATCATACCATACTCAGTTCTCATTGAGTCCCATCTCACCCCTGTTGGTGGTTCCTTCCCTCCTAAAATTGTCTTTACTTCTGCCAAGGTGTGGTTCTCCTGAGCTGGCTGACTCCCCTTTTATGCATGGTTGGCACTATTCCAGTTACTAAAGAACTGGCACTTAGGGGTTTCAGTTCAGCACTGGCACATGTGATGCAGCTCCTCAACACTAATGTGAGGTTCCATATAGCTGTCATAGCCCATAGGTATTAATTGGCTGTTGCACAACTCTGAGTGCACAACTGGGATGATGTCAGTAACAGCAGCAAATATCACTGATTAAAGGCATATCTCTGCTCATTAAAATCACTGTTGGGGTGTACACTACTAATACTTAATGGAACAAAGGCTTGATTAAAAGCTTCCAGCAGAAGCCTTTAATCAATGGTATTTGCCATTCCCGACAATATAATCACTTGAAACCACAGAAATGCACAATAGAATTTCAGCTATAGTCTAATTCTCACAGAATTGTCTGATCCTTTTCTCTTAAAAAGAATTAGACCAGTCAGTACTCCTGGTGGCATTTTCTTAGATGTCATTGCAACGTGAACATTGTGTCAACCTGCTGAACTACATGTGGTTTTGCTGACCTAAATCTATGGTCAGCATTTTGTCATGAGAGGAAAAGCCGAGGAGTAGCTATGCATTTTCCTGTTTAAAAATTCAAACTGACAAGGAAACATTGGCACATTGTACACATGCAGAATGCCATATTCCATTTTGCTAAAGCATCTATGCAATATGTCCTTGGGACAGACGAAGCCAAAGTGGAGATGATTGGCCATAATGCCCAGTGCTATGTTTGGTGAAAACCAAACACAGAACATCAGCATAAACACCTCATACCAACTGTCAAGCACGAAGGTGGAGGGGTTATGATTTGGGTTTGTTTTGCAACCACAGGACCTGGGCAACTTACGGTCATTGAGTCAACCATGAACTCCTTTGTAAACCAAAGTATTCTTGAGTCAAATGTGAGGCCATTTGTCTGACAACTAAAGCCTGGCTGAAATTAGGTCATGCAACAGAACAGTGATCCCAGGCACACCAGCAAATCTACAACAGAATCACTGAAAAAGAAAAGAATCAAGGTGTTGCAATGGCCCAGTCAAAGTCCAGATCTCAACCTTATTGAAATGTTGTGGCAAGACCTTAAGAGAACTGTACATAAACAAATGCCCTCAAATGGTTGTTGTGGGTTTTTTGGGGTCTTTGGCCATGTTCTGAAGGTTGTTCTTCCTAACGTTTCACCAGTCTCTGTGGCCAGCATCTTCAGTGGACAGCACTCTGTGCTCTGGTGTAGCTGGCTTGGGAGTGGAGTATTTATGGCTGTGAGATGGGCTTTTGTCTTTTTCTGTAGATGGGTGATTAGTGTGTCTTGTTGTGGGTGTATTGTTGTGATAAGAAGAGATTATCTGTCACTGTGATTGATGGGTGTCATTAGCTGGTCTTTTGTGTGTAGTGATCCCCGGTCCTTGTGGCTGGGTAGAGTTCGTTGACCTTTTGCACGCTGTATTTTTGAGAGCTGGGAGCCAAGTTTTGTTGAGTTTCAAACTTTTCTCTTTTTTGTTGAAGTTCTGCTGGTGCTTGTGGATTTCAATGGCTTCCCTGTGCAGTCTGACGTAATGATTGCTGGTGTTGTCCAGTATTTCGGTATTTTGAAATAGAATTTCATGTCCAGTTTGTTTTAGGGCAAGTTCAGTTACTGCAGATTTTTCTGGTTGTTTTAGTCTGCAGTGTCTCTCATGTTCTTTGATTCTGGTGTGGATGCTTCGTTTTGTGGTTCCAATATATACCTGGCCACAACTGCAAGGTATCCGGTATACTCCTGCAGTGGTGAGGGGGTATCATCTGTCCTTTGGTGACCGTAACATTTGTTGTATTTTTGTGGTGGGCTTGAATACTGTTTGTAGGTTGTGTTTTTTGCAAAAGCACCAGCCTGAGGATTTTTCAGGATGCTTGTAATATAAGCCCTACCCCAAAAATAAGCCCCAGTTAAGTGAAACCCTGTCCTCCACCATTGTACATCAAACAGAATATGACATGGCTGTTTTTGAATAAATGTAGATTGTTGTACATGAAAAAAAATTAAATTCCATGAAAATAAGCCCTAATGCGTTTTTGGAGCAAAAATTAATACAAGACTCTGTCTTATTTTTGGGAAAACATGGTAGCTGTAGGACAAATGCTGGCTGGGAGATTATGGAAGCTTAAACTCCAAAAATAAACTTGTAGAAAATCTGATATTATATATCTTAGCAGGATTCTAGAAAAACAATGTTTCATTTTACCTTTCCTATATTTCTGAGAACTTAAACAAGTGCTACCCTGAGGAAAGGATGAGTTGGTAAGAACAAGAAACAAAGTGTAGGATGAATTATTAGAAGCTTCTGCTAATTGTTATTCTCTGAATCCTTTGAATCTTAAATTTCTGAGAAAATATTTCACACAATTGCAAAAAACAAAAAAAGATAATGTCCTCTTAAAAGAACTAATTTCTACATGTTGTTTTGGCAGCATGGAATGGCTTTTTGAACAGCAAAAAAATATATTGTTGAATACAGAACAAGGAGAGCTAAATTCAAATCCTAGCTTAGTCACAAAAGCTAAGTAGGTGCCCTTGGACCAATCGGTACCTCTCAGCAAAACCTATGTTAACAACCATAATTCAGTGTTGTCAAGTCAATTCCAATTTATGACTGTCCTTTCCAGGGTTTTATAGGTATATAGTACTCAGTAGTAGTTTGCAATTCCATAGACAGACAGACGGACAAGCAGATGGACAATGTATTCTTAAAAGAATTCATTCTACACATTATTTTGACGTTATGGAACGGCTTTTTGAACAGCATACACATGCACATACATATATGTTCCACATGTTCTATATTGAAAAATATATACCCTGAGGAAATCATTGCTATAAACAAGTCACCCTAACTATGACTCCTACTGAGAGAGAAACCTAACTGTATGTGATGTTTTTGACCAAAATATGATGTCAAGTACCTTTATTCAAAGCCAACATGGGTGCCTTTGCATTTCTTTAAAATGGCATTATGTTATTTGATCCTAAATGGAAAAAGCCACATTGTTCTATTATAAGGTGGAAAATCCATTTTAAAAGCAAGTTGGCTTGCTACCAGGGCTGAAAGCAGAGTAGTGGAAAGCTTTGCCTAAGTCGTTCTAACTTCAACTTTTCTTTTCCTTCTTTAATGTTTCTTTTTTAACATGGCCAGCCTTAATCCATTTATAGTCATCAGCTTCAGGCCAATTTCTAATATATTTTTCTTCAGTTTTCTACCACAGAGAATTTGGCAAGCCTTTGAATTTATCTTTAATAGGCCATTTGCCTGTTAAGACAGCATGAAAATCATTTAATGTTTCATGACAGATAATACAAGTCTGACTGCTGGGGAGCTTTTTGTGTTATTCAAATAAAATAAGGAGGAGACATGTAGGGCTCTTCCCCACAGCTCTCATGTAGGTTGGCCACATAGCTCACATGGAAGTGTTACATGGTCTCTGTGTGCATATTTGTAAATGTGGCAAATGTTTCCATGACTTCTCTTACTTGACAGAAAGTAAAGACATCACTGCTCCCCTTAGAACAGGATTTAGTGAAGTACATTGCTCTGGATATACTTGGACATTCCTCAGTCCTAGCTAACATAGCCTATAGTAAAGAATGCGGGGATTTGTAGTCCAACAAATATCTGAGGTACTGCAGAAATAGTTGGATTTTATTTTAGAATATATAGGACTTGAGTTATTTTATAGCGAGCAAATACACACTGTGTACTATTATTTGATCCTGTTAATACCTAGCCAGCTCTTCCTTTGACAAGCTTTGATCAACTTATATATGGCTCCCCCAGGTGGTCTCCTATTCAAATACTGCTCAGGATTAGCTCCTCTGTCTTCAACAATCAAACTTTGTTATCTTCACATCTGTCACATAAAACTTCCTTTGCATTCTGCTTCACCTGTATGGGATCTAAGTCCAGTATTTAAAAGGGCCTTAATGGAATAAAAGGAAAACCTGGAAGCAGGTTAAACAGCAAATGGCAGTGAATATGAAGTGTTTTACCTAACCTCTCCTGAACCTTACATCTCTCTCATTTTGGAAGCAACAAGTCAATTTTAGGTAGTTCCTTCAACCATCTGATATTGAAGATACAGCAGAGGTTTTCTCCATTGATCCCCTCTTAATCTGAAGTACTTTGTTCTTGCTTAATGAGGATTTCAAATACATTAAAAGTCAGTAAACATTTTTTTATAACCTCTTTCGTCTCAAAGTGCTAGCACTTCTTGCTGGGCAACCTTGAGAAATGTCAAGGGGAACATAAAATCACTAAAGGAGAAATACAGCAGCATTGCAAGGAACAAGAGAGGTAGCGCGTACTGGACAGGCATGCAAGAATTTGTTTTCTTTTGATTTGGTTTGATTTTTTGTGAATCATAAATGGGCTCCTTTCCTTCATTAATCATGTCACAATCACACAAATTTTGTTACTATCTTACTGAGGTCACATTCATTTTTATACTTTAAAAATGCTGTTATTGGGAGAAATTGTGTTGTTTTGTGACACAATACAAGTGGTGCCTCGCTAGACGATTTCCTCGCGGAACGAAAAACCCGCAAGGCAATTGGTTTTTGCGATCACTATGGTGCCTCGCAACATGTTTTTTCTATGACTCTATGACCGTGCTTCGCAAGATTTTTTTTTTAGACCGATGCTTCACAAGACTTTTTTTAAAAAGACCGATGCATAGGGAACCTCGCAAGGCAATTTTTTCACAAGACGATTTTCACAGTCTTGCGAGGCACCACTGTACTTTGCTCCTGAAATATTCTGGAAAGATAGTATCCCTGCTAAAATATAACTAACATGTTCCCTTTAACTATACAAATAAAAGCTCAATTCTAGAGAGAGGGGGAAAAGAACTGGGCATCTTTAGTGTGTATTTCATTTGACAGCAATGATTTCTACTTCACTATCTCTGTAAATAGTATTTCAGAACCAGAGAGGTATCTATTAAACTGTGGCAGAAACAGTCATTTATACATTTTACCTCAAGGACCACATAAGCATGACAACAATAGAAAAGGACTTTGTGATTAAAAAACAAAATATAGGTTAAAACTAAAACACTCAATTTAAAAACACCCATTTCTTTTCTGTACTTTACCATAGACTACTTGCAGTATCACCAAAGGTGTCTTTTTGCATCTTCATATCATTTCCTACCCAACCTTTAAAATAGTCTTTCCAGAAAAAATGCATTTGGCCTCCTCCTTTTTTTGTTTTCAGATGGGGACTTTTCATTCAGGCGGTTTTCAAATTATTTTTACACTTAATTTTGTGTTATTTGATAACTTCATTTTTACCTGATTTATCACTTCGTTAGCAATCATTGTATTTTTATTGCTGCCTTTGTGACATTACTATGTTGTTCTATTGACTGTCATATAAACCACCATGTCAGGATAATCTCTCCTGAAATGCAATTAAAACCCATTAAAAATCCTCCTCCTTCTCATCTTGCTATCCCAAGCCCTTTTAATCTTTTCTCCAACTACATCATGTAAGATATGCTTTCTCTCCTTCTCTACCATTACAGACATTCCACCTGCCCCCCAGTTTCTGATGTTAGAAGTAAAGCCAAGCAGGAGGCACTAATAACCAGCTGCATCCTTTTATAGCTGAAAAAGAGAATACATGTACTTCAAAACATAAGTGTTTCCTATAAACAAATTTATTTGCATTTTTACCAGAGCACAGAGTCTAAATACAGCAGTGTCTTTTCTTCAGTACAACAGTAGAATGGCCAGTGCAAAATATGCATTTAAAAAAATTCTTTCTATATATATATATCTATGTATACGAAAATGTCTGGCAGTATTACAACTCTTACGCTTGGCCTCCCTTTCCATTCATTGTTCATTTAAGTCACAAATTAACTGGCTGTTGCATTATATAAAGATAAGCTCCCACAGCCCTTCTGAAAGATAGAAATACCTACCCCAATTACCAGAAGAAATTAAAACATTGGGGGGAAAAGAAGGGGGAAGAGCATTGCATAAGACAAAGATAGGTGCAAAACTAAACATACAGAATATATATTCAACATGCATCAAGAGTTAGGCACTAAAATTAAAGCTGCCTTTCCTGAGACACCAGCATAGAATATTATTACATCACTATTCTTGAGCACACTGAAGACTTCAGCCACAATAATAGGTTCACACATTTTCTCCCAGATTGCAGTGCTTGTGAATAGAATAGTGGCATGCTGGCAACGTCATTCTATCTGTCTCTTGAGGTAACTGAAGCACTAATGACAACACTACCTAATATACTTTTTGTCATCCTCCTTTGGAGGACTAAGAGAAGTCAAGCTTAATGGATGTAGATGAGAGAAAAAGTTAAAAAAGAAATATTTTAATTCCAACACAGAAAGTTTAGCACTTAAGCTAAAATGCCAAGCTTTCTCCAGATTCCCCCCACCACAAAATGCATTTTTTAAAAAATCTACAATCTGTAACTTTTTTTTTTGAAGAGTAACAAGCCAGAATTATCTTTACCAAAAGAACATTTATATTTCAGCAAAATGCAATACATTCAAGCAGTTACAAATGTGCTAAATGTGAATTCTGAGCTATGATTATTCTTCTCAATGATATCTGTACTTATTTCAGCTGCTTGAGGAACCAAGGTTTTGATGCATCTTTTCATCCTGAAGAGCCAGGTAACGGGAACAAGATACACACCAAGGATCCAACCTAATAAGGCCGGTGCATGAGTTGCACACAAAGCTCTGGCTATGTGCACCCACCTAACAGATACTAACGAAATGCTGGAATCCAAAGTAGCAGCGTAGAGTTCATCAACTCACCAGCGCATTAGTCATCCATTGGGCACTGTGCACACAACCCAAATCCAGTGAAGAGCACTACAAAGAAAGCCCCAGCTGCTGGAGGTGGGCACCCAGCAATGGGAGGTAAATGTGCACTTCTTCAGTACCTGCACAGTTCCTGATCCAGCAGAGAATTTTTGCACAGAAGCCTGCTTCTGTATACCTACTGCACTCACTGGATCAGGGTTCACGTGTCCAGCTCCTATACACATCAATGCAACTCTGCATTGCATCTGTCCAGATTAGTATTATATTTAACATAGGTAAAAGAAAATATTTTGACACAAAGATTTCATACAGTTTACAATATGTTCACTGGTAAAATAGAGGCACAAAAGTATTATTATCAGAAGGCACACAGGTTAGCATAGCAAAATTACTTTGTCACAGATGACATCCTGACTTTTAAAATGCCTGCCTTTCCAATGTCTGAGTGTAAAAAAGATTTTTTTTATGTCTTGTGAGGCCCAACAGAAGTATGAGACTTACTTAAGAGGATATGTGGGTACATTAGATTAGAGGGGAAAATGGGCAAAATCCATCTCTAATCCAACAGCAAGATTAGAGAAGGGCTAAGACCTATCAGAGCACTCACCCAAAGCATTTATTTCCGAATGTTTTAGCTCATCACTTGTCTTTTACTGTCTGCACCATTTAGTGAATGAAATAAAACCACTGGGGGGGGGGAGAGGGAAAATATATTTAATAAAAATATATTATCTCTTCAGTTCTACTTTTTCTTATGACAATCTATGAGGTGGAAAAACATTATTTTAGCAATAATAATGACAGCTTTACAGCCTCTAAGTTTGTGTGATATTGGCTTTCAAGTTAGGATACCCAGTGTCTCTGGTGTTTGTCCTCTGCACAAATGTTTATAATGTAAATACTAAAAAGAACAAGAGGTAGCAGGAAGAGGTGTCATTGTTTTTTTCAAAAGAATATCCAGTATATAAATGGAAACAGAAACCCCTATTAGTTTGTGTACGACAAGGTACACACATTTCCAACATTGGGCAAAAGTCTCTCCTCACATCCTTCATCAACAACTACTGTAATGTCTTAAGATCTTGTGAGGCAAAAGTGTGAACACAGCAAAAGAGTGATGGGAGAAAAAGAGTAAGACTTCTACCCATAACTACAATAGACATCCAAGTCACAGAAAGGATGTTCCCTCACCAAACCCTGTAACTTTCCGTTAAATACATGAAGGGAGCCATTTGTGTTTATAAAAGTAAGGAAACCACAGCTCTGGGGAACACACAGGAAGCCATATTGTACAAAGTCAGATTACTGGTCCCTCTTGCCCAGCAATGTCAACTCTGACCAGCAGCCAGAATCCAGCATTTCAGGCAGGAGTCCCTTCGCACACTACTCAGAGCTCCCCATATCCCCTGATTGTCTACCAACTAAGTACCAACCAGGCTGGACCCTTTTTGTCTTCTGAAATTAAACAGGATCAATGTGTCAAGGCTGGTTTTGATAAATTAATCTACATAAGAGGAAGAAAGGTGAAGCTTGCTCCCTGCAGAAAGTGCAGGTAGCTCTTTGCTACAAGCAACCCACACCTAAATGTGCAGCAAGACTCTTTTTTCCAAGTTAGATCTCTTAACAAGTTATATGGGGCAACTGCAACTTTGGATGTACATGGAACAGTACACAAGGCCTGCCCATCACTCTACTTTCTCCTACTATAGCCACTATTTTAACCTTTTCCAGGTGATTGCAATGAGAGATGTTGTGTTTTGTGAAGCAAATAAACTAGCAACCATTAGAGATAGAGCTTAGTTGAGGGCAGAAAATGCCCCCCTGTTTTGTCCTGTTCTCGTTTGAAGATCTGTTTGGGGAGGAAATATTAAATGTAGGGGACAATTATTCATATATTTAAACATTTACAAAGCACTACATGTTGAAGATTTGGAGTACTTCATTATAAGTACAAAAACCTGAGGGGGGGGTGGAAATTGGTCATCTGCCTAGTTTTTGTCAAACTCACAAAAAAGTGTTAAAAGAACAAATCCTCTCACTATGACAAAGGATGGACATTTTGCTTCAAGAGAGAATCATCCAATACAAATTAATTATAAAACCCATGATTTCAGGCTACTGTACACCATCTACAAAGAAAAATCACAGCAGCAAAAGCCCAGTGAAAAACATCTCTATATCCAGGATTACAGTATTAACCCTGAACTCAGGGGTGATGAGTATTCCCCGTGGCTTATGTATGTGACCTCCCAATACCACTGGGGAATCCTAGTTCCTCCTGAACAATTTCTTTAAGGACCGAAACTTAAAAAAAAAAAAAAAGAAAGTTCCCTAAAGGGCAGGGCAGACCATATCCCCTTGTTTTACAGGTCTTAGCAATCCTAGCTGCCCTTGCTCTTCCAAAATTTCTTTTTTTAAAAAAAAAAATGGCCACTAGAAGGCACAATAGGACTTTTAAAAGCAACAAGCCTTTTTGAAGAAAAAATGTTCTGAAGGTGGGAGTAGGTGCAACCTTTCAAGGTCCAGAGGCGCAGCCTGTGCGTCTCTGGAGGTTTCCCAGGATCTTTTACCTCCTTGGTCATCTCGGAGAGGTGCCTTTTCATTTGCTTACATCAAAACAATTTTAGCAAGGCACACAGTTTTAAATAATGAACTGAACTGCCACATCACTACTATGTTCGAAAGCAAGTTAGGAAGGTTAGAGATAAAAACAATCAATGCCAGAGACATTCTTTAGTCCCCAACATGTCAATATCCAGACATTTTAATTTTCTTGTTAGGATATCCATTTAAAAAGAGAACTTTATCCAAAAGAATTTTCCGTCTTTCCAGTCTGTGTCACAGTAATGTAGGCGAGATAAAGTAATATAAAGCTGTCCAAGTCTCATTATAGAGAGAGATGAGTCATTTCAGGATGATATGGTAGCCATCATTACTTTCAGCTGCAAGAAAGAGAAAAGAGCTTTGGTTAGTTTGTTCTCAGCTCCTTGGCTCCTAGTAAGTTACCATAAATTTCATCAACTGTACTTTCCACAGATTGTGTAACAACAGGCTGTAACATGCCCATGTTGAATTTCTTAGCATTAAATGAATGATGTATTAATGATCCAGTTCTCTCCCATACTGTCGTTCCAAGAGTAAAAATGAAAAGCTTACTCCAGCCACCCGAAAGCAATGAATATTCTGTTTGTATTCACTGTGTGTTTGTGTGATGATAAACACAGAAGCAAAAGTGCCCTGGTGTCTTCCCACCACCAGTAAGGAAACATCTTATCCATCTATGGCCAGAATTCTGTTATGAACGCATGGAAGACTTCTGCCAATTTGCTTTCTCAAGCAGTTCTCCAGTTCCTCTCCTATCTGCTGCACACGTATGGTTCAACCAGTGAGGGCCTTTGCTCAGCCAAATGCATATATGAATTCTAGTCCTAGAGCAATATTCGCCAACTTGACACCCACCACTTATGCTGGACTAAAACTCCCAGAATCTCCTGGCCAGCATGCAGGATTTTGGGGAAGTACAGTCCAACACATCTGGAAAGTGTCATGCCAGGGAGGGATTTTCAGATCCTTGTAGGAAAAACAAGGTGTCTAGTGGCACCTTAAACTTAACGAGTTTGTTTGCCTAAGCATTTATGGACTAATTTACTTCATGCAGCATGCATCTGATGGAAGTGTGTTGCAGTCCACAAAAGCTTACATCATACAGAACTTGTTAGCCTTTAAGAAACCACAAGGCTCTTTTCTATAGATGGAAAAGATCTGTAGACAAACAGACACTGCAAGAGCAATCCTTTTTCTTAATATAGCTGATAGGTTTGTATATTGATAAGGCCCTCTTCAAAATGCATCCACACCTGGACATGATTTCTGTTCAAAGAGGAGGACAGTCTAGACAGGTAACTAACTGGCAAGATTAGGGCTTTTAAACAAAGGCTTCCTGAGGGCTATCTGGCATTCTGTGCCTTCAGGCTCTTAGAACTATGGCCCAGATGCCTGGTATTCAAAGCAGAGTATTATCCAGTATGAAACGCTCAGGAAGTGCCACCTCACAGATGAACCTGTGAAGGAAAGGTCAAATCAGCCTGTAACCTACTTTTCACACAAGAATGGTCCACGCTGATGGTTCCTCTCTTTTGCATTTTATGGGTGTCTTTTTAAAGGCTTAAAAAAAACACATTCTTACTCTGTTTAAAGAAACTCTGCCGAAAATGTTTATGGCACGAAATGTGTGTAACTATACCTTTTAATGTAGAGATGACAAAACAAGATTCATCTTGGAAATTCTGTACCATCTAGAGAAAGAGAGAGAAACAAACCACAAAGATTTTTACAACAGATTCTCCCCCCCCCCAAAAAAAAGATTCTTATTTTTCTATTTTGCTTCATTTGACAAAGCACCATTACTGTGCAAAACAAAAACTGTCAATTATACAAGATTGAGTTGTTAAAAGACCACAAATCAATTTGGGTCCAGGACTCTCATTCTAACATAGCACTTTGCAATTATGAAGTAGTTCTTAGAACAAACCATACACATTCTTTATTTGTTATGTAAATGATGGATTCCTCTAGAGCTGATAATAATAGTATCAATTATAAAACATGAGACATTTTAACAAGGGATTTGCAACAATCAAAACAGAAAAGTCTTCATTTCTCCCATTCTAGTAACTTCCTGTGAGCATATATGATATCTAACGTGATGTGTTCTAAGTGAAGTGCTGCAATAAGGTGGTGAACAATGTGCTAAAATTTTGCCTCTGGATACATCAGATTAGTAAAAAAAATGCATTGGGCGTACACACATTATTTTCCTTATTATTTCAGTAATGCACATTTATGCTTAGCTAAAGAAGTGAAATTCAGCACTCCAAAAGCCTTCACAGAAATGGCGAGTCTTGAGAAGAGATGTGAAGAAAGTTAAAGGAGATGGCCTTCAGGCATAAGGTAAAAAAGAAAAAAGGGGCAAGTATTTGGAAAAGGTTAGTATGAAAATAAAATTAATAAGGTATAACCTGACTGCTTCAACACACACCAACCAGGGTCTGGACAAGCAAAAGGCCTTGACATTATAAGAGAAAGAACATTCTAAAACAACATTCTGATTTCTGACATGGTTTGCCATAAAGTAGATCTATATCACAGATAACCTAAGCACAGCAGTATAATGTATCTCTGTAGCACCACTAAGTTGCAAATTATTATATACACCAGCAAAACCAGTGGCCTGTCATGACATCCATCCAATCTAAAGCACTATGCAGAAATCACAGGCAACATCTGCTACCATCTCCAATTTTTTTTTTTTACAAAATGTCCTTTCCCATCATAGTTCTCTTAAGCATTTAAGGTTTCTCTTCCCTCAATGACCTCCACAAGCAAAAATATCTACCAAAATGAAAGTCAGTGCTGCCTTCTTGTACACACGCACGCGCATACACCACGTATCTAATGATGCATGAAGAACATCCATTTGGTGCCTCTTGTTTGCATCACTTTTGCTGCCTTTCCACTAAAACACAAAAATAAGGCCATCATAGTTGTTAATCAGTAACTTAAGCATTTAATGAAGGGGCCTCCTTGCATTAAAAGTTAGCTAAGGCAATTCTTCTCTCCAAAAGCTGCCTTAAAGCACTTCATTGCTACTCAAATGCTGAAAGTTTCAAATTCATCCTGGTAACAGATTTTCAGAATAAAAACTACAGGCGACATTTGTATTCTTTCTAGGAGATTCTTCTTTTTTTCTACTTTAACCCTTTTCCAGAGGTCATATGCAATGAAGCTTGTTAAAGTATTTCAAAATATGCAACAGGCTGACCCGTAGAGACTGAGAATTATCTGACATGAAAATATGGAACATACATGGGGTGGTGGTAGACGGGGAGATCTGTGGAAATGGGTGCAAGAGTCCAAAATTAAGCAAGAAAATGCATGGAGTATCATGACTCAGAAAGTTTACCATTTTCCAAAATATGTTAGTCTTTGAACACTTCAATCTGAGAACCTAAACACCCTTCGTTTCTACCTGTCCATAGATTAAGGTGTCAAAATTAAGCAATGTCATAAATTTTGAAACTGAAATGTGTATTTTAAATTAAACAAGTAGAAGCCAGTTGAGCAGTTACAGTTGCAAAAGGAGAATGGCATATCTCACAGTGGCAATTTGCCACTAATTAAGAGGTCCTTGCTTGGATTCCTGTTTGTACATTGGGCCACCAGGCTGGCCACCAGACCCCAACTAGGGTCTCAGTAATTATTGGTACTTTGCCACTATGAGTCACACCAGAGTTACTACACAACAAGATTTGGCCACTGATTTGTTTGTTTTGCAAATCATTCTTCTATAACTAACCAGAGATTGGTTTGGTTAGCAGACTTTATGCTGTCATAAATAATTATTATTATTATAACTACAAATACTATAATATTTGCTATATAGAGTACACTTCTGATGTTCTGGTTTGGAAGATATCCAGATACGAGACCTGATTCAATCCAGTATGGACACAAACAAAGAAAAAAATAGACTTTATAGTAATTTCTTACTTTTAAATTGAGACTAAGGAAAGTGCTGAAAATAACAGACAGTAACTAGATTGGCCATCATGTATCTCCAAAGGCTACATCACTTAACATTAAGAGTTCACAATTTAAGCACTGCCAATTTATAGAGGATCTATTCTGAATGTGGAATAATTTGAGTACATAATTTTTTGTTGTTTTTTAAGGGCACAGGTTAAATGATTTTAATACTTTAATTCAGAGTTGGGTAGACTTTAGGCTCATGAGATATGCTTAGGATTTTCATGACAGCTGTGAGAGCCACAAAACAGAACCCTGAAGGAAGAGACAGATTTTAGAAGACTTCAGAAACTTTCACACAAAAAATTATCTCCTTGGTTACCTCAACCTTTTTTCATTTCAACAGTATAAATCACGTGGGGATTGTGTAGAATAATAATTTTGTCACTGCTCCTATTAATAACTAAGAATGAGTAACCCTTGTCATTTTACTGCCCAGGCTCTTGGATGGAAGTGTACAACCAACAACTCTGGGTGACTTATTCATCCTGATATAACGTATCTGCATCTCTGCTTTAATGGCCTTTTCATTATTTATAAGTCAAGAGGGGCTAAGATAAAGGACAAGGAAAGCCAAATGAGTGAATGAGTGAAGCCAGGAGGAACTGTTCATGGTGCTGAAGTCTCTCACTGGTTGCCCACAGAAAATGGCATTTTGAGTGGAAGACTGTCAACAACATTCTGCTCCTTTAAGCTAAACACAAACTCTAGAAGAGCAGCTGCCAAAACAATGCAGAGGCCATGGCATTGTATCTCATAGACTGAAGAGTCCACTGGAAAGAAAGAGTGACAGGAGGCATAGCCCAGGCTTCACATTCTAACCTGTCATAAACTTAGCACTAAGCTTCAGGAATTCCTGACACATCGGCAGTAATGCTAGTGTAAAAAAGATTTATCCCAGGAAATGAATATGTAACAGATGTAAAGGTTCTGGAGTCCAATGGGTAAAAATGGAAAAGTGTAACTACTTTTTATTTACTCACCCTTTTAAAAACAACAATAATCTGTCCTAGCACTGTCTTAATTTATTTTATTTTTATTCCATTTTCCTCCCCTAGTGGGGACCCAAGGCAGCATACAATTTTTTTTTAAATCAACTATTAGTTAAAGCAAATAAGATTCTTTAGATTTTGAAACTGCTATTGTGATTTTGAACATTATTTTAGTGGAAGATTTCAAAATTAAATTATTTATGCATTTCTTTTAAACTATTTAATATGTCTAATCTAAATTACATTAAATTAATTTAAATGGTGCAACATTATTGTTTGTTCCAAACAGTGCAAAGTAGTTTGTTCCAAAACTATACAACTAAACAGCAAGGTCTCTGAGCACAGTGGAACTTCCACATGCACACACAAAAAGGAGGCCTAGGGTAGGATAGACTGAAAGTTGTTTCGAGTGCAAAAGGAAGAGAAGTAAGAAGCCCAGTTGCACAAACACACAACTACTCCACACATAAAAAAGTGGTTATTTGGACTGGGATAAGATAAGGTTGTCTGTTGGTTCCCCTGCTGTTTAAGATATACATGAATGCTATCTGACCAATTAGCTGAAATTCGATTTCCAAGTTGTCGTTGGCTCAGGAAAATGGAATGTCCTATTGTATGCAGATGATAAGGTCCTTCTGTCTTAGCCTCAAATTAGCATGAGCGATCATTGAAATCATTTGGAGAAATATGCAAGAAAGAACAGTTATATGTACATTATACTAAAACTAAAGTTACAGTCAGGGTGGATAAAAATCAATGATTTTAAAAAATCAAATTGATTTAAATCATCATTTAATTTTTTTAATTGATTTTTAAAATTTAAATTGTGAAATTAACCAATTTGATTTAAATCAAATCTACCCTGGCTATTGTTTTTGGCAGTTGCATAATTAATATTGTTCCTATGAATTTTAATATATTTGTTTAATGCATTTTTAATACTGTAATAATTATTTGGCTTTTAACTTGTTTTATTTTAAATATTGTAAGCGGCCTTGGATCCTTCAGGAGAAATGTGCCACATGAATATTTTAAATAAATAAATAATAAACATAAAAGGCAGTTGGATGATGATGCTTTAGAACAAATTAATTCAATTACATAGCGATTTGCTTTAGATATAATGGTTTATGGAGGAATTACTGGCAAGCAAATATGTTAAAACCTCAAAGTTCTGAAATTGCTAGATAGGTGTGAATTTTGCCCTAGGCTTTTTACTGCCAACATTATTCCTCAAATAACATGCAAGCACAAATCTGGGGTAACTTGAAGACAGCATGGACACTGACGTCAAAACAACTCAGGGCTTTAACGTGTTTTCCTAAACAAAATGCAGTTACTAAAGAGACAGCGAACCAAGCCATTCTTCTTGCCAATGTAGTCATACCTTAAGGCTAATATGAAGAGGGGGGAGAGAGAGAGAGAGACTACATAGCTGTCTTGGATAGCAATACACGTATGAGATCCATTTGAGTTAAAGCCTTACCTCATTGCTCACTAATACGTGGATCCCTGTAGGTCCTTGTCGATAGATGCGGTTTATCTGCTGTGGGGAAATACTGTACAAATTTGCAATCTTCTCCATCAATTCCATCGTAGTCAGCTCTTCCAAGAAGATTGCATGGTATACTGCAATGATATTGGGTAAAAAGCTTTAGAGTTACAGCCTAGAATTTGCATGCAACAAAGGCAAATAGTTTAGTTACATAAACAATCCCTAGTCACCTCTTGTGGTTTAGTCCATGTGAATTTTGAAGTCCACATGTCAGAATAACTTATCAAAGTGTTATCACTGTGAAACAATGGCTGAAAATTAATAATGTAAAGTTACACTGCACAAGTCTGATGATGTCTTCTGTTGCAGTTGTATTTTGGTAATAAAAAGCTCCCTATCTCTCCTTCCAAGGTTCTTAGGCTCCCTTAGAATTGTTTTGCTCCTGGGAAGGCCTTTGAAACGGTAGGACAGGGCAGAGAGTCTTAAATGTTTGAAAATCACTGCTGGGTGTCCTAGTGGCCACAACATAACTAGCTGAAGCAATCTTCAGATGTTTAAGATTCCCAAAGTGAAAAGAGAGCCTAACAACTTTGGAAGGAGGATAGGGATATTTTTATTACTAAAATATGGCCATGGCTGATGATATCATCAGCCTTCCACAGTGTTAATGTAGTGTTACAGGATTTCAGCCAATATGAACAACTAGAATGTGTGTAGAGAACATCTGTGAGATTATTCATTGCCTCCCATACTCTTTGCTGCCTGTATCATTGCCAGATCTGCATCTGTTCTATCCACACCAGCCTACAATCAATTTGCTGGTGATAAACCTAGAAGAATAATGAACTCCCAAGTAAGGGCAAAAAACAGATACGTTTCTTAGAGAGACACAGGCTCATTTACACATAAGGGGAGGCTCTACTTTTTATGCCAAAATAAGTATGTGGGGTGATCTCACCCCTGCCCCCATTTTTAGATGCTTCCAGTCATTTTTCCAGTTTATCTCAGGGGAAAGAGTTTAAATCATCTGAATATGGTGGGGTAGGTTTCACTTCTCTTTCCCACATGCCCTTTTTTCATGAAATGTAAAACCCAAAATAGAAAAAAGATGACACTTGAAAATTATCACATCTAAGAGAAACAGGGATTAGATTATAATAATTATTATAATTGAAATTTGCCATCAAGTTAATTCCAATGTATGGTGGTTCATCCAGGGTCTGCCAGATATAAAACAGAAGGGGTTTGCCAGTTTCTGCTTCCAGTGGTGCTCTGAGATGGCGACAATGCATGTAATCCCCAAAACTATGTGTGTTCTAGGACAGTGGTCCCCAACCTTGGGCCTCTGGATGTTCTTAGACTACAACTACCACAAGCCTTCACCACCACCTCTGCTGGCCAGGATTCTGGGAGCTGAAGTCCAAGAACATCTGGAGGCCCAAGGTTGGGGACCACTGCTCTAGGAGATCTGGGATGGCACATCCTGAAGAGACACAGGACTCCCAGTCCCTGGCTTCACGACAAGGTGCATCAAAAGATGCTGAGTTGTATCAGCTCTTAATTAGATGATGAATTTGGTCGAGGCAGCAACATACTTTTTTCAGTTGGAAGAAGTCATGATATAGTTCATAAAATGCTAGCAAACTTTTCCAAAAAGACAGGACACTTACTACACAGATTGCTGTCTCCATTCTCTCGTTTTTGATGAAGATGAGATCTATTTTGTTCAGGCTCTTGACATACATAAATTGTCATTTTAGGCCTTACATTCCTATAGGCAAAAAAAGAAGATTCTCTTCAATCCTGCCGCTGCAAGCAGACACATAACACCCACCATTTTGCACTGGTAACCACAATACTGCTACAAAAGAGCATATTTTAAATAAATATAGCTCTGCAGATACCTAGTATGATATAGCCCAAGTAGTAGGCTAACTAAAACAACCTACATCCACATCCCTGCTCAACCACAAAATTACTGCCTAGTCTAATACAAGGATTGTTTTGAGGGAAGGTATTACTGCAGTACTCTGGAGATACTCACAATTTTCAGCGTTATTAGACCACACAAACATCCAATAGCACAACTAGGCAATTAAGGATTCCAATACGACACTAAATTCATAAACTGGAACTAGCAACAACTGATGCTATATCAACAAAAAGAACTGTTACAAACCTTCCTTTTATGGCATTAAAAAGTCGAATGCCATCAGCTGGGCCACAGATCTGAACAAAGTCTTCTTTAGACATCTTCAGTAAATCAGCACCTGCACATTTCAAGCAAAGGTTGTTTATATATATATAAAATTTGTGCTCCCAGTGTGACTTCAAGGAGCGCTACAAAGAGCATTGTAATGATGAACAGGTTTTAATCAGCATGGGTTTGGTGGACTGTACCCACTTTATCAGACAGAGATCACTGGGCTGCTCTCTGTAAAAGCTTCAATCAGATAAAACTGTTTAATATCAGAATTATATTGGTGTTGGTGGAGAAACTGTGGGCCTTGGCGCAGCTAATCATGACTCAGCTCCTTTTGGCCACATGCCTAATCATGTGCTGGGCACATGCTCTGGCGCCCCAGCAAGAGCACGGGTCACAATCAGATGTGGCAGTTTACATAGTCTCCTCAGCCAGTAGATTTATCCCCTTTAAACGTATCAGAAAAATAAAGGTACATAGCCCAAATGAACACACATACCTGAGAAACTTGAAAAGAGCCTACAGAACTGAGAAAACCTATTTCGATGAAGCCACTGCTGTGCATCTTGAATAGAAGCAGAAGGAAGGAGATGCTACATTGCAAAAAGAATAAGAGGGTCTTGAAATGAACTGTTCACCAGTCTCCTAAAAAAAGAAAAGCACCACATTAACAGGATCTCAAATACTTACGTCATTGCTGGGAGGCAGGAGCTCCACCTGATCAGTTGGAGAACTGTTGCTAAAATTATACAGAGTTGGGAAAGAAAAAAGGAGTTTTAAGTCTCTCGTCAATAATGCTGGCCATTCCCTGCTCCTCATCCCCACCCTTCTAACATCCAACTAAGTGGTCTGTTAAAAGCCCAACTCTCATTTTCTACAAGGCTGATTATTTCATCTAAATGAAAAAATAGCAGTGTATTCCTAGCTTGGATTGTCCTTTCCAAGAATATGGAATCCTCTTGTGGACAAGATTTATAAAGTAAACAAGTGGCAGGTACAAGTTGCCTGATCAACATTTCAACTGTGTGGATTAAAGTTGGGGGATATTCGTAAATGAATACCCCCCACACACACAGGTGGAGATAATGAGGGTCCAGCCCCCTGGAGCCAGACCGTCCATTCACCGTTCCACTGCTGCTCCGGGCTCCCTTCCTATCACTCCGGAGCTTGTGATGGATTAGCCAGTCTTCCAGCTGGCAAAGAGACTCATCATTCTGTCTCCTGCCAGGAGTGGGTAATCCACTGCGAGCTCCAGAGCAATAGGAAAGGAGCGCGGAGCCCAGAGCAGCAGCAGAACAGTGAATGGACGGTCTAGCCCCAGGGGGCCAGACCCTCATCTCCACCTGTGTGGGGGGGTAATTGTACATAAATACCTCTATCTTTAGTGTGGATATATTTTGCCTGCTAGACTGATTCCATTAAGAGAAGCCAAACTAAGCTGTAAGCAGAAGACAATTATATTCTTGATAAACAGCCCTAAGATCTGAGAAGTCTTCCTGCAGGAAATGGGGCAAAAGTGTTTTCATTATAACATTGCTGGAACAAAGCTCGACCACAGCCAGGTACAAGCATAAGGCTATCTGCTTTTGGCATGAATAAGATTGGGCTAGATCCTACTGAGCATCACAAATGCTCCTTCATTAAGTTAATAGGTCCAAATTTTGAACATACCCCTCCTGAGTAATAAAACAAATATACTGTACAGTATGTGTAACTTTTTTTTTCTTGGACTCAGTGCAGAAATGATAGCCAAGATTAATTTCTTCCTTCTTGTACCTTCGTAGTTTCTATTAAGCTGTTATTTCATTCAAATATTGGGTAGGTTTGATCAGATTCAGAGAATTATCATAAAATCCTTTTGAGGACTTTCCTCTGGGCATTACCAGTCATGACTCACCAGGAAGTTCTACCTTAGGGAAAGAAGGAATCCTGCTCGATCTGGCCTATGTGTTTGTTCCCCACCCTCTCTCTGCTCCACCTTCCGAGTCAGAGACAGAGGCTCAACACCACAAAAATTATAAGTTTGCTGCTGGATACAAAAAAGTATTTGGAAGAGACAAAGGTTGGTCCTGCAAAATTAAGATCTAACCCTTCTTTATTCTCGATTAATTTTAGAATAAACAAAGATAATGCAATGGCCAGGCTAGGACCAGCAAGCCTCAAGTCTGAACCTTATCCCATTATGTTCTTCAGTTAGTCACCTTCTTTCAGCTTACACCATTTTCCATGCTTTAGATAAAGATAAAGCCAAGGAACTGTGTGGATTATCCCAAGCTTTTCAGGGGAAGACCAGGATATATTTTAAAATAAATAGATGGAAATAAATCCCCCGGCAACCCAGTCAGCAATGAGTACCGTATATAGATACTTTGCAAGTAAGCAGAAGTGGTAAAATAAATAAATAAATGAAGGATTCGATTTGTCCAGGAAAGCCTATCTTAAACACCAGGTTAAGCTTCCTAATCTTCTATACTCGGAAGTGACTTTTTAAAAAAAACATACAAAACACAAAATGGGGGGGCTATGTTGTCAGCTAAAAAGATAAAAATATTTATTGCATACCCATCTCCAAGGCTGAAACTGTTTGGAGAGCTGTTGTAACTGGGAGACGGAGCGTTGTTCACTTGATAAGGCACATCTGGCCACGGGGAGCACTGTTCAAACAAAATCAAATTGGGAACACTGAGAAGAGCATGTTCTGAATGAGAAGCAGCTGCAACCTCACTCTCTTTCAAAACTGGTTTTACTGCCCATAAATACAGAGAACATTTGGACTGATCAACCTATAGTATGTTCAGATTCAGGGATTTTCAACATTTCAAAACAAAACATATCAGTATTAGAATCTGTTAGGCTACACAAACACTAAACTAATCATCTTCTCCTAACCAAAGAATTCCAACCTAGGGGTAAATATTCTATTTGGCAGTTTGTACTAACAATTTTGGAACACGGCAATTGTTCTCCACTTGTGAAGTGATAAATCCTAGGGGGAAAAAACTACAGGTTACATGAAACAGATTACTTGGAGATGCAACCCCTCAGAGGAAATAGCTTGCATTTTATACCAAAGCCAGTACCAATTATAATCTGTTTTAGTCCAATTTAAACATAAGTCATAGTGCGGGGATTTGGGGACAGCTAATACAAACCTATCAAACCTCTTTCCAAAGCAAAACACATTTCTTTTTCTTTGAGCAATCTGAATAAAAAGGGTAAACCTGTGAAAATCAGAGGTACAATACTGGCAGCTTTAAGAATTAAGTGTGTACAAATAGTTCGTTTAAACATCCAGGAGCATTCTATGAAATATTTCTTCAGGGTGACATCCAACACAATGTAAGGAAACTTGTCATTAACACAGCAGGACCCTGGAGTCCCTGCTTTCTTCAGATATGACCAGAGGGTTTCTTTAACCTCCAAAGCAGATTTCAGGGCACCGCAAGAGGCTGTAGAGAAAAAGGGGGATCCATTTTGCCAGTGCTGTCTATTGTGCTGGATTTTAACCTCTGTTTGCTGTGCCATGGAGGACCCTAGGACTTCTCTCCTCAGCAAATATAAGCATTAGAAAATGTTTAACTCTTTAGTAACAAGGAGCATATGATTTCCAGCTTCAAGGTGCTGAAGGTCATTCCTGCAAAGAGCAGGCCACCTTAATCTGACAGTTCCTTAAAATTAGGTCATTTTCCATGGAAAGGTGACATTGCCCTGAATTGCTGGGGCACATTATGTACACCCAGCTAAACTGTATACAAATATAAACAGGCTTTATGAATAACACTGGATGTTTGCTTTTGCTTCTCTTTAAATAAACAGGAAAAGTGAGGTAAAGTTACTTTTTAAAGTCTAGGTCTTGAAATGGTGTGAACTTTAAACAATGTCAAAACACAATGGCCTTGCAAAGAAAAATGCACCAGACAACCCTAGCTGGTAATTTTGTATCACTTAGCAACAGGTTCACAGAATGACATTAGATGCAGTAAGATACACAAACAAAACAATATAAATGTCATCAAATCAATTAGGACTTATGGCAACTCCTTCTAAGGTTTCCCAGGTACAAAATACTCAGAATTCCCTTCTTGTGGGGACATTCTGGGCCTATGCAGCTTGCCCAAGGCCACACAGGCTGACTCTATTTGCAGGAGGTACAGTGGGGGAATCAAACTCCAAACCTCCGGCTCTATCCAGTCATTTAATACATGTTAAATTTGCAAGTGGAAAGGCGAAACCAAACAGAGTATTTTTTTTAAAAAAAGCAGTATTAAGGATATAGATGCATATGTTTAAAACTGGAATTCTGAACATCCTGGGAAAATAAAAGATCTTTGTGAAATGGGGAATGGAAAATAATGGACAAGCTGACATCTCTGGAAATACCAACAACACTCTCTCTAATGGTTACTTCAGATGTGCAAGACTCAGAAGAGGGCAACAGGAGATAACCATAGGATACAATTATATATATATACAGTAGGAGACGTTCCATCAAGTAACCAGAATGCAAGTTGTTCAGGGCTTTAGAGTTCAAAACCAGCACTGTGCCATATTCATTACCTTCCTATTTCTAGTCTAAAGGCCAATGAATATAGCAAAGCACTGGCACATTGTCACAGCTGAGTGTCACCATCATTTCTATGCTACAGCTAATGCAGCGGTGAGCAGATAAAGCAGGCTGAGGAGCCAATTTTGACCCTCATGACTTACAAAGCGCTATACACATACATACACAAAATCCAGCAACAAATCACACCTCTGAACATTGACACAAGCTTTTCAAAAGTAGTAATTTATAGGGACCTCCCTAAGCCAGAAGCAACTTAACCTTTGAGGGCACTTGTCAACTGGGCAACATATAAACATTTTAAATCAATCACCCAATCTGCTCATGGCAATTTATTTACCATTTTTTTCACCAATGTGACTTGAAGCACATGGTATACAATTTAAATGTCTTTGAAAATAATATGCCCTATTTTTACAATTTCAATAAGAATAAAGACTGTGAATCCAGTACTGAGCAAACTGGGTGAAGTGTCATACAATGCTCTGTAGAAGCTTCTCCAACATAGCTCAGATCAATAGTCAATTAAAACAAGCCACAGAACTGCCAAACTTCAGCAACACATGATCAGTCTCAAATCTGTCCAGTTTTGCAATTACAGAAACTGGAGAAAAATACATTGAGAGGTACATGAGCCAGGAGTGGCACCCATGATCATCTATACTTCAAGTCCAAATTTTGATTTGGGATGATTGCCATCTTGCATGGCCTCTGCATCCATACAGTCTGATCTCCAAGTTGTCATACATAGGTGATAAGCGGGATGAGAGCATAGAAGCTCTCGTCGGAGTGCCGTCCACAAGTAAGACCTCCAGGGAGGTACAGAGCACTCCGCTGCCAACACCTCCCCGGAAAGTACACCAGGGGACAGACACCCAGAAGCTAGAAATGAGTTTGCGGGCTCTAACAGTAGCAACCCAAACAGAGAGAGAATTGCCGGGAAGGGAAGAAAAGGGGAGGTCCATGGCAAGGGCGGGAATGGAGATTATAAATAGGGAAGACAACAATATCCCGGGGGGGGGGGTTTGGGAACTTATCTGGGTAGAAGACCCTTGGACTGGGAAATGGGAAAGGGTGAAAGTACCCAGGGAGGAGGCTGACTATCGCTGAACGAGAAGATTTCCCCAGTGCCCGTCTTACTGGGGTGAGCCTGAGGCGAGGGAGTGGAGGAGATGACTGAGGGAAGAGAAGGAAGCAGTGGCGCGAGAAGCCGAAGAACGTTGAGCATGGTGAGCCGAGGAGGCGCGGAGGATGATGTACCTCTGGGACCCTGGGGACAACTTACGGGTGAGGGAGACCCGGTATGGTGAGGGGACAAGGATGATGAAACCTCCCCATTATTGAGAGATGAAGGGACCGAAGCAGATGTGCCAGACTATGACCCTTTTGTTGCTGGACCCCGAGATGTTAAATCTTCGAACCCGTTTGACTCTGAACTCTGGTTACCCTTGCGAGCCCCATTAGCTTCGCAAGAGAAGTTAAGACAGGAATTGTTTAACGAAGTTTTTCCTTTGCATAAAGAAATAAACACCAGTTTAGATACTGCTCTTAAAAAGACTCCTAGTTTATTCGAACAAAGGGGAGGGGTGAATACTGAACCTTCACAACATGCTATTTTGTAGATAAATTGAAGATCAGCAATCTATCATAGCTAATGTCACTGCAGCTGTAAAACAATCATACCTCTGTGAGAATGGTTGTCTCATAGGATGGTTGATATTTCTCCCTTTCTTGAGTTGTTTTCTTCTCCATTTTTTCTCTGTCTGTTTTTTGTTTCCTATCTGCTCCTTTAGGCTACAAAAGCAAACAGAAATACAGTTTAAACTAAGCCAAGAATACTGGAAAGTAAATACACATGTTTCTTTTGATACCTAAGTAAAAGCAACACTGAAATGTAGCTTAGAAATTCTAAAGAAAGCTATATTTTCCACCTTGACCACAGAGATGGAAGGAATCTCCTTCTACAGAGTTTGTTCCCATTCATTAAATTATTGAACATATTCCTTGCAAATTTAGCAATAACTAACCACTAGAATAAACTGCCTAGGTCTAGATCAAATGTTCAACAGCAAAACGTACTTCCTCTCCAACTCTCCCCTACAGTCCTTGAAGCCAATTCAAAAAAGCAGCTCTTGTGAGTTCCCCAGGTCTATACAGCAGGTTTCTGGATACACCAGAACAGCATGGGAATCAGAGATTGCCGCCCCCCCCCTTACATACAGAGAGAGACATGCTTCCCATGGATTTGTCCATTCTGTGAGTGGAGGTCAGGCACTCTAGGCTTTCTGTCAGCCAACTTTTTATCCTATCCTCCTTGTACAAAATGTAGTACTTTAGCCTCACTGCAAAACTATAAGGCTGAAAGTTAATGGCCTGCAGAAAGCTATCCAAGTTATCTCATAGCTGAGAGGAGAATTGATCAGCTTTTGTCAGGGAAGGGAACCTGAACAAGATTTCTGGGTGTGTCAGTCTTCAAATGCCTTTCATAATAGTAATACAGTACCTAATGCCTTTGACAGAATTGGCCCAATCCACAGAGGATATGTCCAATCAACAGCAGGTTTGACAGAACTTGCCCAATCTGGATCTATCTTCATCCCCAAGAATGTGATCACCACTGGTTAATATCCCATTAAATAATTTGCCTGGATATTCCCAATTATTAACCTGTATTATTCAGGTTGCAACAATCATACAGGTCACTATTTTCAATTTCTTACATTTTCACTGGCCTGATCCAACTGCCAATCACAAATAGACAAAACAACTGCTGAACTAAATCTGTACTTGCACAATCCCCACTGATGCAATAAATATACAGGGTGCCCAGCAAGACCATGTTAATCCGTTCCATTGAAATTGCTGTTTAGCAAAAACAATTCCCCATTGGAATGCATTGAAATCCATTTAATGCGTTCCAATGGGGAAAATAGTCCTTGTTTTGCGGAAATCGTCCATACAGAAGCCATTTTGTGAAACGTCAATCAACTGTTTAAATTGCTGTCTTGCGAAGCATCAGTCCCAAAAACACCCATTTTGCAAAGCCTCCGATCAGCTGTTAAAATCGTCATCTTGCAAAGCATCGGTTCCGAGAAAAAAAGTCTTGCTAAGCACGGTCCGAAACATCGTCTTGCGAAAATCACCCATAGGAAACTGTTTTGTGGAACGCTATAGCGGTCGCAAAAACTCATCATGCGGATTTGTCGTTTTGCGGGGTAATCATCTAGTGGGGCACCACTGTACTCTAGTTGGGCCAGCAACTGTATTTAGATCAACATTTTTATCCTCTTCTTCCTCCAAAGAGCTCATAGTGACCAACATTGTCCTACTCCTTTCACATTTCACAAACACTATTGTTGGTCTGGGTTCGGATGGCATAATGACTGGACTGGTCATTTTTATGGCCAAACAGGGACTGGAGCCTGGATCTCCCAGGCCTAAGTGAAACATCTCATTGGATAGAAACTTTTGTGTATTAATAGGTATACGTAAAGGTTCCCCTTGACATTTAGTCCAGTCGTTTCCGATTCTAGGGGGTGGTGCTAATCCCCGTTTCCAAGCCGTAGAGCCAGCGTTTGTCTGTAGACAGTTTCCGTGGTCACATGGCCAGCGCAACTAGACACGGAATGCCGTTACCTTCCCACCATGGTGGTAGCTATTTATCTACTCACTTTTACATGCTTTCAAACTGCTAGGCTGGCAGGAGCTGGGACAAGCAACGGGAGTTCACCCCGTTGCATGGATTTGATCTTACGACTGCTGGTCTTCCGACCTTGCAGCACAGAGGCTTCTGCGGTTTAACCTGCAGCGCCACCATGTCCCAATGTGTGTTTTAATACCAGACCAAAAAATTTTTTGTCAAGAAGTCTAGACTGAAGTGGTGGGTTGCCTCTGCCATTTCCAGTATAATGGACTGCTGAACTCTAATACTTGAATCCTATGTGCAATGCTGTACTATGCATACAATGCGGTGTTTTGGAGCCTGCACAAAGAGAGATATCATGTACATCCTTGCACGTGCATAAGCCCAGCACTTACAGACCCAGTGCAGTTGGTGGGAGAGCACACAGCAGAAGAGCTAGCAAGGCTAGAACCAGATGTAAGCAACAACAGTATGGTGGGGAAAGGAGGATGTAAGCTGAAGCTGGTGTGTCTTTTCACAGACTGCTGCTTCTTTTTTGCCAGCAGAAGATTCACCAGCCTAAACTCCCTTCCTCCTCTTCCTATAAGGTTGTTACTGTTACCTCCAGTGGCAGGCTAGGTTGCTTTCCTACCCTCCAACCAGCCATACAAAACACTGGGTAAGTAAGCACACAGCAAGCTAGAGACTCTGGGAGTTTCATAGGCAGAAATTTATGCTCTGTCTGCAGAGTTATTGGCCTTTCATACTTGCCCAAATCCTGTTGCTTAGTGTAGAAAACTGTAGTAGAGCAGGCCCATTGAATCAGCGGGGAATCAATTTCCCCTCAAACTGAATGGATTCAAATGGACCTACTCTACCTGCAACTTACTTTAGCATAGGAAGTCACAGTTATAGACAGAGTAGGCACATTTGACTCCATTAAATTTACAGAGGTGTTCTCACCAAATCCCCATTGATTCAATGGGCCTATTCCAGTGTAATTTACTACACTAAGCAACAGGACTTTGGTCATTATGTTTGATTTAATAGCTGCATATTATGCAATGATTGCACGAAACAGAACGTGCATTTGTACAGAGTGAGAAATCCCCAAGTGACTCCCAAATTTCAAAATGTACAGGAGAGGAGCTGGCCTGGATATATTAAGTAATTTGTTGTCTTAATTTAAAAAAGGAACATATCTCTGGACCGTTGGATAAACTTTCCTGGTAAATGGCTTTAATAGCTATTAATTTCATCAAACAAACAAAAAAAGAATTGCTTTTAAACTGCACGAATCCTTCCTTTTTTTTGTAACAGCCTGAAAATATCCTCACACCCTTTCCCAGCCCCCACTCAAGATTTACAAATGAAATACAAAATTTTACATATGGCCAGATCTCTATTCTGAAATATAAAACAAGCAGTTTCTGGGAGTCACATTACTGGCATACCTTAAATACTTTGATCTGGCAGCTGGCAGAATGCAAGTGTTCGGTATATTCACCATTCTCATTTTGTCTGAATGTATCCATCTGTATCCGGAAAGGTACTCCTTTCTCTCCCCCATGTTTTCTTGGAGTAAATTCTGTACTAATGCAGTGTACCTAATCAAAGAGAAGTGGTTAGAATTCAAGATCCAGAGCAGAATAAAACATTAAAAAAAGGGGGGGGGTTTCTATTTTGTTTGTTTGTTTTTACTAAGAGGGCCAGGAGAAATGAAATTGCAGACCTGTCTCTTAACTAAGGCTAAGGAACTGGCATTGGTTGTGCAGGATGGCACTTGTTTATGTTCTCTTTCGGCCTAACCTGTCTGGGATATAATGGATTTAATTTCTTCCTGCTACTTTAAAAAGGTTATGGTTTCTCTTTTCAATTAATCTGCTTTGTTGTCAAGGACATTTGTCATTCTACACGCATTCCTATCATCTCTTCAGAAACAATTATTAATACAAGATTAAATTCTTATTTTCAATTACATAAAACTACATATTTTCTTATGTTGTTCTTCAGTGAAATATATTTCTGTTGTCTACATGTGATAATGAAAAATGTGAAACTTTATCTACATCAAATGAATTTAACATGACTTTTTGTGAACTTTTCATATTTTGGGACTTTTTGGAAAATTCACAGAAGTGACTTCTGTATTTTGCAGAACATGATTTGCATTTTGTAAAAAAATTACAAGTTTTACAATGTAAAATGCAAAGGTTTTCCATGCAAAGTGGAAGATTTTTCACTCAAAATACAGTGGTGCCTTGACTTACGAATGCCCTGACCTACGAACAATTTGACTTACAAACAGCTCCAGTTGCAAAATTTTGCTTTGACTTGTGGCTGGAGCGTTGACTTCCGAACAGAAAAAGGCAGAGTGAAAAGGCGGGAAATTGGTGGCAAAGAGGCTGCTTCTTAGAGCAGGTGGTTATGGAACTTTTTTACTCCTGGGGCGCAAGAGGAGGGGTGGGGCGGGTCTACTCATGAGTAAGCGCCACCGAAGGTGCGTGTTTTCTCACAAGTAAGCGCCACTAAAGGTGCACGTCTACTTGTAAGCGCTGCCGAAGGCGCGGATTGGAGGGTCTCCGTGGATGGGGAATGCGGCAGCGCGCAGGAGGAGGAAGGAGAGCTGGTTAGGTGCCAGTGCTTGGAAAGCCTCTGCAGACACTTCGGACTGGTAAGGTGCTACTTTTTCCTTTTTAAAAAGTTGTTCTGGCTGGGTTTAGGAGGGTAGGTTTGGGCTGGAAGGGTTATGTTTCTGTGTTGTTTTGTTTTTTGGTGTTTTGGTGTTTTGTTTGTTTGTTGTGCAGTCCCAGCATGGGACTTGCAGTGTTTTATTATTATTATTATTATTATTATTATTATTATTATTATTATTATTATTATTATTATTATTATTATTATTATTATTATTATTATTATTATTATTATTATTATTATCGTCGTCGTCGTCGTCGTCTTCTTCTTCTTCGTCTTCTTCGTCTTCTTCGTCTTCTTCTTCTTCTGCCAGAATGGATTAATCGGTTTTCATTGCATTCCTACGGTAACTGTGCTTTGACTTACGAACGTTTTGACTGACAGCCACCGTTCCAATACGGATTAAGTTTGTAAGTCAAGTCACCACTGTAGAAGATTTTTTTGGCAATGTGGCTGACTCGTGTAACACTGAAAAAGTCTCATACAACTGACAAGTGTTTGGGTTTTGTTTTTTGTTTTTCTTGATGCAATGTCACAAAGTGTCAGGACACTCTTTTCCCTAGCAGATATGACATAACTACAAGTCCAACAGAAGAATGTTTGTTTTCAACCGGGGGGGGAGAGATTTCCTTACCTGAATAAATGCAGATGCTCTCTTAGATGGATCCCACAAAAACTCAACTGTGTTCAGCTGCGTTGGACTGGCTCTGGGGTCTAAGATACCAACTGACAGTGGGATATCTGTAGAAGAAAACCCCTAAAATTTTAAAAAAATTATAATTGAAGAGGAGAAACATTGCAGCATAATCATTTATTATGAGAGTCATTTGAAAAGCCAGTCAGGAAAACAGCTAAATTTAAATTGAAGAGAAACATGCCAGACTTCTGCTGAATTCTGACACTCCATTGCCAGAGTTTCACATGACTTGCAACTTGTCATTGCACAAATGGGAACTTCCCTATTGGAATAGGTGTTTCAGCTTACAGGAGATAAAGGATACCTTTTGGTGCTACCTTGGAAAATCTTGAACCCACCCAATCAATGGATTATTATGTAGGAGTCTGACCAAATAATATTCTGGTCTCAGGATTTTCCCGACCTCTCATAAATGAAATGACCTCTTTTAAGTTTTTGTCTGTACCAAAATGGTTCTGGTGGCATGTTAATGGTATTTGTATGGAATTGTTTTAGAATTATGTAATATATTTTTAAAAATAAATTAAAATACACATGAATTATTACCTTGCCTTTGAAGCAGTCAGTGATCCAGTGAGGAAATGCATGTTGAGCTCATGCTTTTTCCAAGACAAGCTACTCAACAAGTTAGGTGATATATGAATATGGGAAGGGATATCATAATGAAAAGTTCTCACCTATATCAAGGATGCGATCTCCAGGCCGACTCCACCTCCAGCCTTCTAGCTGTTGATGCTCTGTATACTGCAAACGGCGGTCATGGAAAACCACGCGAATGATGCTCTGTTGAGAAAAGAGGGCAAAGTTAATGAAGTTGCTCTGGTGTATATTTTTGAATGTTCATAAGCTTCACTTCTAACCCAAAAGCAACCAAAGGTTTGCGGCTTATATTTAATTCAAGTTAATGTATCTCTCTGCAGATGTCATCCATCCCTATTTTGCATCAAACACATTATAAGAATAATGGGAAACTTTAAAATCCTGTTGAACAAGATAAAATCCACAGACATCGCACTACTATAATAGCCAAATCTGGCTGGATAGCTCAGTAAATTGGGTATCTGGCTCTCGAGCCAAAGGCTGGGATTTCAATTCCCAACTGTGAATCCCAGAAGAGCCAGCCTATGTGGCCTTGGGCAAGCTGCATAGTCTCAGGTTGCCCCCAGATGAAGGGAAGGGTAAGCCACTTCTGAGTTGAAGGCGCACAATGACTATTAAACTAGCCAAGCATGTCAATTTCTTTCCTTCCACAACTAAAACCAGCCACCTGAGACCAAGGAAATTGTACTGTAGATATGGCCAAAGACACAGAAAGTGACATTTATCAGTGCAGAACCTCCATGTGAAGTAGCAATATCACCTAGGTAGTCCTCACATCTCACTGTGTGAATCTTGCCTGAGTGTCTCTATTTATAAAGATGGAAGTTGAAAACATTTTGAATTTGTACTTGAAGACTTCGATGTCGTGGCATTCCATTATTTGAAGGAAGTGTGAGCAATAAAATTTATATAAATAGTAGGAAAGAAACCTAATAGCCTCAAATCTTCAGAGATCTGTGAAATATAAAGCAAATAGCTTCAATAATGTAAGGTACAAAAATCTGTTCTCAAATTATCCCCTTCCTTGAAAGTAAAGCAATTTATTCAGAACATTGTTAAGGGAGAAGAAAGGAAAAGATCGGTATCCAAATGAAAAGAAGATGGAGAGAAGCAAAGAGAGGACACCAAACCAGACCATTTCAGGACTGATTTGCCTTTTATGAAAGCTACCTATCAGACGCATCAGAAGATCCAATTCCATGTTATGGGCCGTGCCTTACTAGGGCAGAGAAATAGACCATCATCATCAACCCAGGTCCTGCCCCTCTTCCTAATAAATTCTTTTTCCACCAGTATGACCATTTTATTATAGTCTGCCTATATGTAGCACTATGAAGAAAAGTCTCCTTACCTTTACATATTTTGTGTTTAAATCTTGAAACTCTCCCAATTTCCTATTCTCAAGTAGACGGATTTCATAAGACTGACCTAGGAGTTCAAGGAAACATTTCCAAGGTGTTTAAGCATGTTGCAGCAAGAACAGAAAGAGACAGTTGCACAGGCATCAATCATGCTGGGGAGGGGTTGGTGGTTTTTGTTTTGTTTTGTTTTTTGCAGGACAGCAGGATTCTCATAAAGGGTAAGGTATTACTGCAACTTCTTCTTAAGAGAAAGCCTTTGGCTAAACATGTGTCTTGGAAAGTCAGTGAGAATCCCTCCGCACTCCATGTAAGCTTCCTTTATATGAGGATCCTCGTCTAAACACTCTGTTTAAGCTTGCCATGAAGCATGAAGCATATTTAAATATCCATATCTTGCTAATTACTTTTCTTTTCTTTTCAAAAAGGGCATCTTAGAAAGTGGAGACTCTGAACCATAAGCCACTGGTGGCTCACAAGCCAATGGGAAGCATTTCATAACCGTTTCACTGGCACATGCTGTAAAAGAGTTATTTTTAAATGCCCAGAAATCTACTATTGGGTCTTTTTGTCTGTTTCTGAACAACTACCCGAACAGGCTACTACTGCCACTCAGGCTACATTCCTAAAACAGACTTCAAAGAGTCAATCCCAGTAAATAAAAGGCCTAAACGACTGGTCTAAAAATCAGTCTTATCATGTATGTATATATCCATAGTGGCTTGTAAGCTATGTTGTTCATACAGCCCTATAATGAAAACCAAACTGGAATGATGGATTTTGTTCCACGCCCTGGGTACATTCAGTTTATTTTTTAACTTTCACAAGCTCTCATGAGTGATCCACGCAGTTGAAAAAAATGAAGTCCTTAAAAGATCTTGCAAAATCATAACCTTGTCACACAGAAACTTCCAAATTAAAATAAGTGTCTGCTTATTGAATTAGTAGTGGCTTGTAGAAATCTTTGCATCAATTCCAGGAATAGAGCTGAGCATTTGTTTGCTTTGGACTTGCTGCATTTTATGAGAAACACTGATAGATATGGGCTATAGGCTTTCTAGATGATGAAAAGGTTGAAATCAAAAGCTTTGAATAAAAAGTTGTACTTGAATTAAATCTATTCTTTTTTGCAGACTATTGTTAACCTAACACAGCTAGCAGCAACTAGCATACATTTCCATGTGTATGAGCCTGATCAGCAATATAAAACTTTTATTTTGGATACAACAAAAGTTTGTTTAGTAACCAAATATAAAGAACAAGAGCAAATGTATAAATATAATAAAATCAGGGAACAGATACACAAGAACTGGCTTTTCAGGTTCTTCTTGGAACTACTTCCCCTCTTTGCACAAGAATGCAGATCAATGTATAACAAGGCAATCTAAAGTGATAATCAGTTTTATGTTCTGGTTTGACAAGTGGTGGGGTTGGTCCTTCAAAGAAAGTGATATAGCAGATATATCTCCCTCCTACAGAGAAAAGAAAAATGCTACATTTCTAGAATTCAGTTCAGAGATAGCAGATTCATTCTGATAGTGTAAACAATGAAAAGACTTTGCACTGAAGAGCTAGGAAGGGGATGTTCTTTTGCAGACTATGGAACTCAGCTGGGCTGAACGAATAGATCAGTGTTGTGATGGAATTCCATTTCTCAAACACACACACACACTCACGTCTAGTAATTAGCATGGCTCTCCTTTTTTAAAACTCAGGTAGCTAACATAGTTATTGAAGGGATATAAATACAGCCCATTTAGTCCAATATTGTCCACTCTGACTGGCAGTGGCTGGCCAGCGTTTCAAGTGGGATTCTTTCCCAGCTTTACCTGGAGATTCAAGGGCAGGAGTCTTACATCTAGATACTACCCAGTTCCTACTCTGCTTAATTTCCAAAATCAGATGAGAAATCAGGGTGGCATAGTAGAAATCAGGAACATGGCATATTTGCACAAAAGGTTCAGCTAAATAATTGCCTATACTTGATTCCCCTTGACATGAACACTAGAAGTATTCACTATGTAACACTTTAGAACTTGTTCAAGTTCATTTATCTTAAAACAGATGATCTGAATTAAATTCATTTTCACTACAAACAAGGCCACATCCCTTCACTCAACTGTGCAAGCAAAACCTGTGTGTGGGACAACCTGTTAAATTCATCTCGTTCATTTTCACTTAATACCTCTCAGAAATTGCCACAGGAAAATATTTTGCTTTTTTATCCAGGTTTTGATAAAACCTGTTGTTGTTGATTGATTGATCTACTACATTTTTATTCCGCTTTTCCTCCAAAGACATCATGTCTGTGTATATAATTTTCCTTCCTCAATTTGATATTCAGAACAGATTGTTAGGCTGAAAGACTGTGGCTCAAGGTCATACAATTAACTTCAGGGTCAAGTGAGAATCTGAAGAGCCATAGCCTAACACTCTAGTTGCTGTTGTTGTTTAGTCATTAAGTCATTTCTGACTCTTCATGACCCCATGGACCAGAGCACGCCAGGCCCTCCTGTCTTCCACTGCCTCCCGGAGTTTGGTCAACTTCATGTTGGTAGCTTCGAGGACACTGTCCAACCATCTCGTCCTCTGTCGTCCCCTTCTCCTCTTGCCTTCACATTTTCCCAGCATCAGGGTCTTTTCCAGGAAGTCTTCTCTTCTCATGAGATGGCCAAAGTATTGGAGCCTCAGCTTCAGGATCTGTCCTTCCAGTGAGCACTCAGGGTTGATTTCCTTCAAACAACACTCTAGTATGTGATACTAACTCTAATTCAGGAAGCTATGATAGTGATGCTACTACAATTTCAATTTCATATTATGAGGTAAGCAAACATAGAATCTGGATTGTACTCCCAGTACAAACAGTTGGAAAAGTTCCCTTAGTGTTAAGGTAACATCATACCTTTAGAGGCACTAGAAGCCATTCAGAGCCAATTAAGCAGATACTGTATTAACATCAAACACATGCTAGTATTCATTAATCATTTTAATGAATCATTTTAACTGTAATTTAAAAAAAGATCCATGTGTCCGTCAGTCTTTCCAGAAAGTCCTTCTGTAGCACAGACAGGCCCAGAGGCAGACTCACACCTATCCCTGGACCAGGGAGGGCCACACTCACTCCTACAAGACCTTTCCTCCCGCTTACAGCTTTTTTTAAAACTGGGGGAGGGAGAACACCTCTGGTGGCCAAAATTATATGTGTTTTTAAAATTGGGATGTGAGGGAGTCAGAGGTGTTGGAAGCTCCTAAAGACATGGCAGAATTGCCCCCCCACACACACACCACCTAGACGGCCAAAGGGGACTTTTGAGGCAGATTTTAAAAATTACTGTAGTTAATGGGGGGGTTTGGATTTGGGGGTTGTCCTAGCGATTGCGTTTCAACCTAGCGTGGTAGACATGGCCCACCAGCCACGCGTTACTCTATTGAAAGATCCTGACAAAAATGTAGGATCCAGTTTATAAACCTCTTCAGGCAGCATTATATTGTCCATACAGTATCTCTACATTCAGAGTTTGTACATGCAAGCACATGAGAATTGCTTCTAACTAGAGATGGGGGCATTCGTATTCGTATATCCCCGCACAGGTAGTGTTAATGAGAAGGCAGCAGACCTAAGCAGGAGCAGCAGCAAGCTAGCAATTTTATTTTTATTACAACTAGCATGGGGAAGATCCTACTGAATAGCTTCCCACAGCCATTTGGCTGGTCACTAAGGAAATAGAAAAATTCATTTAGTTAAGCCTCTGCTCTGATCCAGCATAGCTCTTGTATTCTGGACAAGGGAACCACTTAGTCTTTCCCATCTCATCATGAATGTGTACATGGCATAGTGGGCACACAATGTAGTGAAGCCAGGTAGTTTTGGGGTAGTCTCAGTGCCTTGGGAGACCTCCATGTATGCCATCTTGAATTTCATGAGATATAGTGGACTAATTAAAAATACAACAGAGCAATTTGATCTGCTGGCACACTTCATAACTGCTTATTTGTCAAATATGAGTACACTGCCATTTATTGGGAGGAGGCAAAATATGTCCCCAAATGACCTCGGCAGTTCTTACATATCTCAGAAAAGACATGCTCATCCAGGGAGCAAACTTTTGTCTAAATACACAACTCCACTTCTATGGCAACCCAGACTAAACACTCCATTGGGGCACAAATTACATAGACTACCATCATTAGTCAAGTACATTGCTTTATTAAAACAGTGCGTGTTCTGCAATTGCCATTTATAAGGTGTTACCTCTGACACTGACCAGTCTATTTTGGACTAGAAAGCCAAACCATTTTACCTTTCCACAACAACTGGTTAATTATAAGCAGGTGTAAATTAAATCTAGAAACTAATCTGGGTTCTTACCTAAAAACAGACCCCTGAGATTTTGCTAATATGCACTATCTGAATGAACCCAGCAATTAAAGGGTTGCAGTCTCCTTACAGATCAATTAAGAGTGAATTTCTCTGCACTGGTTTTAGGTCAATATGACAGGTAACTACCGTATTTTTCACTCCATAAGACGCACTTCTCCATAAGATGCACCAATTTTTTAGGAGAAGAAAACAGGAAAATAATAATCTGTTTTCTTTTCCTAAAAATTTGGTGAGCCTTATGGAGAGGTCCGTCTTATGGAATACACCCTAGGACCCTTTGGAGGCTCACCCAGCCACCCCGGGGGCCAGAGGGGGCGAAATCGCCACCTTCAGGGACTCTTCTGAAGCTTCCCAAGCCTCAAAAGAGTCCCAGAAGGTGTCGATTTCGCCCCCTCTGGCCCCGTGGGGGGGCAGGGTGAGCCTCCAAAGGGTCCTAGGGTCTGTTCCAGGGCCCTTGCGAGGCTCCCCCCACCCCCCATGGGGCCAGTGGGGGTGAAATCGCCAGCTTCCAGGACCTTTTCTGAGGCTTTCAAGCCTCAGAAAATGTCCTGGAAGCTGGCGATTTCGCCCTATAAGATGCACTTCCCCCCTATAAGACGCACTTCTCCCCACTTTTGGGGGGGTGCATCTTATAGGGCGAAAAATATGGTATATTTCACACTCAACATAGTGGCAGCTAGGGGCACTGAATTCTTTTAGTAACAAACCAGGGAGACTTTTTAAGTATTTCACTTATATAAGCTAAAAATACATAGAAAAACCTATATTTACAAAGAAAAATGCTAGGAGTTGATAGTGAAATGACAAAATCCTAGTTTTCAGTGTGCCTACAGAATATTACTAAAACATAAACGTAAGATAGATATACATCCAATACTTGATCCTAAATTGAAGATTAGGCAAAACCCAACTAGAGTAGATCTACTAAAACAATAGAATGTACACAAGTGTTTATCTAACCCATTCATCCAATATCCAAAATCCTGCCAATGTAAACTTACTTGTTGGAAGTAAACTTTTAATTAAATTCTGTTTACTTGCTGGAAGGAAACTTTAACTAGAAAGTTCCTATCCTCCCATTTTAGGTCCCTAGGACCTTCCCGCTTTTTGCCTGTCAGAAACCTTTTGGAGGCTCAGAATAGGGTGGGTGGGAAGTCTTTAACTCCCCATATCAATGCCAGCACTCTGGATCACAGAAGCAATAATCCAGTGGCAATCCAGTTCACAGCTCACTCGCGCACATGCAGAGAGTGAGTGAGTGAGTGAGTGAGTGTGTGTGTGTGTGTGTGTGTGTGTGTGTGTGTGTGTGAGAGAGAGAGAGAGAGAGTCCTGAGATTCCTAAAATGTTCTACGGGGCAAAATGGAGCTTTTGTTGAGTAAATTCATGCCAATGGAATTTTGCCCAATACATAAAATTTAATTGCGACTAACAAATTAATTATGCCCATACTGTGAGTGCTATTGACACTGGAGGCTTAACATACAAAGCATCAGGTCTGGTTTTTTTCAACCATATGGTGAGGTAAAATCGAAGCTCTTACTGTTTAGCTCTTCAGAAGCTTTGACATCAACTTCCAGAACCTCTATTGCCATGCTGACTGCAGTTTCTAGGAGTTCATATTCAAAACACTTGGAGGAGCAAAGACTAAGAACTATTCAATTGAAAGACAGCATTCAATCCTTTCTGTGTTCATATGCTAAGAAATTTTGAGCATTTGCCAGGGAACCCCAGTCTAGAGCAGAGAATTCTGGGCCAAATTCCATGCTACGGCTTACACTTTATTTACATGGCAAGGTGACAAAGCCTTATTAATGAAAATGAACGGAAAATATAATAAGAAATACATGGAGCACTCTCCGGCAGCAAATTTATAACTGGACAGAAACTGCTAGGGGTGGAAATTTTTGGACTATAAATCCTATAATTCTACATTATGAGAGTTCTACCTGAAAGCCACTTAAATGTGACTTAACTGAGCAAAAGGTCAAATTGGATGACTTTGAGGTTTAGCTAGGCCTAGTTCTGCCCAAGCTTCCTGTTCAAAGAGAAAACTCCCAGCAAATATTTGGGCAGAAACAAGAAGCTTAGGCAGAGCTAGGCCTACCTAGACCTCAAAGCCTCCTAGATTAGGCCTGTCTCTTAGGTGAGCCAAATTCAGGTGTCTGTAAAGTGTCTATCAACTGGAACTCCTAGAATGGAGAATTATGGGATTTGCAGTCCTTTTTTTAAAAAAAAAATCCCATCTCTAGTAATGCCTTTAAGAAATGTTCATCTGTCATTACTGAGATTTCCACTGAGGAACCACCATGGAGCTTAACAAAAGCCACGTTATCCAGTACCCGGCTCAACATTCCACATGTCAATGACTTCTTGGGAACTCTAGGGAAAGAAGCAGAGTGAAGAGATACTCCATGCTCTAGATCTCTCAATACTTGAAACCATAATGCAGTTAAAGAAAAATGTTAAATAGTACTATGTGAGAACCAATTTTGCACTGGAAGGACACCATAGCAAAAGTCACCATAAGGTGCATTCCAATAAACATTAGCCACAATGGCTCATGATATTTTGCTATTCATCTTATCAGTCTCTCTTAGTTCTTTATAGTAGGTTTATTCATACTTTTAAATACTTAAATCCTAATCTTTAGACTTTGGTCTTCACATAGGGTAGACTATGTCCTTAAGCAGCAGATATTACACAGCAACAGACATTACACAGAGCCTCATGGTTAAATTGCTGTATTGCAGCCAAAAACTGTGTTCAATCCCAGGTAGTCAGCTCAAGGTTGACTCAGCCTTCTATCCTTCTGAGGTCAGTAAAATGAGTATCCATCTTTCGGGGGGGGGGATGTATAGCCTGCATAAATTAACTTGCTAACTCCCCAGAGAGTGCTTTAAGCACTATAGGGCAGTATATAAGCAGCATGCTTTGCTTTTGCTTTTACTACTAGGCAAGTAGCAATTGCATGCAGTGCTTCTCCATGAAAAAAAGTTGTAAAACCAGCTAGGTTCACAATGTTCCTTGGTGGTAAGTTATGAAGCAATTATATTTGTCTTTTTACTTGCTTTACGAGCTCTTTGTGTTTATTAAGGCTATTTTTGCTCACAGTTAAATGCCATATGAATCTAACAGCATCTCACTGAAACATTTAGGACAAAAGAAGGAATGACAAAGCTAACATTTGGAAGCTGTGTCATACAGTAAGAAGTCAGACTCCCACGTTTTCACTCACTGTGAAAATTATCATTCTCTGGGATTTGTGATAACAGTGCCCATTTTCCTCCCAAGCTTTAGTCCGCATATGGTGGGATTGTCTTGGCCTCTCCAATTTCTCACCTTCAAATCCAGAAGGCAGATTTGATTTAAAAATCAATTGACTTAAATCACAATTTCAATTTTTAAAAATCACATCGTTTGGGATGATTTGAATTTTACAATTGTTTTTAAGTAAACTGATTTAAAACCTGATTTAAATCAATTATATATTTTAAAAATTCACTGATTTTTATCCACCCTACTTTCTTCTTCTTTCAGGTCCAAAGTTGGAGAGAGAAGCACAGGACTGGAACCGATCTGATACTGTACCATACACTAGGGATGTAAGACTCTCTTTTCCTACATTATTTTTGCAGGGAAGCTTGAAACTTTTCAGTAGTTTTCTCCCTATCGGGCCAGACATTTTAAAGAACATGAAACAGTGCTTGTCCAAAAATTTTGTTATGTTTCCAACACAAAATGTAATTTTTTCACACATGAAACCTATTCTGTCCCCATGCAATTCCTGATGGAAAAAAATGTTTTTAGGAATGAAAAGCTCAGAGAAGTTGCCCATTTTTTTCCAACAATGCCCTCTTCATTGAGGACAATTTTTTTCAATTCAAAATATAAGGTTCTGTGACATTTTCACAAAATACATAATTTTTGCACAAGAACAGTTTCAAGATTTTTTTTTTTTTGAGGACAAGAAAATTGTAAAATATTTTCCATACACAAGATCAGAGACAAAACAAGGTGCAGACTTCTGCCATCCTCCACTGTACAGGTTACTATGATGTCAAGAATAGTGCTACACCTGCTGATATATTTGTATATATTTGTACACTGCTGTCAACATTTGTAGAGTCCTGTCTGTCTCTGAGAGAAATAGAATAAACTCAAGAAAACTGAGCACAATTGTGTCACCTCAATGATTTGTTTATCAAGCCATGACAAAAAAACCTGACTGCTTTGTTACAAACGAAATTATAAAGCTAAAACTTCATGAAGCAAGTAATCAAATACATTTTTAATGGGTGGGAGACAGTACACCACACAACCCTGACAGAGAAAGAAATAAAATCTCAAACATAAAGCAGAATACTGGGTAAGATCTTTTAAACTACAAAAGTTGTGTTGACAATAGGCTTAATGAGTGAGCAAAGTGTATGTGATTGCCTTAGAAAAGGTAACTAATTACAATATTTAATGGGATGGAGGAAAGCAATATCTACCATATTTTTCTGTTTATAAGATGACCCAAAGTATAAGACGACACCCCCCTTTTCTAACTCCAAATTAGAAAAAGCAGGGATCAAAGGGCTCCCTTTTTGCTAAGCCCGGTGCCTTGGCAAAAGGCAAGGAAAGCGGCTGTCAAAATGACTACTGCTTTTCCTTGCCTTTTGAGAAGGAACAGAGCTTAGCAAAAAGGAAGAGAGCAATGCTTCCCCTTCCTTTTTGCTAAAGCCCCGTGCCTTCGCAAAAGGCAGTGGTAAAGAGCAGCCTTCCATACATAAAACAACCCTCAATTTTTTTCTCAAATTATTTAAGAAAAAAGTGTTCTTTTATACACAGAAAAATATGGTATCTGATGTTCTATTGTTCATCCTGCTTTTCCTTCTTTCAACATGTCAAATAATATTTTAACACTTTCTTCCCTTGTTAACAATATTCTGTGTGTGGAGAAGAAAGCAAAGAACAGTGTGTTTGTGGGACTGAACAGAAATCTCTCTGCTAGATCAAGTCCAGTTCTAAATGTTCTGTGGCATTTACACTTGAATTAGGAAACAGCTGATTTCTAAGACCAGTTGACAGCTAACAGGCTTTTATTCCAACTTTGCACATTAAAATGTCCTCTAGTTAGAGGCACAGAGCTTATTTTAAAAGGCCACTCTTTACACAACGCATGTGGCTAATTTCAGGGGTCAGTTACAAACTACTCCTGTTCTGGGAATCCTATCAAGATGGGGAATAGGTTATCCTTTAGGGAACTCAACTATTTTAGTTCAGCAGAGTGGACTTGATTTAAATTAAATCAATTCAAACCACAATTTAAATATCAATTTAAATCATTAATCAGTAAGCATTTTATTTCAAAAATCTGATTTAAAATTTAAAAATAAAATAATCAGATGTTTAAAATTTTAATTGGATTTTTTAAAAAAACGGTGTACTGACTAATTATTTAAATAATGATTTAAACTGCTTTAATTTAAATTCATCCTATTTAAATCAAATCAACCTCCAGTGCAAGTACTCTACTCAAATTTACTATTTTTCCTAAGTAAATTTCCAACAAAATTTCAATAAGTACATTTCCAACAAAATCTCATCACTTCCTCCTTACTATTAAGAATAAAAATATTTCACTCAATTGAACTGCACAGCTGGAAGCGACCATATGTTTCACTAAGTCCAGCCCCTCTCAAGGAGGCAAAGTGGGGAATTGAACTCTCAACCTCTGGCACTGCAGCCGGAGATCTACACCACTAAGCTATTGACCATCACCATATATAACAATCATTTTGTCCTACTTACACATATCCTACATACTTATAGCAAACTTATTTCCTAACTGTCTTATGCAGCCAAAGTACCACCATTCTCTCGTAAAAGGGAGCTATCAGTAGGCTTGGTAAAACTGCAGGCTTGGCACAAGTACAATAATTTTTTTCATGTAGAGAACTAAGGAAGAAATCTCCAAAAGAGACAGATGAAGACTGGGGGGTGGTATTCGTATACAAACACGAACATCCCCTCAGAGGTGGAAATCAGGGTCCGGCCCCATGGGGCCAGACTGTCCACTCACCATTCCGCTGTGGACGTGAGCTCAATGGAGTCTTCCTATCATGCCATTCTTCACAATGGATTAGCTAGTCCTGGGATGACAAGACTCTCTGCCAGGTAGCAGAGTGACTAATCCATTGTGGACAATGGTGCGATAGGAAGGCTCCATCAAGCACACATCCACGGTGGAATGGTGAGTGGACAGTCCAACCCCATGGGGCCAGACCCTCATTATTTCCACCTGTGGGAGGATACAGTGGTGCCTCGCTAGACAATGATAATCCATTCCACTGAAATCACTGTTTAGCGAAATCATTGTCTAGCGAAAAGCATTTCCCCATTGGAATACATTGAAACCTGTTTAATGCGTTCCAATGGGGAAGAATTGTCATTGTCTAGCGAAGATCAGTCATAGGAAAGCGACTTTGCGAACCGCTGATCAGCTGTTTAAATCACTGTCTTACAAAGCTTAGGTCCCGAAAACACCTGTTTTGCGAGCACAGAGGGAGCTGTCAAAATCACAGCAAAAATCGGTTTGTGAAGCAGGGACCAAACATTGTCCAGCGAAATTCCCCCATAAGAATCACTGTTTCGCGAATTGCTATAGCGATCGCAAAAAGTCAATGTCTAGCAAAAAAACTGTCATGCGGGGTAACTGTCTAGCAAGGCACCACTGTATTTGTATTCGTATACAAATACCCCCCATCTCTAATGAGGACCAACGAGTTGAGCTGTCATTTGCCACTTCCAAGTTCAGCAGTATATTCCACACAAGAGGCAGCATGATTTTTAGCAAGGCAAAGACAAGAAGTACCCGTCAGGATTGTCATGTCTTGGGTCCCCTGTAAGTAGCCTGTCTATCAAACACAATCCCTTGCCAACATCTGCTTCCTGGGTAAATTCTGAGCTCTGGGTCTAGATCAACTATTCTGGTACTTAGTCTCCTCTTGGAAGGCCTGGATAGACCTTCATATTTCACAGACTGGGAAGCCACTTCATAATATAGCCAGACTGATTATATACATTAAAAGAAATCTAGATGTGTTTGCATTTTTTAAAAATAGGGAATTATCAAGGTGGAGCCCTCATTACAACCATTTATTAACCTTTATGATCATTCTCGTTCCACTCATTCATCCTCACTTTTATAAACCTGCTCTTTCCTAATTTTTTTTATGTCCCCTTGAGAATTTACTTCTTGGACTATGACTCTCATAACCACACTCACCCACTCTGATAGTTTCACCAGTGACCACACTTGTTAACTACTTCTAGGAAATGTCGTCCGGAAAAAAAAGAGAACATTTCAAACGTTGGTCTCAACCTTCCTCCCACAATCTACAGTGCAATGTTACACAGAAGTAGTTCAGCAGGACCTCTTCCCCAGCAGACCAGCATAGGACTGAAGCCGTAATTCCTAGGAAATGTACATAATCTCTAGTAAGACTGTAGCCTTTGTTCACCAAACTCTTATACCCAGAATGAAATAACCTATAATTTTTAGGACCCCTTTAGGGGGCCCCTGCAGAGGTATTTCTTTTTTGTACACCTGCAGTATAATCAAGGGCTTCCTACAGTTACATCAGGTTGTATTATTGATTTAAACATAGTATTTCCTGACAGTTGGTTTGGAAAGGAACAGGTTTTAAACAGTCAGCCTATGTCCTTTGGGAAGTGCTTGGATTAAAATTTAAGCACAGTGCTTCTACAAAGAAATAACTAATAGAGTATCTTAAAACGAAAGGTCTTTTGGACCAAACATGAGGTTCTGTGCTTTAAGCAGCACTTGTATGTCAGATTTCCAGTGCAATGTTTCTTTTTTTTTTCTATGTGATACGGTTTTTCCAGCCAAACTGTTTGAAAAAAATGACTTTGTGATTAAAAATGGCTTATTTGGACCAGAACAATAAGAATTTATACAAACAGCGTATCAATAAAAAAAAAAATCTGAGTTATCAGGCATCTATTTCCTAAGCACTATGCAAAAATAAAAGGCAAGATTGCTCCTGCTCACAATCTAACAGCAATGATATAGGAGGAGGAGAAAGGAAGGAAGAAGAAAGGAAGAAGAAAGGAAGAAGAAAGGAAGAAGAAATCAAGCACTGGCCTAGGTACAGAGCTAATTTGTTCTCCTGCTTGCCATGATACCCCTCCGGGGAGGCAGGGCATGCAATCCCCCAGTGAGCACTGTAGTTCAATAGCAACTGAAGCTGAATATTCTTTCTGCTCCTTCAGTGGTCAATGAAGGGAGGGTAGAGTGATCATCTATGTTCCTCCTGCTTTTATTGACAATTTTGTGTCAATAAATTCTAGGGATTGCAATCTTTTGGCACTCAAAATATTTTGGAATACAACTCCCAGAACCCCCGGCTATACTGCCAATAATAAAGGACTGTGGGAGTAGTAACCAGCGATGGGCACAAGCCTCAGTTTGGAGGTTTCTGCCAGTTCATATTCTCTTCCCCTGCCTCTCCCCAGCTGGACCTCCCCACTCACCAGCTGGCACGTGCTCCTCTCCTCCTTCTCTTCGGCTGTTTAATCATTCTCTGGCAGGAGCATGGGCTTCCGTGCCAGGTCTCCTTGGCTGTTTGCCCACTCAGACAAGGAGGTGGGACAGGCAAACCTGTCCTCCTGCTGGGGACTGGTCAAACAGCCAAAGAGGAGGAGAGGAGTGTGTTCTGATAGGTGAGTGGGTCCTTGGCCGGGGAGATGGAGAGAGGAAACTAGCATGAACCTCCAAACCGATGTTTGTGCCCATCTCTAGCAATAACGCAAAACACTTGAAGTGTCAAAAGGTTCACCACCCCTGCCCAAGATCATCCTTACACTATGAAAAGAACTTGTCAGATGGTGTGCAGAGCAGGTGAAAAAGTTAAAATGACAGTGGCATGGCTGAGAGAAACAGAGAATAAATTCTTGATAAGATCAAGGAAAAAAATAAGAAAAATCACAGATAGTAAACATTGAGATAAGGACACAGTGATCATCTGAGTATGAGAGAGAGAGAAATATTTTTGTTCCTAGAAGACAAGTTGCTTCCTGGAGTAACACAGAGCAGGATGAATAAAAAAATCAATGATTTTTTTAAAAAAAGGTTTTTTTTAATTTAAGTTGAATTATTTTTTATTGTTATTTTGTTTTTTTTTAAAACCTATATGAAAACAATTTAAAATCAATATGTTGTAGTTCAAGTATTTAATAATGGAATGGGGATTATAAATGCTAATTCTATTTTGTGAGTAGAGACGGGGGTATTCGTATTCATATACGAATACCCCTGAACAGGTGGACATAACGAGGGTCCAGCCCCCAGGGGCCGAACCATCCACTAATCCTCCGCTGTAGCCGTGAGCTCTGTGCTCCCTTCCTATCGCTCTGGAGCTAGCGGTCTGTGGTCCACTCTTTGACCTTGCAGTGAGGCTCGTCCTCCTACCAGGTCTGGCTTGCAGGCTGTGAGCTCCGGAGCAATAGGAAGAGACAATGTATAATCTATTTTAAACCCTTTTTAAAATTGGGTCTAATAGTTCTTTGACTGAGACCTCTGTTTTATGAGAATTCGTAAGTGTTTGCATAGATTATTTAGGTTAGTCTTTCTATCCATCTTGAAGACATTGCTGAAAAATTTGCACTTCTTAAGCCAGTGCTTACTGACAAAAAATAAGAGGGAATTAAAAAAAACATAGAAATCTAATCAGCCCTATTTTTCAACTATTACTGATTCTATTCCTGATGGGCACAAAGCAAAAAAACAAATTAGAAAATTCATTGAAACCAGCTAATTCATCACTAATTTGTCAATTCATGTTCATCAAACATGATGACACCAATGAAACAGGCAGTTTTTAAGTGCTTTTTAAGTCATGGATTTGTCTCTAAAAATGTTTTTTAATTTTTTTTTTTTTGAGAGGCACTCACTACCCCACCCACTTCCCACTGCCCCCCGTCGCTTCCCTAGCTTTTGCTGCTGCGGCCTCCTCCTCTGCTCCTACTACCAGCTTGAAAGGCAGCTTGGTTGGCTCCCGCAGGCTGGCTCCCTGTGCATATATGCCCGTGTCTCAGCTGAGAGGTGGGTGCATGTGCAGAGGCAGCTGGCTGGCAGGCAACTCTCTGCTGCTAAAAAAATTAATAAATAAAAAAAATGAAAGCCTCAGCCTCTGCAAAGGCAGTCGACTTGTGGGAGCCAGCCGGGCTGCCTTTCCCGTTGATCCAGCAGCAGCAGCAGAGGAGGCAGCAGTGGCAGCAAAATGCAGGGAGGCAACAGGGGCAGTGGGAAGGGAGTGGGAGGACAGTGGATTTCTCTAGGTACCTGAGCAGTAATGAACCAATGAAAAAACTGTCTGAAAAAAAATCATAAATGCACGATTCGTGGACTTTGATAAATTGCAATTGCCATTATGTCAATTTGTGTCTATCTCTATCCTGAAGCTCCCCTCCTTGTCTTTAATATAATGCTGGTAACTATTGACAATCCTATTAAAATGGCTAGGATTGCATGAGTGATGCCGATTCCTTCATAGTAATTTACCTAATTTCTCTCTGCAACTTTGTGTTGATTAAGTCATTCACTAGAAGTAGGTAGCAAGCACACTCTTCTTCACTGGTGCCAATTCAGTGTCATCCTTAGTTTCTCTATCCCTTTTCCTGTTTGTAATCGTACGGAATCTTTATTATTTTAAAATGCTGAATACTATCGGCGTCAGCTTTAGTGTGATAAATCCTTGAGAGTTCTACTCTACTTTGAGAATGCCTGTGCGCTCACTCACAGGGTGGATAAAAATAATTTTTTAAAAAAAATCAGATTGATTTAAATAACAATTTAAATTTTGAAAAATCATTTTTAATTTAAATAATAAAAATCCAATTTTTAAAATTTAAAATCATGATTTAAATCAAACTAATGTTTTAAAATATTGGTTTTTAAATCCACCCTGCCCATAATTGCTCCTGAAACAGATAAATACCCTTTTTAAATCTGATTATTCCCAACTCAAGACTTGGCATATTTCATTCCATACAAAGATGCGACTCTTCTACTTCAGACATTGCAAAAGAGCATGAACACTAAGCATGATTTACTTGAGTTTCCTGTTCCTCTTGTATTATGTAATGTCCAAAGCCACTAAGGGCATTTGTCAGAAAATGTCAGTATAAGGTTGAAAATTTCATTAATTCTTTAATTCTTTGAAATTCATCCAAATATAATGGTCTAAATCCAATTGCTAATCTAAACGACAGCAGACTCATTAAATCAAATGTTGAATGGCATGTCAGAACATATGCAAATCCCATTGATTCAATTAGCCAAATCACATTGGGACTACCAACTGCCTTCAGGCCTATGAAACAAAGACAACTCCATCTAACAAAGCAACAGTTTTTATCAGAAGAATTTCATGTCAACCTTTAAGGGGCATGAGGGTAGAGGGCTGTGTTTCTCTCTGAAAAAGGATAAGAAGCTACAAGTTTTATTTTACTGGTTAAGGATAACATTATACTTCTAATTCACTCTTCCTTTACCATGCTCAACAAAAGAGCACACCGAATCCCTGAACTCTCCCAACCAAGCACGGATCACATGGCTGATAACTAGCAAGCCAAATTAAATATAAAATGTGCTTCATTCAACCTGAAAACAAATGACCTATGCATTAATTCTGTGCCAGTCCTACCTTGGTTGAGATAAGTCAGAGTTTCTTCATGGAGTTTCACAGCAGGCGATGTAGCTGCGCAGAGCACATACTGAAATGGAGGGAGTTTTGCGTCATTCTCAGGAGAGAGTTGAGGGTCTTCCTGCTTAAAGATTGGCAGTGCGAGGACATCACTGAAACAATACAGTGCACACCCAGTTAGCAATCAAACATTCCTTGAAATATAGAACATAGAATCACTATAAAAAGATTTACATTATAATGTGCAAGACCTATTTTCCACTGAGTACTTTTTTACTATGATCAGATACACAGGAAGCAGATGCCAACTAAGATACGATCAGATGGCTGCAAAGGCACGTATCTGACCACACAAAAAATTGTTGATTTAATGGAAGCTATGTCCCTTCGGACATAGCTTCGGACAAATGCTTTGGACAAATGCTGGCTCTATGGCTTGGAAACGGGGATGAGTACCGCGCCCTAGAGTCGGACATGACTGGACTAAATGTCAAGGGAACCTTTATGTCCCTTAAAGCAAGCATTCTGTCTGTTAGGGCAGTGGTTCCCAACTTTGAGTCCCCAGAAACCCTCACCAGGATTTCTGGGAGTTGCAGGTCAAGAACATCTTGGGGACCCAAGGTTGGGAACTACAGTACCGTGCTAGGAAATTGCTTCATTCCAGGCCCTCAAAGTAAAAACTCTACTGGAGCAAAAAAGGATGGGCTGGGTCAGGCTGGAGAACATTTCCCTCGTCATTGTGTGATTGTTGGGAAAATACTGCCGCACAAGTGATCCAGATTGCGATCTATTTCCCCGTGTGATTATTCCCTAAAAGAAATATGTAGCAAATGAGATGGAATTAAACAGAAAAGACCAGAGGGCACAAATGTAAGTCACCCAATACCAGGCAGCGATGGGGGAGAACTATCCACAACAAAATTAATTCAGTTTAGCAGCTCTTCCCTTCACAGTTTTGTACTACAAATTCTGCAAACACAGTCACACTGCCGCTACTACTCTGTCCCATGCATGCAGTGTAGCAACCTGGAAGGTTTCAGAAATAATGTAGCATGCAGGGGGAGGAGGCGTTTTGACTTGTATGTATGCATATACAACTTTTAACATTTAACTTTAATCGAATACAAGAATTAGATTTTGTCTGAATATTGTTGTCTTACAATTAGAAATAAAGATGCTCTTGTGCTAAGTAGGAAATTGATTTTTCCTCAAGTTCCTTCCTAAACGCACAGCTGAATTCATTCAGTTGTTGGCAAGTAAGCGGGGGGGGGGGACTATAGAACTACACCCCCTCATACTGACCTCTCCCATTTAAACTATAAACAGTCTCTTTCAATTTATCCTCCCAGAGACTACCTCTTCCTAGAAACTTCTAGCTCAGAAAGGCAGCTCCAAACTAAAAACAATTCAGCCACCCTTACCACATCAAAAATGACAAAATATGAAGAAAGTCTGTCAGAGAGAGGGGAGAGGGAGTGAAAGCTAGAGAGACTGGCCAGTGACTCAGATTTACCATTAAAACAGAGAGCGTCTTCTGGTTTGGGTAAAATGGACATTGTTCTTGTACAACAGGCTCACACTCCAGATTCCTATCAGACTGCTAGCCTGTACATCTACCATATCAAAACTACTTTAAAATTTGTTCCCTATTAAGAACACAAGGTCAACAAAGTCACCGGCTGACAACAAATCAGAGTTATGAGGTGCTGACGAGAAGATGGAATGCCTGATATTTTAATCAGACATCTTAAAAGATTCACTGAAGTGAGTTTAAAATAAATACACTGTAGTCTGTATTTCAAGAAATTGATCTTTAAGAATTTGATTTTTGTAATAAGAAATAAATTTTCAGAAGGCAATGGGGTTAAGGAAAGAAATAAGGCATGTCAATGTAAGATGAACCTGTGTGAGAAGCAGAATTATTATACAGAAGCACTGAAGGCCCATTCATGAAGGTAATTAATAGGGTGAGAAAAGCTCTTTCCATGTCCATTTCCTGCAAAAACACTATCCTAGAACATTAACTAGAGTTGTCTGACACTTTCCCTAGAATTACTGTGATCCTACTTTTCAGGGTAGAGTGTTAAAAATAAAATAGATACGCATCTTATACACCAAATATAAAATTGTGGCAAATGCACATCAAATGCCCTGGTGTTTTTTCTTCTTCACATACATTTGTCTCACATTATAAATGTATCAGTCAGGGTGAGAAACTGGTCGATATACTTATATCAATCATTAGTTGGTGGGGTACAACTCCCATCAGCCCTGCCAACACAGACAATGATCAGAGAGCTGCAGTTAAGAAACACCTGGAAGGCCACAGCAGTCCATATCTGGTGTCTTTATAAATTTCCAAACAAGTTGGGCCATGATCAAGGAATGATAATCAGGAACACCTAAATGCATGATGCGAGTTAATTTTGTGAAACACATATCACAAATTTTTAATGTGGTGGAAAGATTTTTTACATTTGTGTCATGAACGTGTATGCAGTATCAAGAAGTAAATGTCTTTTATATTTTTAAAACTAATAATGTTTTCTTCATTGGCTCATTCTGTTGTTGTATGCTGGCAAGTTGCTTCCGACTTTGGGCAACCTTAAGAAGTCGTTCGTTTAGTCATTCAGTCATGGCCGACTCTTCGTGACCCCATGGACCAGAGCATGCCAGGCTCTCCTATCTTCCACTGCTTCCCGGAGTTGGATGGTCGCTTCGATGACATTGTCCAGCCATCTCATCCTTGGTCGTCCCTTTCTCCTCTTGCCTTCACACTTTCCCAACATCAAGGTCTTTTCCAAGGAGTCTTCTCTTCTCATGAGATAGCCAAAGTACTGGAGCCTCAGCTTCAGGATCTGTCCTTCCAGTGAGCACTCAGGGTTGATTTCCTTTAGAATCGATAGGTTTGTTCTCCTTGCAGTCCAGGGGACTCTCAAGAGCCTCCTCCAGCACCACAATTCAAAAGCATCAATTCTTCGGCGGTCAGCTTTCTTTATGGTCCAGCTCTCACTTCCATACGTCACTACTGGAAAAACCGTAGCTTTGACTATGTGGACTTTTGTTGGCAAGGTGATGTCTCTGCTTTTTAAGATGTTGTCGAGGTTTGTCATCACTTTCCTCCCAAGAAGCAGCCGTCTTTTAATTTCATGGCTGCTGTCTCCATCTGCAGTGATCATGGAGCCCAAGAAAGTAAAATCTGTCACTGCCTCCATATCTTCCCCTTCTATTTGCCAGGAGCTGATGGGACCTGTGGCCATGATATTTGGGGTTTTTTTTTATGTTGAGCTTCAGACCATTTTTTTGCACTCTCCTCTTTCACCCTCATTACAAGGTTCCTTAATTCCTCCTCACTTTCTGTCATCAGAGTGGTATCATCTGCATATCGGAGGTTGTTGATATTTCTTCCGGCAGTCTTAATTCCGGCTTGGGATTCCTCCAGTCCAGCCTTTTGCATGGTGTATTCTGCGTATAAGTTAAATAAGCAGGGAGACAATATACAGCCTTGTCGTACTCCTTTCCCAATTTTGAACCAATCAGTGTTTCCGTATCCACCGTATCCAACCTTAAGAAGTAATGATATCCAAAAGTTCCAATCATTAACAGTCCTGTTCAGATCTTACAAATCAAAGCCTTTGGGTTCCTTTTGTTGAGGCTATACATCTCATGTCAGGCCTCCATCTTTTCCTACCACCTGTCACTTTCCCCAGCATTATTGTCTTTTCCAGGGAGTCCTGTATTCTCATGATATATTTAAAATACAGAGATGGCTTTAGTTTAGCTTCTCACCAGAATTCAGACTTGTTTTAATCTAGAACTCATTATTTGTCTTTCTAGCGGTAAAGCTGTTTTACAATATCTCATTTCAAGGAAGCTGATTTTTTCTCCATCAGCTTTCACATCTCTATGTTGACTACTTTGTCCTAATCTCTATAAATGAGCACAGCAAAAAAGATCCCAAACAGGGTCGGCACGAGGACACAGCCTTGTTTCACTCTGCTTCGGATATCAAAATCTGATGTTGAGCCATCAAAAACAGTGCCCTACATTTCCTCATGAAAGGACCTGATGATGTTAAGGACTTGAGGTGGACACCCAATCTTGGGAAGGATTTTAAAAACCAAATCAAAGGCCTTTGTGAGATCTATCAAGGCCACAAAGAGTGGCTATCGTTGTTCCCTACATTTCTCCTGCAACTGTCTGAGGGAGAATGCCATGTCAGTGGTGGATCTATTAGCTCGACATCCACACTGTGATTCTGGACAGACTCTGTCTGCAAGCACCTGGAGTCTCTTTAACATAATATGGGCAAGCAGCTTCCCTACAATGCTGAGAAGAGAGATGCCACGGTAGCATTGCAGTCACCCCTGTCTCCCTTGTTCTTATACAATGTGATGATGTTTGCATCCTTCACGTCCTGTGATACTCTCGAAGCAGGGAACCGATCATCGCAAAGCAAAAAAAGCCTATTCAGACCATCGTTTTGCGATCACAAAAATGTTGTCGTAATGCGGTTTTGTCATAATGCAGGGCAATCGTAAAGCAGGGCACGACTGTATTTCCCTCACTGGAATGCACTGACCGATTTTCAATGCATTCCAATTGAGGGTTTTTTTCCGCTTGACGACAATTTTGCTGTTCAGCGATTTTGCTTTAACGGATTATCGTCATCAAGTGAGGCACCACTGTATTTCTGCTAAAGTTGGTTTGCTGTCCAGCTCTTCCAAGACAGGCAGGCACTCAATGTTATTAATGTCTTTCCAGTTACTACATTCTGTCTGGAATATAGCTCAGAGTAGTGCTGCACCCAGCGGTCCATCTGCTGTGCTCGGTCCTGAATGATCATGCCTGCAGCAGACTTCAAGGGAGCAGATTTCTTCTCTACTGGACCTAAACCCTGCTTGATGCCGTCATACATTCCCTTGATGCTACCTGTGTCCTTTGCTATCTGTATCTGCGAGCAGAGCTGAAGCCAATAGTCATTGGAACATTTCCTGGCAGCCTGTTGGACTTTGCTACAAGCAGCTCAAAGAGCCTACAAGTTGTACTCATTAGGACAGGCTTTGTATGCTGCTAGAGCTGCACAGGGTTTTTTTCTCCTCAGATTTTTTAAAAAGAATTTAAACATGGAAGCTGTAATCTGCAATGGAAAGCTGGTTTGTGGTGGAAGAGGGATGCTTAACCTGTCTGTGGAACAACCTGAGAAGTGTGTTTTGTTTTGAGGGAACAAAGGCAAAAAGGATAAGAAACCCCTCCACCAGGAATCTTCCAGTGCAAATTGGAAATCATGATACTAAACTTTAACCAAGAAAAAAGGGGGAAGCACTATATAACTGGACCTTAGAAACAAAGTAGTTACAGCACATTAACAGTTAAAGTGTGCTGCTCATACAGTATATCACAGAAGTGAGTACACCCCTTCAGATTTCATAAATATTTTAGTACATCTTTTCATGTGACAACACTGAAGAAATAACACTTGGCTAAAATGTAAAACAATGAGTATACAGCTTATATAACAGTGTAAATATGCTGTCCCCTCAAAATAATGCAACACACAACCATTAATGTCTAAATCGCTGGCAAAAAAGTGAGTACACCCCTAAGTAACAATGTCCAATTTGGGCACAAAGTTTCAATATTTGTGTGGCCACCACTATTTTCCACCACTGCCTTAACCCTCTTGGGCGTAGAGTTCACCAGAGCTTCACAAGTTCCCAGTGGAGTCCTCTTCCACTCCTCCATGACGACATCACAGAGCTGGTAGATGGATGTTAGAGACCTTGTGCACCTCCACCTTCCATTTCAGGATGCCCCACAGATGCTCAATAGGGTTTAGGTCTGGAGACATGCTCGGCCAGTCCATCACTGGTGGATGTAACGAGAGTCCAGCCCCCCCGGGGCCAGACCGTCCACTCACCTTCCGCTGTTGCCATGGGCTCCACACTCCCTTGCTATTGCTCTGGAACTCATGGTCTGCGAGGTACTCCTGGAAGGAGGCAGAAGGACAAGCCTCATTGGAAGGTCGAAGAGTGGCTCACAGACCACAAGCTCCAGAGTGATAGGAAGGGAGCGCAGAGCCCATGGCAACAGCAGAAGGTGAGTGGACAGTCTGGCCCCAGGGTGTTATGTCCACCTGTGCAGGGGTATTCGTATTTATATACAAATGTGAATACCCCCATCTCTAGTTGAGATACTTGATGTCATGTGGACACTGCCATCATAAAGACATCTTACTTAAAATAAGAAACTGCTATGTGTTGGACCATAAAGAAGGCTGACCGCCGAAGAATTGATGCCTTTGAATTGTGGTGCTGGAGGAGGCTCTTGAGAATCCCCTGGACTGCAAGGAAAACAAACCTATCCATTCTGAAGGAAATCAACCCTGAGTGTTCACTGGAAGGACAGGTCCTGAAGCTGAGGCTCCAGTACTTTGGCCATCTCATGAGAAGAGAAGACTCCCTGGAAAAGACTCTGATGTTAGGAAACTATGAAGGCAAGAGGAGAAGGGGACGACAGAGGATGAGATGGCTGGACAGTGTCACCGAAGCTACCAACATGAATCTGACACAACTCCGGGAGGCAGTGGAAGATAGGAAGGCCTGGCGTGCTCTGGTCCATGGGGTCACGAAGAGCTGGACACGACTAAACGACTAAACAAACCAACGATGTGTCAGACTAGTGATTTCCAACCCTGTGGCCAGAGGCACTATTGGAGGATAAATCCCAAAAGCCCTAGCCAGGACAGTCAGCAATCAGGGCTTCTGGAAGTTGAAGAGCAGGAACATCTGGATGTCCAAGTATGGAATCATCATGTAAGGGTTTCAGGCTGCTCAAAGGCATGCTAAGACAAAGAAGCAACAGGGCTCTCCACAAAAAAAGTCATGTTAGTATCTGGGACAGCCTGAGTACTTTTCTCCCTCTTGCCTTAAGGGAGGAAGTTTAAGAGATAGCTGATTAAAATTCCTGGCACTAAGTTTTAGGAAGGTGCTCCAAAGCCTATGCTTTAAGAGAGACACTCCAGAAAAATACCTGTCTTTGCAGTCCTCCAGGCTAAACAGAGAAAGTTAGTCTAGTACTTTTCAAGTACTGTGATACACCCATGTTTGCATTGCTTTTGTTCTAATATCTTGAAGTATATTGTTTTCTTTGTTTGAAAAATGGCTTGATCAATATCTTCACCCATTCCAGGGGCTGGGCTGATAACAAAATTACACAACATGAAATTACAGTCCTCTGTAACACTCACCATCTATATTAGGTGAAGGGGAAAGTCAGGAGAACAAAAAGGGATTGTGTGGACTTTTGAGGGATACTAGCCCTTTCCTTCCCAAAAGAGATTCACTCAAATCTCCTTGATTTAGATTCCTGCATTGAGCAGGAGTCTGGACTTGATGGCCTTATGCTGTTGTTGTTTAGTTGTTAAGTCATGTCCAACTCTTCATGACCCCATGGACCAGAGCACGCCAGGCCCTCCTGTCTTCCACTACTTCCCGGAGTTGTGTCAAATTCATGTTGGTCGCTTCAATGACACTGTCCAACCATCTCGTCCTCTGTCGTCCCCTTGTCCTCTTGCCTTCACAGGCCTTATAGGCCCTTTGCAATTCCACTATTCTGTGGTTCTATAATTCTAAGAAATCTTTATAATTTAATTCTACCCAGACAAACCGAGATGTGTACACACCAATTGCTTGAAGGTCTTGGAAGTTTCACCTGCACATTCACACGACATTTTTCATACGCTTTAATCTTGAAGAATGTTGCTAGCTATATATATAAACCAACTGAAAGCACAAACTTTTCCTATGGAATGTTACCTTGTGATTCACACTTGGTTCATTTCCAGTGCTAGGCAGTGGAGGAAAGTGCATTTTCCCATATTTTAATCAATTGGATGAGTAGAAGTGAAATAAGAGTGTGTATACATGGTCCTTTCTCTTCTCAAAATAGAGGGAGAAAAGGAAGGGAAAACAAGGACAAAATATTTTGGCACTACCAAGACAAAATTTGTGTGAGTTTTTGAGGATCAAAACCCAGAGGTGATAGGAGTCTAACAGCATCTTGGAGGCTCAAAGGGGCCAGAATTAAACACAGGAGTCACTTTATTGAGTCAGACCAATGGACCATTATGCCCAGTGTTATAAATTCTGACTGATCACAACACTCCAGCATTTTGCACAGCAGCTTCCCTTAGGGCTACCTGGAAACTTAAGCTGCATGTAGTAAACCTGTATTGCATACAATACCAGCAATCCAAGAAAAGGTGAGATCAATACCTATTTTGCAAGAACAAAGTACCAGTAACACTCCAAATCATTACAGTGGTGCCTCGACTTATGAACTTAATTGGTTCCGGAGCTCCGGTTGTAACTCAAAATGGTTGTAAGTCGAAGCACCATTTCCCATAGGAATTCACTGAAATGCAATTAATCTGTTCCGGCCAATGAAAAAAAATCACCAAAAAAATAAATACAAAATACATTGCATTACCCATCGGAAATGCAATTAATCTGTTCCAGTCGAAGGGGGGTGGGGAAGAAAAGCAAACAAACCATGCAAGAGCCATCAGAAATGGGGGAAAAGCAAAGCAGAAAACAAACAAACTGTGCAAGACCCATCAGAAAACAAGCAAAGCAGAAAGCAAACAAACCGTGCAAGACCCTTTAGAAATGCAAAAAAAGCAAAGCAAAAAGCAAACAAACCCACAAGACCCATTGGAAATGGGGGGGGTCCAAAAAGCAAACAAACCCCGCAAGACCCATCAGAAATGGGGGGGGGGGAACAAAAAAAAAACAAACCTCCCAAGACCCATCACAGCACAGAAACATAACCCCCAGCTCAAAACCACACTGCAGAACACAACCAGAACAGTTTTTAAAAAGTAGAAAGCAGCACCTTACCTTACCAGGCAGTCCCAAGCCTCCTCCAATCGCATACTCTCTAACTGCTGGGGTGAAAGAGCTACAAAGAAGCAGCCTCCTCGCCACCAACGGTTAGCAATTTGAATTCCCCGCCTTTTTCCCTACCATTTTTGGTTGTACTGTAACTCGAAGCTCTGGCCGTAAATCAAAGCAAAATTTTGCGGCCGGAGCTGGTCATAACTCGAAATGGTCATATGTCGGGATGTTCATAAGTTGAGGCACCACTACTAGTGACCTATGAAGATTATCATCTTCAGTCTGCAGAGGAGAATTCCACCCACTTCAGCTGATAAACACCTTGTGCAGCTGTCCCAGGAAGATCTTGATTTAGTACGCAGGTATTAGAACCAGGAAGGGGATTAAAATACAGAGAATATTTACATTCATTTAAACATTAATCCTCGCTTCATACCACTGGCACAATGTTGCACAACTTATTTAACAGGACTCTTTAAAGAATCTGGAAAGTTTATTTTCACAGTAGATGATATAAAAATTCCAATTAGGGTAGACACATGGAAAAGAAAACTGGCATCCTGTACCTTTAACAGTTGTGTTGAGGAGTAAGTACACTTCCTGATATGCTTTCTTCTACAAATGTGTTAAAGGTATAGGGGCCCCATAGTTCCAATTTTGACAACCATCTCACTCTTAATTTCTCACCCATCCCAGTTTTACCTCTAAACTTTCCTATGGAACTCCCCCCCTTTCTCCTTCCAGACTTCTCAGGGATGACTAACAGTGTAATCCTATACATGTACATTTCGCCACTGTCATGGATTCAGTGTGGCTTAAATAGCAGTAAAGAAATGCAGGATTGCAGCATCAGCCACTTAAGCATCTAATTGTATTTAATCGTTTTATCTTTTATTGTATTTTAATTGTATTTTAATTGTTGTAAACCGCCCAGAGACCTTTGGGTAGAGTGGGTGGCATATAAGTTAAATAAATAAATAAGTGAATGAAAGGGGAGAATATTTGATCACTAGACAGTACTATATCTAGAAACGAACCTTGGGTTCTCAGGTGTTCTTGGGCTAAAACTCCCAGAAGTCTTCACCACAAGTTGTGCTGGCTAGGATTTCTGGGAGTCATAGTCTAAGAACATCTGTGGACCCAAGTTTGAGAACCACTGATCTAGAAGGTAAAGAACACAACTATGAACCCTCTATACACCCATATCTACTTTATGAGCCACCTGCAGCTTATACTAGATAGAAAGAACTTCATATAGAGACAAAAATTCAAAACACTGCTACAAGCAATAGTTTGTTGCTAAGATTAGTGTCATTTTCAAGAACACATTTTTTTAAAAAACATCAGCAGTTCTTGGAAAACCCTACCAGAATCTGATTGCAGTTCTCATTTAAATGAAACTGGGTGTGTTTGAGTTACTTGATGCCAATGATCTGGGCTTTAGAACACAAAAACACACATCCAATAACGTGCATCAGTTTTTCAGACACCACAAATTTCAGTGTTGTTTTTGCTACTCCATGGAAATGTTAAATGTTGCTTTGCCATTCTAGCAGTGTGCATTTTTTGCAACAGTTGGCAGCTAGAATTCCTCTGAATGGATTCACAATCCTGACAGCTTAAGAACTGCATAGAACAGTTTTATAGAAAGTCTAACATTTTATATCAAAGCAAAGCAGTAACAGTTAGCAGTACCCCTTGTACTTTACTAGGGCAGGATCTTGTTACTAAATATAATCCCTGTCCTAAGGACACATTTGAGCCTGCAGGAGTATGCCAATTAGGGTTAAGAAAGACTACTCCCTAAGCTGGACAAGTTCTAGATTGTTATAAGATTTCACAAAAATGTGCCTTAATTTGATTAGGTTCCACAAGTTGTTCAGTAGATCTGTATCCTCCAGTCATTAGGAAATGCTACCCCATTTGGTTTCTTTACCAACTTTTAACCTTGTGTACCACCTCCTAAAATGTTCAATTTACCAAGTTCCTCCTTATGTGTGACAGATCCAGGTTTTATATTTTCAAACAACGGTTTGGTCATAACTTCCATCTTTGTCTCAGAAGCCCTAGAAGTGATCAAAGATTTGCATTGTTTTTCATAATGCCTGGTTAACTTTGCAATTCCTTGTATTTTACCAACTAAACACAGACTTTATGGCTCCAATATCAAAGCCAATTTCTCCTATCCTAATTTTGCCTTCACTGAAACCAGAGGATAGAAATACTGTATCACTTTTTTTGGACTAGAATTGGGGGGGGTTAATAAGATTTTGGGAGTTCTAATCTAAAATAATAACATTTGTAAACTTTGGGACAAACTGATGAAGATATATGTAAAGTCAAATGCTTGGCTGCCTAGTTGATATACGCCAATTGATCCAAATAATATTACTGTGGACTGTTGAGACCTGAAACAGCATACGATATCATGTTCTGAAGCATACAGATAAAACAACTTTTATTTGAAAAGGCATTCCCTGTTATATATGTACTGTATAATCTTCTGTAACAAAAGTTTGGATGGAGGTTTCCAATTTGCTCTTACATTGCCCACTGTCCCTTTCTCCTAAAATACATTTAAATAAAATGTGACCGATGTGGAAATAAAGCAGGAAAGAAATGGATTAAACAAGCCAAATAACTACACTGAATAAAAGGATCTACTCATCATTCAAATGAGGGGGTGGGTGAGGTCATACATCTTAAATCCCTAGATAACTGGCCTTTCTTATCTGCAAGGTTCACCAGTGTTTTGCAGATACTTCTGAAAGGCCACTTACAAATTCCCAGGCTCAAATTTAATTTAGGAAGTTAAGGATTTTATAAAATGGACTCTAGTCTAAGTTAATAATTGGGCTAGTTTTTAATGTGGTACAAAATTATTCTTCCAAATTTCAAGAAGGTTAGCGGTTAGTCTACTGCAATGAAAGTTATTATGAAACAGCATCTTTATTTAGGATCAACTAAAGGTGCCCAGCCCAGTGTGGAAGCATTCAAGATCTTCAGATCTCTTAATCATGCAAGATAGCACAAAAAAGAGGAAGAGGGAGAGAGAGGGAGGGAGGGAGGGAGGGAGGGAGAAAGATAAGAACAAACTGATTGACTCCAAAGCATGGGACAAATGTATTTAAATCTAGTTTTGCTGTATTCCATTTAAAGAAGCTGAGCCTAACACAGTACGCCAACATCTTCTTCATTGTCGTACACTCCATCATATTTATTTTGTTTTTGCATAAGAATGGTATACCCAGCACCATGAAATGTATTCATGTGAGTCGGTGGGCAGAGGGTCTAACGTGCAGGGGACCTGGATTCAAATCTTTGCTCAGCCATGGAAGTTCACAGAGATGGGTTAACTATGGCAAACCACTCCTTGAACACCTCACACATGGAAGTTCATAGAGGCAGATTTGCGATGGTAAACCAGTCCTTGAACAGCACACACACCTACTAGAGTACAGTATCTGTAACTTAGAAGTGACTTAATGACATAACAGCAACGCAGTCAAAAGAAGACACATAAAGTTTTGTTCGAAACTAGCAGATGCATACACCTGTGTGTATATATTCATATCACTGTAGAGAGAATACATACATTGATCTACATACTTGAGGTGTGTATGTAACTGCCAATTTAACACAATGAATCAGATAAAGTGTTCAAAAGCCTATGCCACAATTTGATTGTCTTTAAGATGCAATACCATCATTAGATATGAAGTCATGAAATCAAATGTATAATTTTTATGCCCTACAACATGCACTGTGAAAAAGAAATCAGAGAATATGATTTAAGTGACAGAAATACACACAGTGTGGTCCCCATGCTAGTTTTTGTGTGCTGTCAAGGCACTTGTGATTTTGGATGACCCTATGAATTAATGACCTCCAAAAGGTCTTCTTATCTAACAGCCCCCTCCAGTCTTTGCAAGCTGAAGCTGTGGCTTCCTTTACTGAGTTAATCAATTTCACCTTTGACCTTCCACTTTTTCTAACATATATAAATCAGTTAACTCATCCAGACCATGCACTGATCCATCCTCAATCAGCGGAGCAGACTGAACACTTTACCCATAACCATCCAGCTTTTAACCATCGTCCTAATGGGAGATTATTAAGGAGGACCTAGTCCATCCGAAGCAATACGAAGTGGAATTTGCGCCCGTGGCTGGACCCTTCCGTACCTGGGAGAACGTTCACGTGTTCAGCCCACCCCATACTTCGACCAGCCACGTCTGCCAAGACCCGTCGCAGCTCGTGCCACTAAGATACCCACAGCGAAAGACAACTGCCAGACCTGCCTAGGCAAGGCACGCCCGCACTGCAGAACCCTTCCGCGCTCTCACACAACATCTCGCCTCAACAGACGCTCGCCTTTCAGCGGCTTCATCTACCACTCTAGCGGCCGCGAGCCAAAGCATTACACGAACCAGCAGCGCGTGGAGCCCGCTTGCATCCATTCGGAGCTTTTCCGTCGGCGAACTACTCGCGAGACACACCCGATCCCAACACGCTCCATCGCTGCAACAAGTGCATTTTCAGAACTTGGGAAACTTGGCGGAAGGAAGCCGTATTAGGCTATATACACACAGGACCCGTTGCTCTCCCTTCTTCCTCTTCTGCAGCACGAGCTGCTCCTGAGAGCGCAAGCTCCTTGCGGGCAGAGCCTCGTTTACTCCTTCCGAAGAGCCGGCAAGGCGCTTCCTACTGACGGCGTGAGAGGAAAAGCCGACCGCAGCGCCCCCCGGCGCCCAATGACACGGCCCGTCTCTAAATCCTTAACGCCCGTTATGTCCCTGACGCGCCCCTTTCTCCCGGCACCCTAACGCGCGGGTCCCAAGGGCGCCACTAACGAAGGCCAGACATTGGCTTTTCAGTGAGCCGCTTTTAGGGCTGCAATCCAAGGCACTCTAACCTGGGAGGAAGCCCCCTTCAACCCGGCGAGATTTGCTCCAAAGTCCGTCAACTCCGGTCTCCCCAGCCACCCACCGCCGCCGCCCTGGAGACCTGGCCGCCCCCCTCGTCTTGTCCGCACAACCCAAACCGAATTCGAAGCGGGCTGGCAAAGCAGCGGCCCCTCAGAGAAAAGCCCCCGAGAGACGGCTGCTCCGCGGCCATGTCTTCCTGTCGCCTCTCTGGCTGCAGCACCCGGGGGAGGTCCCGCGGGCGGTAAGCGCTGACCCCTTTCCTGTCCCCGCGGCGTGAGCCCGGCTTGGCGGCTCTCACTCACCGCAGGTAGCTGCCCGTGGAGTGCTGGTTGTAATGCTCCGGCTGCGTGTGCCAAAACAGCATCTTTCGCGCTCTTCCTTGGCCAAACCGCCCCGGGAACCCAAAGCAAAATCCCTCGGCGAGGCAAGTGGCGACCCCGGTGCGCCAAGACGACGGCGGCGGCAACGGCGGCAGAGACAGCCACAAGCACTCGGCGGCGAAAGCGACTCCGCGCGCTTTTATGGGTCAGCCGCGTGATTCGCCGCTTTGGCCGCTCCCAGGCGCTGAGGTCAGCCGCGGGGCTCGGCTCTTTCGCTCGGCTCTCCGCCCTCCCTGCCGCTCCACCCCGGCACCATGGGGCGGCGGTTGCCTGAGGCTCAGGTGGGGAAAGTGAGGAGGAGCCACCGAAGTGGAGCTTGCTTTGTGGTGGATTACCTGATGGAAAGAGAAGGAGCGCCCACAGAAGTGGAGTTGTGAGGGGAGAAGGGTTACCTCACAGAAACGGGGCGGCAGTCGTGCTGCAAGCTACCTCCTCCAAAAGTAACATCATCCCACTCCACCACCACCCTGCTTCCCACTGTTGGCGCCCTGGGTCCAGTTTATTAATTTACGAGTATTTTACAAAAGCCGCCTTCTCTTGTGGAGCTCCAGGGTAATCATTACGCTCGACCTATGAGGTGGTTTAGCCAAGTAAGAAGTTTTTCATGGCTGACCGAGAAGTTATAGGATCAATCTTTGAAGACGACTCCCAACCCTCTACTGGTTATAGCAGGCTAGCTCCTTAAATCACGGAATAAAACGATAATGCTGAATACATCCATAACTGAGCAAGTTCCATTGCCATACTGCTCTAACAGGAAGTTTTTCCTGATATTCAACCAAAATCTGACTTCCTGTAACGTGAACCCATCGTGCATGTCCTGCACTCTGGGATGATACAGAACAGATTTTTCCCTTCCTCTGTATGACAGTATTTCAAGTATTGGGAAAGTGCTATCATATCTCCCCTCAGTCTTACATAAGAACTTAAGAGCCCTGCTGGATCAGGCTAAGGGCCCATCTAGTCCAGCTTCCTGTATTTTACAGTGGTCCCACCTCTGGGAGCACACACGACAACTAGATAGATACCTGTCTCCTGATATGCCCTCCCTTGCATCTGACATTTTGAGGTCTTCAAGGCTAAACATGCCCAGTTCTTTCAGTCTTTCCTCATAGGGCGTAGTTTCCAGCCCTCTGATCATCTTTGTTGCCCTCCTCTGAACTTGCTCTAGTTTGTCAGCATCCTTTTTGAAGTATGGTGTCCACAAATGGACACAGTACTCAATATGAGCCCTAACCAGTACCGAATATAGGAGAACTAGTACCTCACGAGATTTGGAAACTATACTTCTACTAATTCAGCCTAAAATAGCATATATATATATTTGTAGCCACATCATACTGTTGGCTCATATTCAGCTTCTGATCTATGATGATTCCAAGATCCTTCTCACTTGTAGTATTACTGAGCCAGTTATCCCCCCACCTTGTAACTGCATTTGGTTTCTTTTTCCTAGATGCAGTACTTTGCGCTTATCCCTGCTGAATTCCATTCTGTTGTTTTCGTCCCAGTCCTCAAGCCTATCCAGATAATTTTAAATTTTGTTTCTATCTTCCACCTAAATTAGCTATTCCACCTAATTTCCTGCCATCTGTAAATCTGATTAGCATTCCCTGCATCACCTGATTCAGACCATTAATAAAAATGTTGAAGAGCAGTGGGCCTAGGACTGAGCCCTGGGGTATCCCACTTGTTACCTCCTCTCAGTTTGAGAAGGAGCCATTAATCATCAACCGCTGTGTATGACTGTGTAGCCAGCTGTGTACCCACATGATAGTTGTTCTACCCAGCTCACACCTAGTTAGTTTAAGAATCAGAATATCATGGGGCATGTTGTCAAAAGCTTTGCTGAAGTCAAGATATATGATGTTTACAGCATTCCCCCTGTCTATGAGGGAAGTTTTGTTTGTTTGTTCAGTCGTTTAGTCGTGTCCGACTCTTCGTGACCCCATGGACCAGAGCACGCCAGGCCCTCCTATCTTCCACCGCCTCCCGGAGTTGTGTCAAATTCATGTTGGTTGCTTCGATGACACTGTCCAACCATCTCATCCTCAGTCGTCCCCTTCTCCTCTTGCCTTCACACTTTCCCGACATCAAAGTCTTTTCCAAGGAGTCCTCTCTTCTCATGAGATGGCCAAAGTACTGGAGCCTCAGCTTCAGGATCTGTCCTTCCAATGAGCACTCGGGGTTGATTTCCTTTACAATTGATAGGTTTGTTCTCTTTGCAGTCCAGGGGACTCTCAAGAGTCTCCTCCAGCACCACAATTCAAAAGCATCAATTCTTCGGCGGTCAGCTTTCTTTATGGTCCAGCTCTCACTTCCATACAACACTACAGGAAAAACCATAGCTTTGACTATTCGGACTTTTGTTGGCAAGGTGATGTCTCTGCTTTTTAAGATGCTGTCAAGGTTTGTCATTGCTTTCCTCCCAAGAAGCAGGCGTCTTTTAATTTCGGGGCTGCTGTCTCCATCTGCAGTGATCATGGAGCCCAAGAAATTAAAATCTGTCACTGCCTCCATATCTTCCCCTTCTGTTTCCCAGGAGGTGATGGGACCAGTGGCCATTATCTTAGTTTTTTTGATGTTGAGTTTCAGACCGTTTTTTGCACTCTCGTCTTTCACCCTCATTACAAGGTTCTTTAGTTCCTCCTCACTTTCCACCATCAGAGTGGTATCATCTGCATATCGAAGGTTGTTGATATTTCTTCCTGCAATCTTAATTCCAGTTTGGGATTCCTCCAGTCCAGCCTTCTGCATGATGTATTCTGCATATAAGTTAAATAAGCACGGTGACAATATACAGCCTTGTCGTACTCCTTTCCCAATTTTGAACCAATCCGTTGTTCCATATCCAGTTCTAACTGTTGCTTCCTGTCCCACATATAGGTTTCTCAGGAGATGGATAAGGTGGTCAGGCACGCCCATTTCTTTTAGGACTTGCCATAGTTTGCTGTGGTCCACACAGTCAAAGGCTTTTGCATAGTCAATGAAGCAGAAGTAGATGTTTTTCTGGAACTCTGGCTTTCTCCATAATCCAGCGCATGTTGGCAATTTGGTCTCGAGTTCCTCGGCCCCTTCGGAATCTCGGTCCACATACTGCTGAAGCCTACCTTGTGTGATTTTGAGCATAACCTTGCTGGCGTGTGAGATGAGTGCAATTGTCCGGTAGTTGGAGCATTCTTTGGCACTGCCCTTCTTTGGTATTGGGATGTAGACTGATCTTTTCCAGTCCTCTGGCCACTGTTGAGTTTTCCAAACTTGTTGGCATATTGAGTGTAGCACCTTAACAGCATCATCTTTAAAATAGTTCAACTGGAATGCCATCACCTCCACTGGCCTTGTTGTTAGCCAGGCTTTCTAAGGCCCACTTGACCTCACTCTCCAGGATGTCTGGCTCTAGGTCAGCAACTATATTGTCTGGGTTGTCCGGGATATCCAAAACTTTCTGATATAATTCCTCTGTGTATTCTTGCCACCTCTTCTTGATGTCTTCTGCTTCTGTGAGGTCCCTTCCATTTTTGTCTTTTATCATGTCCATCTTTGCACAAAATTTTCCTCTAATATCTCCAATTTTCCTGAACAGATCTCTGGTTTTTCCTTTTCTGTTATTTTCCTCTATTTCTTTGCATTGTTCATTTAAGAAGGCCCTCTTGTCTCTCCTTGCTATTCTTTGGAAGTCTGCATTCAATTTTCTGTAACTTTCCCTATCTCCCCTGCATTTTGTTTCCCTTCTCTTTTCTGCTATTTGTAAGGCCTCGTTGGACAGCCACTTTGCTTTCCTGCATTTCCTTTTCTTTGGGATGGTTTTTGTTGCTGCCTCCTGTACAATGTTACGAGCCTCTATCCAAAGTTCTTCAGGCACTCTGTCCACCAAATCTAGTTCCTTAAATCTGTTCTTCACTTCTACTGTGTATTCGTAAGGGATTTGGTTTAGATTATACCTGACTAGCCCAGTGGTTTTTCCTACTCTCTTCAGTTTAAGCTTGAATTTTGCTATGAGAAGCTGATGATCAGAGCCACAATCAGCTCCAGGTCTTGTTTTTGCTGACTGTATAGAGCTTCTCCATCTTTGGCTGCAGAGAATATAGTCAATCTGATTTCGATGTTGCCCATCTGGTGATTTCCATGTGTAGAGTCGCCTCTTGTGTTGTTGGAAAAGGGTGTTTGTGATGACCAGCTTGTTCTCTTGACAAAACTCTATTAGCCTTTGCCCTGCTTCGTTTTGAACTCCAAGGCCAAACTTCCCTGTTGTTCCTTTTATCTCTTGACTCCCTACCTTAGCATTCCAGTCCCCCAGAATGAGAAGAAGTCAAGATATATGATGTTTACAGCATTCCCCCTGTCTATGAGGGAAGTTACCCTATCAAAACATGAGATTGCGTTAGTCTGGCAGGATTTATTCTTGACAAATCTGTGTGGGCTTTTAGTTATCATTGCATTGTTTTCTAGGTGCTTGCATAGTGACCACTTAATAATCTCTTCCAAAATTTTTCCTGGGGTTGATGTCAGGCTTACTAGTCTGTAGTTCCCAGGTTCCTCATTTTGGCTTTTTTTGAAGACAGGGACATTAGTCCTCCTCCATCTGGTACTTCACCCATATTTCATGATTTCATGAAAATAATGGACAGTCTTTCCGAGACTCAGTCAGTTCCTTCAATACTCTTGGATGCAATTCATCTGGCCCTGGAGATTTCAAGGTAGCAAGGTATTCCTTGATTATTTGTTTAACAATTTCCAGCTGTAATCCTGCCCCCCCCCTTGCACTCATTTGTCTGGGGAAAAGACTGGGCTGAAATAGAAATTGAGTGCTTCTGCCTAATTATCATATAATTTTTCCATCTCCATTGAGTCGCTTAGCCACCACCTATTTTCTTTTGCTATGCACATACCTGAAGAATGCTTTTTTTGGTTGCTTTTAGTGTCTCTAGGTAACCTCAGCTCATTCTCAGCTTTTGCCTTCTGGATACCATCTCTGCAACTGCTTGCTACTTGTTTGTACTCTTCCTTGGTGGCCTGGCCCTCTTTCCACTTCCTATACATGTCCTTTTTTGTTTTGAGGTCCTCTCTGAACTTTCCTTTCCTTTCCCTTTTTATTCGTTTTCAAAGTATTGGTAAGATGGATGAGAAAACTACCTGGGCACCAAAGTCCTGAGGTTTCCTTCCCAGAGCTTCAAAGTCTGATGTGATTTCTCTGAAGTTGCTCTTAGCTGTGTTATTTGCTCCCACATGGATGAGAGCATTAGGATTAAACCAAAGCACCTAGCTGCCTGTCCCTTTGCTGAAGCTATTTAGCAATCTTGAGAAATGCAAATTTTCCTAACCACTTGCCTGCAGAGGATATTTTGCATTTCTTTTTAATTGTTCCTTATCTATCTATCTATCTATCTATCTATCTATCTATCTATCTATCTATCTATCTATCTATCTATCTATCTATCTATCTATCTATCTATCTATCTATCTATCTATCTATCTATCTATCTTATCATATGCAAGTTGAAATGTTTCTGTTCTTTATCTTTTTTTGTACCATAGAAAAGCATGTCAACCGAACTGCAAATCATGTCCCTCCAAATTGAGTAATCTATCATTTTCTAAGGTTATCCATTCCTTTATCCTGGAAGGAAAAGCTGGCTCTTTTCTCAGGAGGCACAGAGAGGAATTGAACTCCCGACCTCCAGCCAGAGACCTAACCCACTGATCTATCCAGCTAGTCCTAAGCACTATACCATACCACACTGGATATGGTTAAAAGTGCATACTCCTCATGTCCCCATATGTGCATGCTAAGATTCATCTATCTAATTTTCATGGTCTTAGGGCTATGGTTCTGACAGATAAATGTGTTTTTCATCATAAGATTCAGATGCTAACAGGCAATCGATTGTGCATCACAAGTAAGCAGAAGTATCAGGGGTTATCTCTGTGGAGTACTGCTTTCTGTAAAATTAAGAACAGACACTACAAATAAAAAGTGAGGCTACCTGTGCACTTTATCATAACCAAACAACTGAACCAGTGACCTGCTTTTTCATTTCAGATAGTGACTCTTGATAAAAAACTGTGAGCTTCCCTTTCCGCACCATTCTTGTTAAAAAAGAAATATTCATAAAATGGGTATATTTTCTGAGAATGCCAGTAAAACAGCTCTTTAGTTGAGAAGACAGATGCCAAACTTACTTACTGCCTGAAAGCACATTATTATTTTGATTTCCAATGTAAATACAATGTTTGCATTTACAGTGCCTCAGCAGTAGTTACGGAAGTTGGCACAACTTACAGGAAAAAATTAATTTAAAGAAGGAGAATAACTAGACTTAATTGCCTCAAGCCATTTTCTTTCTCTAAATATTTCTGTAATGTCATGGCTAAACTCAATGTAGCATGGAAATATAGACATGCGAATTGGCAATGTGATGTGAATGAAAGTCAAAACCATGCTCTTAATGGGTACTATTTAGTAGCTCTTTTCTTTTTACAGAATAGGTGAAGATACTCGACTGAATCCTGTTGTGTAAAGTTACACCAGCATAAATGGGATCTGCCACCAGAAATATTTAATTTACATGAATTAAAAGTTGTATTTCCCCCCACTTTCAGGTTTCAAGGCTGCATAGAGCTCTCTTTTGCCTTGGAGAAGCCTTTGGGAGCTTTGAACTAGTTGGAGGGAACCTTTAATAATAAAAAATGTCTGCTGGATCACTACTGGTAGTCCTGATCCAACAGGATTTTGACCCATATTTGTTACAGGATCCAGTGCAGTCCAAGTGGGATGCTTTAGCTGCATCAAAATAATGTGGATTCTGAATAAAGAAACCTGCATTCTAAATTATCACCTACACAGGATGAGAGATGTGGATGAAGGACCTGCTGCAGTGACTTATAACATCCCCCCTCCCCCCCATGCATCAGTGCATTTTACAAACAGATAGGGAGTTCTACTTTTCATATATGATTGGGTCCACAGAATGTGTTGTGGTGGTCATGAATGCATTAATGAAGAGTGAAACAGTATGGTCATGTACAGTATATCACAGAAGTGAATACACCCCCTCACATTTCATAAATATTTAAGTATATATTTTCATGTGACAACACTGAAGAAATTACACTTGGCTACAATGTAAAGCAGTGAGTATACAGCTTGTATAACAGTGTAAATGTGCTGTCCCTTCAAAATAACGCAACATACAGTCATTAATGTCTAAACCGCTGGCAACAAAAGTGAGTGCACCCCTCAGTGACAATGTCCAACTGGGCCCAAGTAGCCCTTTTCCCTCCCTGGTGTCATGAGACCTGTTAGTGTCACAACTCTCAGATGTGAAGGGGAAGCAGGTGTTATCACTCTCATTCTCTCAGACTGGTCACTGGAAGTTCCACATGGCACCTCATGGTAATGAACTATCTGAGGATCTGAAAAAAACAAATTGTTGCTCTACATAAAGATGGCCTAGGCTATAAGAAGATTGTCAAAACCCTGAAACTGAGCTGCAGCACGGTGGCCAAGACCATACAGTGGTTTAACAGGGCAGGTTCCACTCAACAGGTCTCGCCATGGTCGACCAAAGAAGTTGAGTGCCCGTGCTCAGCGTCATCTCCAGAGGCTGGCTTTGGGAAATAGATGTATGAGTGCTGCCAGCATTGCTGCAGAGGTTGAAAGGGTGGGGGTCAGCCTGTCAGTGCTCAGACCATATGCCACACACTGCATCAAATTGGTCTCCAGGGCTGTTGTCCCAGAAGGAAGCCTCTTCTACAGATGATGCACAAGAAAGCCTGCATACGGTTTGCTGCAGACAAGCAGATTAAGGACAGGGATGAGACGAAGATAAACTTCTTTTGGTTCAGATGGTGTCAAGCGTGTGTGGCAGCAACCAAGTGAGGAGTACAAAGACAAGTGTGTCGTGCTTACAGTCAAGCATGGTGGTGGGAGTGTCATGGTCTGGGGCTGCTTGAGTGCTGCCAGCACTGGGGAGCTACAGTTCATTGAGGGAATCATGAATGCCAACACATACTGTGGTATACCAAAACAGAGCATGATCCCCTCCCTTCAGAGACTGATCCACAGGGCAGTATTCCAACATGATAACGACCCCAAACATACCTCCAAAATGACCACTGCCTTGTTAAAGAAGCTGAGGGAAAAGGTGATGGACTGGCCAAGCATGTCTCCAGACCTAAATCCTATTGAGCATCTGTGGGACATGCTGAAACGGAAGGTGGAGGTGTGCAAGGTCTCTAACATCCACCAGCTCTGTGATGTTGTCATGGAGGAGTGGAAGAGGACTCCAGTGGCAACCTGTGAAGCTCTGGTGAACTCCATGCCCAAGAGGGTTAAGGCAGTGCTGGAAAATAATGGTGGCCACACAAAATATTGAAACTTTGTGCCCAATTTGGACATTGTCACTTAGGGCTGTACTTACTTTTGTTGCCAGCGGTTTAGACATGAATGTGTTGCATTATTTTGAGTGGACAGCACATTTACACTGTTATGCAAGGTGTATACTCACTGCTTTATGTTGTAGCCAAGTGTCATTTCTTCGGTATTTTCATATGAAAAGATATACTAAAATATTTATGAAATGTGAGGGGGTGTACTCACTTCTGTGATATACTGTATGTTGTGGTGCATCAAGACCATAAATCATGTGACCTAGGTAGGCAGAAATCTCAGTAGCATGCAATATTAAATGGAAATAGGCATTCACACTTATAGATAATATGAGGTATGAACTGTTCAACTTGTGGCTAACAGCAGCCTGTAATATCAAGCAGACTCTGTGGAAAACCTACCAACACAACCATCATTCAAGTCTATGGCCCAACTACTAATGCTGAAGAAGTTGAAATTAAAAGGTTTTACTCAAGTGTCCAAGAGGAAACTAATTACACACCAAAAGAAGATATGCTTATAATCATAGTTGATTTGAACGCTAATGTAGAAAACAAATCAGAATCAAATATTGTTGGAAAATTTGGCCTAGGGAACAGAAATGAAGCAGGAGAATGAACAGGAGAATGATTCATAGAGTTCTACAAAGCCAACAGTCTGTTTATTGCAAATATGGGCTTCAAACAACTGAACAGACAGTTGTACTCATGGACATCAATAGTAAATCTATAGGCAAAGATAGATTATAGTCCCAGGATGACAAATGCAATACAGTGGTGCCTCGCATAACAGGCGCCCCGTTTAACAACGAATCCGCATAGCGACAATGTTTTTGTGATCGCTTTTGTGATCGCATAACGATGTTTCCTATGGGGGGAAATCGCTTTGCAATGATCGGTAAGCTGTTTCACTTACCGATTTTTGCATAGCGATGATTTTCCCCCAGCTGATCGACGGTTCCAAAATGGTCGCCGGGTAAAACAGGGACGGATTTCTCGCTTACCAGGCAGCTAAAATGGCCACCGCATGGAGGATTTTCGCTTAAAAAGTAAGATTTAAGCCCATAGGAACACATTGAAGGGATTTCAATGCATTCCTATTGGCTTTTTAATTTCGCATAGCGACAAATCCGCATAGCGACGATTTTTGCTGCACAGATTATTGTCGTTATGCGGGGCACCACTGTATTAGTAGAGACAACGAGAACTACAATAGCAACCAGTGCAGTGGAGAACAACAAGAAGGGAAACTCAAGAGATCTCTTCCAGAAAAATCCAAGCAATCAAAGGGAAATTTAAGCCTACATTAGGAATGCTGAATGACCAACAGGGATGCACGCTATCTGACCAGGAAAAAATAAAGAGAAGTTAGAAACAGTATAATAAGGATGACCGACACATTTGAAGCGGAATCCTATTATGAAGAACCTGCAATTTTAGAAAGTGAAGTGAAAGTTGTTCTGAAAGTGGTAGGAAGAAATAAATTACCAGGGGTAGATGAAATATTGATATTTATATAGTTTCAAGCTGCAGAGACAGAATCTCTTAAAATCATATCAAGAATATGCTAACAAATATGGAAAGCAAAACAATGGCTCGCAGACTGGAAACACTCAATATACATTTGAATCCCTCAAAAAGGAGATACCAAGGAATGCAGTAACTACAGGATCAGTGCTTTAAATTCCCATGCAAGCAGTGTGATGCTCAAGGTGTTGCAACAAAGGCTTTTACCTTATACGGAGTGAGAAATGCCTGATGTTCAAACTGGATTCTGAAAAGGCACTCAAGATCATATTGCAAGTATCCACTGGTTAGGGGAGAGCACCAAAGAATTTCAGAAGACCATTCTATGCTTTATAAATTACAGCAAAGCCTTTGTAAATCATAAGAAATTGTGGGTTGTTCTGAAAGAAATGGGTGTGCCTCAGCATTTGACTGTCCAGATGTGTGACTTGTATTGTGTATGAGAAGCTACAATTATGGCAGAATATGGAGAGACGGAATGGTTATCTATAATTTTTAATCATTCAATGTATTTTAATCAGTTTTCTGGTTTGTTGTTTTTACTGTACAATTTATTATGTTTTTATTTCTATTATTTTTAATATTATTAGTCAGCTAATTAGAGTCCACTGATTGAGATAAAGGCAGCCTATAAATGAGATATATAAATAAAATAAGAATAAATAAATATAGCTAAAGGTGTCAGACAAGGATGCATTTTATCCCTTTATCTTTTCAATTTGTACACAGAACATATCTTATGGAAAGCCAGACTAGATTCAGATGAAGGAGGAGTGAACATTTGTGGAAGAAACATCAATAATTTATGCAGATGACACCAAGTTCCTGGCAGAAAGTAGTAATGAATTGGGTTTTAGTGAAAATGAAAGGAGAAAGTTCCAGAGCAGGACTGCAGTTGAATATTAAGACAAAAATCATGATTACAGAAGAAAAACACAGCTTTAGCATTGACACAGAGATTTTGTGGACCTTGGTTCAATCATCGATCCAAAGGGGACTGCAATCAAGAAATCTGAAGGAGACTCGGAAGGGCAACAATGAAGGAACTAAAAAACATCATCAAGTGTAAGGATGTGTCACTGGAGATCAAGACCAGGAACATCCATATTACTCGATTTCTCACCACCATGTATGATTGTGAAAGCTGGACAGTTTAGAAAGCTAACAACTTTTTTTAAAAAAAACAATTTATTTGAAATATGGTGCTTGAGGAGAGCTTTGTACATATCTTGGACTACCAGAAAGACAAACAAGAGGGTCCTAGATCAAATTCAGCCTGAACTATCTCTGGATGCAAAAATGTTGAAACTGAGGCTGTCTGACTCTGGCATATCATGAGAAGGCATGAAGAGATTGCTAAGATTCTAGTTCAACTGCTTCACAGGGACAGAAATATGCAGAGAGGGAGCCCAGTCTAGTGTGGAGGTTCTACATAATAAATTCATGAGGCCGAGGTTAAGGCTCCCTCCAGGGATACCTTTGGTTCTGATTCGAGTCTTCCCTCGATAGCTGCCAGAACTGATTTAGCCTTCCTTAGAAAACCAGCATAGATTGGAGGACCATTCCCCGATTAAATGTTGCTGCCTGAAGCAATTGTGTCCTGAAGGATGGGCGCAGCAGTATTATGGTAAAGTAAAGGCTTACAGGTTTTTCTATGGAAAAGTTTATCTGTCTCAGCTCTGATGTTCTCAGGAACTGGATTTTTGATCAGCCAAGACAGGGCTACCCTTGTTGGGTCACAATTCTCTACTTAGCACCCTCAACTTCAGGTTAATCATGAAATGCCGTATTATTTTGAGGCACTTATTTTTCCGTAGCTCCATGCAGATTCCCTAAAGTGTTTGTTGGGTAAGCTGGCTACAGTCTGGAGACAGACTAAATGCTGGAGATGATGCATGAATTTGAGACATCTCCTATGAATCTGAATGGAGGTGTATGAGTTTGTCTTGTTCCTTATCTGAAATTTACAAGGGTGGGGCGGGATCTGGCTACTTGTAGTTCCTTAGATGTTTTAAAAGTCATTAGCTATTATTTAGATGCATTCTTTGGTTTTTTGCTTTGATTTTTTTTTCAGAAGTTAGATCTAAGTCAATGATTTTCTTTCTGTTTTTTAGAAACCAATGCCGATGTCTCTCTCAATACCAATGTTGATGTCACCCTTGAAGGAGTGGATTTTGGAGAATATGGTGCCCTTAAGGTCAATGGCGACAGAGGACGAGATGGTTGGACAGTGTCATTAAAGCTACCAATATGAATCTGACCAAACCCCAGGAGGCAATGGAAGACTGGAGGGCCTCTCTGAGGCAATATAAGCACTTAGAATGTCCATTGGCGAGGGGGATTTTGTTGCCACATAAAGTGCATTTTTCTAAACAGGCCTGCCAGGGCTATAAAAGGCAGGAAGGCCTTAAAAAAACAAAGACAGGAAGACCTTAGAATGACAAACACGAACACTTTTTTAAAATTACTCATGGACAAAAAAGAATGACAAAGAGGGAGATGATGATGACAAGAGGTAAGGTTTCAGAGATTTTGAAAGGGTAAATAAAATAATAACTCATTGTGAATGTTCCTAGAAATTTCCTCAGCAGCAGCTAAAGAGAACAGAAGGATAACCACTAGACGCAGGGACATGCACAGTGGGGTGGGGGTTGGATTCTAACAGTTCTCTCTTTCATGCAGGGGCAGAAACACCCACATGAATGAATTCACAGAGGCCACTAAGATGGATTTAGATTCCAAGAGGTGCCCTCTGCATACCTTGAAGGGGGATATCTAGGAATTCCATTTATATTATGTAAATGTGTTTTTGGCTCTAAGCAAATTGAAGATAAAATTCATTTATTGTTCTGCCTCTTTTATATGGATCTTGGAGAAAGATTCCTATGATCTGTCATCCAGTCATATGCCAACTGTACTTCTGACAAAGCAGTTTGAGGATTTCTCACTGATAAGCAGTTATGTATCACATACTCTATCTAGTTATCTAAAACAATTTGTGTCAGAAGCCAAGAAACTTTGTTCTTGTATTGCTAAGGACCACAATGTTATATAATTGCTGTTAGTGTGATCAGTGGGTCGGGATGTTTGTTTCAAAGGATGGTATGACTGGACTATTGATAAGCACCTCAATGAAACATTACAATTGCCTGCTTTTAAATTGGATAGTTTGCTTCAGGCCAAACTATCCATCTTCTGTCTCATCAGAGAAGAGAAAGCAGACTGTCTTAGCAGAGCAACAGAGGGATGATGCCTCCTGGGAAGAAGCAGCAGCATTGCAATCAAGGACTCGGAGGAATGTGGCACGGAGAAGCAAAATTATCAGGAAGCATGCTGTCTCCTTAGAATGACACAATCAATATCAGGCCCTTTCTGTGGGCAGTGATTCTTAGCCAATGGAACAAGAACAGTAGTTTCAAGCCATTTCTATGAACAGTGATTCTTACCTGTTAGAACAAAAACAACAAACAGAAGGAACCATACATGTTGCCATGGAAAATTCTGGGGATAAAGGAAGCCCTCCCTCTTTCCAGAGGATGATATACATGACTGCTCATCATTGAAGACATAGGTAACAGTTTGCAGACATGACAGGATGTCTTGGATGTCATTGTCCCACTGATATAAAGACCAAGACACATGAAGACCCTTCCTTCAGTTTCAGAAGGCAACAAATGATGTTGCCAGATATAAGATTCAACAGATAACGAACTATAAGGCTCTTGGTAAGAAGATAAAGAACCTTGAGGCAGAGGAATATTTGTTTCATCACCACCAAAGGAAAATAGATAAGAATATTGGAAGTTTCAAACTGGTTGTACAAGTGGCATTGTCAGGAAGGAATTGGCTTTTTGGACTGTCGTACATGATTTCATGAAGAACAATTCCTGAGAAAAGATGGATTAAATCTTACAGAGTTGGGAAAGGATGGTATTCCAGGGGACAAGGGGGCGCCAATTACTGTGGATAAGAGTTTTGGTGATGCACCAGAAACTGGGACAAGCCAAGAGATGAGAAAAGACAATAAGGAAGCAACAATGTTTGCTATGTCTCTATCCTATGTATAATCATGTAGTTCATGGCCATTGCTAAAACCTGATGGAATAAGACTCATGATTAGAAAACAGTGTTTGACTACTGTTTCAATAACATATTGAAAAGAAACAGAATAAACATAAGGGTTAGAAGAACAGGACTGTATGTAAAGGTTGTACACACCTGCAAGGAGATCCAACCTGCAAGGAGATCCATGAGTTGGAGCATAGAATGCCAGTGGAGAACATTTGGCTGAAAATTAAAGAAGATAAAACCAACAGTGACATCACTTTGTCTCCAAGCCATACTGAAGATTTGGATGCTACTCTCCTAGATCAGATTCTCTCCCAAAGGAGATATATAGCAGTAATGGAAGACTCCAACTGCTTTGATATCTGTTGGGAGTCAAACTCTGCCATGAATGTAATGATACAATGCACACTCTGAACCTTAAGAAAGCTGATTCCAAGAAGCTTAAGGAAGTACTAGGTGAGATCCCATATTCAGATATACTCAAAAAAAGAGAGCTTATGATGGATGGTAAAGTTACAAGAAAGAAATGTGGGAGGTGTCTACAAAGACTAGAGTGACTGCATAAGGACCATTCACATTAGCTGCAATTTTAAAATGCCATGTATAGGAAATGGAAGGAAACACAAACCACCAAGGAAGAGTACCAATGAGTAGGCATTATTTGTAGGGGAAAGGTTAAAATGGCTAAAGCTCAGAATGAGCTCAGGTTTGCAAGAGAGTCTAATTAGAAAGGTTGTTTTTTTTTAATTACATACATTCAGAGCAAGAGGAAGAACAAGGAAGTGGTAGGTCTTCTGCATGGAAAGACCAGATATATGTTCATTGAATTCACAAATAACTTCAAAGTGGGAGATGTGGATAATACTTCAGAACACAGAGTCAAGATTCAAGATGATCTTAAAAGATTGCAGGACTGCACCAAATTAAAAAAGAAAGGCAGGGAAAAACGGAAGTAATTTGAGTCAGGACAAATCAGATATACAAATATAGGATGGGTGACAGCAGACCTAACCATAGTATGTGTGAAAAGAACCTGAAGTGGCTTAGTAGACCACAGGATGAATATGAGTTAAAAAATATTGTGCAGCAGCCAAAAAAAACAACAACAACACACACACACACACACACACACACAATGCAATAATAGGCTGCTTTGGTCACACTTCACTTGGAATACTATGTATAGTTTTGGGCACCAGAGTTTAAGAAGTGTATCAACAGACTGGAACTTGTTCAGAGGAGAGTAGCTAGATTGACAAAATGTCTGGAAACCAAGCTATATTAGGATTGGCTGAAATTTTTGTTGATATTACATGCCATCAGGTCACCTTTTAGACTTTTAGTGACCCTATGAAAGTAGGTGGGTATATTTGGCTTGGAGAAGAGAAGCCTAAAAGACAGTCTGGTACCTACCCATCTTCTGGTATTTGAACGGCTGTCATGTGAAAGATGAAGGAAGGTCATTTTCTGTGGCTCCACAGGATTCCACATGAAATAATGGATTAAACAACACCAAAAAGAGTTTTGGATTAACCGTTAGAAAAAATGTTTGGACATTAAGAGCTGTTCAGCAGTGGAATGAACTACTTTACAAGGCAGTGGACTCTCTTCATTGCATATGTTAAACACAGGTTGGAGGGCCAACTATAAGGAAAGCTTTAGCTGTGCATTTTGGAGAGGCAGCGGTTGCACTCAGTTAACTTAGGGATCCCTTCTAACTGTATAATTTTATGATTCTGTTTTTCTAGCTTCCAATAAAGCCTTAAGGCAGGGGTGAGAAGCACATGGTACTTCAGAAATTGATGGGCTGAACCTTCCATCAGCCCCAATCAACAGAGCCAATGTTGGGAGATAATAGGTGTAGCAGTTCAACAATGTCTGGAGGGTCATATATTTCTGAAATTTGTGTTATATTCTGCCTTTGAAGTCCATGAGTTAGAAATGTGTGTTAAAATACTTATTTTTGCTTATTTGCTTAATGGAAGCTGAAATTCTTAGGAAATCTTCAGTCCGTGCCTCATTCAACCATCAATATTGTTGTATCATCATGGTATATCCACAATTATAGTTATATATCAGCAAAGACAGAAAATTAAATAAAATAAATAAAATCAAAATTATAATGTGTTTTGAAGTGTATTTTTTAAAATTCACTTCAGAGTTCTTTTGATTTTAGGACACTCCACTGAAATGAAAGTGAAACTATATAGTAAACTCAGAAATGGTCTGGAATGGAACAGCATATTTAGATTGGTTTCTTCTCATTGAAATCAACAGGTTAATCCAGGTAAATTGCCTTCCATGTCAGTTTCTCAGTTTCCTCTATAGTACAAACATAAAAGATGCATTTGCTAGATACATTCCATTCAAAAATAACATCTTTAAACCTTACAAGCCAGAATTGGGGATATATTCTGGCATAAGTGTAAAATTCTGCGAATTGCCACAGATTAATCAATTGTCACTTATGTCTCTCATCGTATGCCAGTCGTGTGACTTAATGCACAACAAAGTATGCCAATAGTTATCAGCAAATTGCCACCACAGTCTATACAAATACACTTACATCACTATTAATCTCCAGTAAGATTCTGGCCACACTGTGAACTTTGGCAAACAGTGGGCAGAATCCTGTTGATGTAAAGTTACACCATGGAGCTGAATGATGTCATTATCTGGGGTTTAAAAGGATTGAAAACATTCTATCCCCCCGTTTCAACTTACAAGGCTCCCTAAAGCTTTCTTTTGCCCTAAAGAAGCCTTTGGGAGCCTTGGGATGAAGGGAAAACGTTTAATAGTGGGACAGATAGGAATCTTTTGGTTGATTTAAATTAAATATTACTGGCACTGGATAACATTGTCCAGCTCTGTGGCATAACATTGCACCAACAGGATTTTGGCCATTGTATCAGAGGTATATTAAATTATACACTAAATCCTCTAAAAAGATAAAATCATTAGGACTTAGGATCATCTGAGCACTCAATCAGCCCCTCATTTTTCTAAGTTTTCTGACATGTCTGAAAATTGTCCAGCTTTCTTACATGTGATACTATTTCACAGAACAGATAACCATGCAGAGTAACTCCCCACCCCCAATGACATTTGCATGCCAAAAGCAGCTATGGAGGACAGGAGTTCAAATCAGGCCTAACTGACCAGATAACCTGTACAGTGGTGTCACGACTTAGGAATGTCCTAACTTATTACCATTTCAAGTTACGACCAGCTCCGGCCACAAAATTTTGCTTCTACTTGTAGCCAGAGCTTCCAGTTATGAACAGAAAAAGAGGGGAAATTCAAATTGCTAACTGTTGGTAGGTGAAGAAGTTGCTTCTTTGTAGCTCTTTTGCCCCAACAGTTAGAGTGAGCGTGATCAGAGGAGGCTTTGGACTGCCTGGTAAGTTAAGGTGCTGCTTTTTAAAAACATTTCTGGGTGGGTTTTGCAGCGTGGTTTTGGGCGGGGGGTTATGTTTCTGTGCTGTGATGGGTCTTGTGGGGGTTGTTTGTTGGTTGGTCATTTTCCCTCATTTCTGATGGGTCTTGGAGAGTTTCCTTGCTTTTTTGGTTTTCCCCCCATTTCCAATGGGTCTTGGGGGGGTTTCCTTGCTTTTTGAAGTTTTTCCCCATTTCCGATGGGTCTTGTGAGGTTCCCCCCCATTTCCGATGGGTCTTGCACAATCTGCTTGCGTTTTGCTTTACTTTCTTTGTATTTCCAATGGGATCTTGCATGCTTCGCTTGCTTTCTGCTTTGCTTTTTTTTGCATTTCTGATGGATCTTGCACGCTTTGGTTGCTTTTATTTTTCCCCCCATTCAGCCGGAAGGGATTAATCATGTTTCCAATGGTTCTTGCAGTGATTTTTTTCCTTCGGCCAGAACGAATTAATTGCATTTCAATGCATTCCTATGGGAAATGGTGCTTCGACTTAACGACCATTTTGAGTTATGACCGGAGTTCCGGAACCAATTAAGTTCGTAAGTCGAGGCATCACTGTAGTTAATAGTTGCTATTCCTACAAACACACAAACCTGTTCTGTTCATGGGGCGGGGGAATTCCACAGAATTATACTTTTTTTTTATTCTTCATGATTTGGGGCTGTTAGCCAAAACCCATAACTGAAAAGCCTGTGGCATGAGGGCATATTTAGGGATTACAAATGTAGCTGGGATTTGGAAAGAGAGCTGTTTCCTCTGGGCTTTGCTGGCTTGCATAACGTCAAATAATAGCAGTTCCAGTTTGCCTTGGACTATGTCCCCAAATTCAGCAAAATCTGATAACCTTTCTGAGTTGCAGATGAGTTTTTATCATACCAACTTTAAGAAAACACAGATATTTGTCCAAAAAAGACACCCAGTCCCTAAGAACGCCGGCAACATTCACATTCACCTGGTGAAAACAGGACAAGGAACCCTTTGTTTGCATCTTGGAGTGTGTTTTGGTAGTCTTAGCTTGCATCCGAGTATATGCAGTTATAAAATATTGACTGTCAGGTTACCTGAGGGATTTCTAGCAAAAAAGGTTTCTTGCTGCTTTTTCCAACAGTATTTTCCAATACTTCTGATCAATTATCAGAAGTATTCTGTGATCTCCTCATCCTAGTATGAGAAAAAGCCATTGATAAGCACTCTCTTTCGTAACTAACTTGATAGTTATTCTATCCAACGCACATTTCGTTCTCTTATTGAGTGAAAAACAAACCATATGAAGTAATGCATAATAAAGAATGAGGAAGGGTTTGAAGTGGTATTTAGAAGCTTATTTGCAACAGGGATAAAACATGGGTTTCAGTGACAACAAGATTTGGCCTCTGAGGGAAGTATAGAAAAATGTTGAGCAGTGTCAGGAGAACGAAAAATAAATAATATTAATCCCCATTCAGATGGATTTTTTTCTTTTTTAAACTTTCATTGAGTGAATTCTGGATTATTTTCTGGTCTCAGGAGAACTTCAGAGTATTGTTGATTAGGTGTAGAGTTAGCACTGTGGTTAGGTTTAATAGAAGATTTAAATTCATGTGACTTCTCTGAATAACTGAGGATTCCAACTCCCTCCCACCCCCTTGTAATGGGACAAACCTACTAACAACCAGAGTATGACACCTGCACTTTTTGGCATCCTTATACACAGCAATAGCATGGAACATATTTTTCCCAACATATTACACTGGCTGGGGCTAAACTAAACTAAACTAAAATGTTCCCCAGTAGTAAAACATAATAGATTTGTTGGGAGATTCAGCAAAGGATGTGTGTGGGAACTGGAACCCTCAGTCATTCAGAAAAGTCATGTAAATCTAAGACTTCTGCTAAACCTTTGGTGTAAAAACAAAACAAAACCCATGACTATGTGAAAGAGTTGTCCCTGGAAAAGCTGCAAACAATATCCCCCGTTTTCAATGTTCTAAAATGCCTGTCCTTCAGTTCTGCTTCGGTGTGGCTTCTTCAATGAAACATGACTCTAGGGCATTATAAATTCTCATCTGGGTGGATGAGGTTTTACAGTATACTGTATTTGTTTATTTCAATGGGAGGGGAAGGCAAACGTTTTCATTTCCTGGTTGTTCATGATAATGTGTTAATTCACAGAGGGCAATAGTTGCTCAGGTCCCACAGATTTCTGACCATTAATGAAATAATCACCTTGGTATGAGGATGAAGGCTGCAACACGCATGGCAGTTTCCTGTCCCTTCATGTGGACGAAGGGTACAGAGGCAATGATGGGGGTCTGACGGAAGGCTGCTGCTTTTCCTCCCTCTTATTTTTATTTTTATTTATTTTTTTGGAGCTTTTGGGCTTCTCATTATGTGGAATAGAATTGCAAAGAGCTTCAACTGCCGGATAGTGAAGCAGTGTCACTGCTGAGACCCTTAATAACCCAAAGAAAATAACAAACTGAAAGAGAGGAAAGGAATACACCTGGCTCATGATCCTGCAAAACTCACTCAACTGTTAGTACGGCTGCAAGAGAGGTCAACCAGTGACATTAAGAGTCAGCAATCCTTCACAATCATGCCATTTGCCCCCAGTGAGAAGCAAGTGCCTCCTAAATCTCTGAGCAATGCACAAAATGCTGTAGCCTCAATGCTGTGTCTAGGCATGCAGTGTGGAGGACCTTCAGGTATTTCAAGCAGATTGTTGGGCTCCCAGTGCTATTGTACAGCACTACTGGAATGGCCACCATTGAAGCATAGCATTGGATATTTTACCAGGTGTGACGTTGTATCTGGATATTCTGGGCAGCAAAGTAAAGGCAGCACAGAGGAGAGCTCTGAGCCCATGAAGACAGGGAGCTGACACATGCTCACACAATTTCTTGCTCTCAATTAATTCCCAGGTCTCATCATGTCACGAGTCCCCAGCATGACTGACCCCTCACCTACATCAGTGAGATTTCATAGCTTCCTATAGAAACAAGACCCCAGTCTTACCCACAACATTTTGCCCATTCTGAGCAGGAAACGGCAACATTTTTTGCACTTTAATGCACTTTCGAATAATTGTGCACAAGTAAGATGCCATTCTGGAAAGGAATTCCTACAAACCAGCACAGCTTAATGTTTCTTCTGCGCTTTCCAAGTGAATCTTCCACAGGAAATATGCCATTCTGTGCAGGAATTTTAATAATCTTGCACAGCTTGACATTTCTTCCTCTCCCCCATCCCCATGAGATTTTTCAAAGGGTAGAAAAGAATTTTGTGCAAAGAACTCTCACAGCAAGAGGGAAAGAGAGGTTTTGATCCCCCTTGGTTTCTCTCCAGGAGCAAGAGACCACAAGATTCCCATTGGTAGTAGAGGCACTTTCAGCACCAGAGCATAGTGCTGGGAATGTATCACAAGAATGACTTTGGTGCATTCAACATGGATTTGGACAAAATGTTCAGTAGTTTGGCTCCTGAAACCAACAGAATCTTCCAGAGGTTCCTAACCACACAGCTGAACGTTGTCTGCCTTCTGAGATACAATCTGGTGTTTGGTTCCTGGAACAAAATGGGGCTATGAGACCCATGGTAGTGGTGCTTTAACAAAATAATCTGGACAGCAGGACACTTCAGGTTGGGAGGATATTTCCCACCAGTTTAGACTGGCCAGTTCTGGGCTACCTCATAGGTTGTCTGATTACAGTAGAAATCTTACTATCAGGAAGGTGTTTACATATAGCAAGTTCCTATGCTTTACATACTCTCAGAAGGTCACTCCTGTTAACTCAATCAGTGGAGAATACACAACTCAGGAAATTAAAGTACATTAAGGGCTAGTAGCTTACATGTCACCTTAGTTGTTTCATCCAAATCCACAGAACAACCAAATATATTAGGAAAAAATTATAGTGGATATTACCAAACATATACAGTATGTAAAGCCATCATAGAAACATTTAGGAAGCTCTAGTTGATTTAAAAGCTTCCTGTAATCAAGAATGAGAGAGTTACAACACCATTTTATAACTCTACTTTCCTTCAAATTTCTGAATAGGGTTGGGAGTTTTGACCACTATGATGAAGATAGTGGTGATTCAGAGAGTTTGAAGAGAACACCTGTCTACCTGCCTTCTTGCAGACACCATGGAGCTGCTTGAGAGATGCAGCTACATTCAGGAAATGTATCCGCCAATTTCTGCCACTGTTTCAGATCAGGTTGCATCCTTTGCTTGCTTCATACGTTCTTTCAGGTAGGGGACAGCTACCTCTTCCTCCCTGCCCTCTGTAGAAATGACTTTGGTGTCCTTCAGGTAACCCACTTAGTAGGACATAACTTAGTGCCACAGGTCTCTTGATTTGGGGTGCAACTGTGGTTGTTCTCCATCCTCCTACAATATAGAAAATTGTTCCTGTCTTAGTGCACAGGGACTAGATTATTCAGGCCAGAATCCTATTGGTGTTCATGTAAGGTTTGTGTAACTTGCTAGAGAAAAATGCAACTTATTGACAAGATGCTGGAGTATATCTTGGTGGTGCAATTGGTGGATGACCAGGCACAACTAGATGTAACCTGGGAGTTCTTTATTTAGCCATGACAGGTTATGTGAGCACCAATAGTGTTCTGGTCATGAAGTTGGCAGAGAACAGGAATAGCTTTAGTGTAGCAATGTTGGGGAGCAGGGGGACAGCGCAAGCACTTCACTGATGACAGGGACCATCTGTTACTGTTACTACTTTTGTTCATGTTGAAGGCAGTGTCTGCCATTTATGAGCTTCAATTAATTTTATCAAATTGATTTACCTTTGAGTGACGTTCACATTTTATCTTCAGTCTTCATATCAGGATGGAATCCACTGCATCTGACCTATTTATTGACTTGTTTATTTCTTCTCCCATCCCATGCCTGTACAATCTGGTATAATCAAGAGTTCTGGAAAACTCAAAAGCTGGCCAACTTTTGTATAGTCTTTAAAAAGGTGTTGCCCACCTGCCGGTGTTGAGGGTTATTGTGTGAATGCAGACATGTGGGATAATACTGTTTTCCGGAGTGTGCCCATCTAAGTTGCACAGAATTACTTTTTTGGCTTCAGTAAGCTAGGCTCCTTCACTGACTATCCCAGGCAGATTTTCATCCATTCACAAAGATTGTTTTATGTTGTGAATAGTTCAGGTTACAGTTCCGACCTGCTTAAAAACATTTGTTTCTTTTGAATTAAGATTGTTTTGTTTGCCAGGAAATCGACCCAGAAAAAAATGAAATGAAGTTTGGACTATCTGTGAGTTCACATCAGCTCTACCCGCTAATTTCTGAGGATGAAATGTTTCTCTTTTTTGTAGAGTCTTTGCTTCATTAATGCTAAACTGCACCCAGGTAAATGATCCAACTTTAAATTCTTGCATCTCAAATTGAATGTAGATAAGGCAAAAGGAGCTGAGTTAACATTGGCCATCCTTTATCTCCCAATAAACTGACCATGGGTAGAGAAGCAGAAACTTTTGTGTCAGCATGATTCACTTCCGTCTCAGTAATCCCCAGAGTCAATGTAAACCAGGCCGCTTGCCACGATGATAAACTGTGGAGCAAAAACCTGCTGTGTTTCCAACAGATAATCAACTGGTTTGGATCTAGCACAGCACCATCTGAAATCTCCTGGATCCAGGGAAAGAGCCAAGTGACCAGTTTACTGTTTGGCAAACACACTGGAGAATTATTTGTCTTTGACATACAGACGTAACCACGTTTCTTTGGTAAGGACCCGCAATTGCCTGGGCCTGATGCATGGAATTCCCATCTGCTTCCTATTTTAAAGTATGTGACTTACTTCCAATGGTCCTATGTTGTATAGCTCACTCCTCCAGCAGGATCTTGGGGTTCCGATAACTTTAAGGAAAGGAGACCGGCTACGGCAGCTCCTGCATCAGTGCCACCAAGGCAACACTGGAACAGACCCTTAGAAATGTACTGTTAGTTAGACAATTACTAGTCTTCCTTACCTTTCCTTCTACAATGCCATAGAATAAGTGGAGTTTTATAGAAACACGGAGCAAGTGTAATCCACCTACCTGTTCGAGGAGGCACCAAGGCAGAGAGGCAGGATACAACAAAAGAATACACCTAACAGGGCCAGCTTTCCACAATCTCATTCTCTCTCCAGATAGACTGGACTGCAGCCTTCATAATCCCAGCCACTAAGGGCTCACTGGCTTGGGATGATGGGAGAACACCACAAAGGGTCATAAGAAGGAAAAGGAAGGAAGGAAGGATCGGATCCAGTACTTTTCAGGATTTATGTCCTTTCATCCTCTTTTCTCCAGTGTGAGTTGTACCACACCTTCCTGAGTTATTTCAGGATTCCCAGAAAAGAAACCAATTCTAGACATTCTGTCTATGTGAGTATCTCTGGGGCAAAAGAGGAAGTATATGGTACATGGAGGGAGTATAATTAAAAAGGGGATTGAAAATAAAGCAGCCCACATTATAATGCTATTGTACAAAATGTTGGTAAGGCCACACCTGGAGTATTGTGTACAGTTCTGATTCCACCATTCAAAAAAGCCATAATGGAACTGGAAAAGGTGCAGAAGAGAGCGATTAAAATCATGACTGGGCTGGGGCACCTCCCTTATGAGGAAAGGCTACAGCGTCTGGGGCTCTTTAGTCTGGAGAAAAGGTGCCTGGGGAGGGGGGAACATAATTAAGACATTTAGAATTATGCAGGGGAAGGATAAAGTGGAGAGAGGGAAACTATTTCCCCCTCTCACAAAATACTAGAACCAGGGGACACCCACTCAAATTGAGTGTTGGGAGAGTGAGAACAGACAAAGTAAAATATTACTTTACCCAGTGTGTTGTTAGTCTGTGGAACTCATTGCCACAGGATGTGGTGATGGCATCTGGCCTACATGCATTTAAAAGGGATTGGATAGATTTCCGGAGGAAAAGTCCATTGTAGGTTACAAGCCACGATGGGGATGTATAATCTCCAGCCTTAGAAGGAAGGTACCTCCAAATGCTAGATGCAGGGGAGGGGTATCGGGAGACAGGTATCCAGTTGACTCATGTGCTCCAAGAGGCATCTGGTGGGGCCACTATAAAATAACAGCAAGCTGGCCTGATCCAGCAGGGCTCTTCTTATGTTCTTATGTGGTGAGATTTGGCTCAATTCCCAACTGAGCCAAGTAGACTACTGGGTAACTTTGAGTACATGAGTTAACCTACCCCATAAATAGAGTCGACTATGACATTTTGCTGCCCTATCCGAGGGACAAGATGATGCCCCCTTCCCATTCCACACAATGAGACCAGTTGGATTGGCAGCTGAATTTTCAGCACGAGCAATGGAACTGTCAGCCACACTTATGAAGCAGCAGGTAGCATGTTCCACTGTGTGGCATAAATATACCTTTGTCCTCAGAAAGATGAAACAACTTGGGAATTTAAGAGCAACAATCAGGAGGATGTATCTCCTGTCTAGCACTCTTGTCACCTGAGGTGGTTGCCTCACTCTTCTTAATGGTAGGTTTGGCCCTGTTCACAATGTGGTAAAGATCTGAGTAAACAGATTAAATGAAATCAGGTAACACTGGGGGCAGCTTTAGATTAGCCAGTTTGGAGTTACAGCTGTGGGTAGCCTAAGTGAGGTTATGACTCTCAAGAAGAAGGCATTTGCATATATGTTCCCCTTGCTTTAAGCAAACAAACACAGAGATCCCTGTTTCTCTCACTTCACTATTTGTCAAATCTTCTTTCCTGGAACCCCTTTGCAAGAATGAGCATTATTCTCTCTTTGGGAATGCTTCTTCAAGAACTGAAAGGGCTTCCCTCTGCACTTAAGGAGGCTCATCTTGGATTTACATGGGAATGCCCAGATTAGTTATCTGATTTCCATTTCTAGCACAGACATCTGACTGTGTGCCCTTAAAAACAAATAGACCAAATCAGCAATTGATTTTACTTTGTTGAAACTCTGTAACAAAACCCATTGATGGCTTAAGGTTTCTAAACCACAGACTGAACAAGCCTTAAAGTTCTGGTAATCATTCTAGAAGCTTAGGGTCATAGACAGTTGTGGGTTGCGGATGCCCCTCTGCAGGAAAAAGCAGGAAAAAACTGGCAGGGAGTGGAAATGAGTGGCAAGGAGATTAGAAAGCTAGCCGCCTATTTTTAGAATAGCAACAAAATCATCAAGAGTGTTAGCCCCAAGGGCATGTCAGTGATGGCTTAACCCTTTGAAGGTTCTGGCTTCAGATGACTTAGAAATGGAAGGAAAAAAGAGTGATATGAACAAAGTTGCATTGAAAAGACATAGGACCATGTGCAACATTTCTCTTTGGTGCTTCTGACAGGGGTCATGTTCAGCCTAGAGAAATGTTGCTGGTGTGTAGAAAATTCATAGGCAGACAGAAGGGTTTTAAAATATGACTGAAAGGTGTAGACAAATTTTAAAAGGTGTGATTGTCACAGACAGGTTTGGACAGCATGTGTCATACCATTAGTGTTTTTCCAATGACTGTCCAGATAGTTCTTTTCCTAGCAAGCGAATACACAAAAACACACATATTTTAGTCATTACAATTTCCATGGATCAAGAGTTTCTCACTTACTTGAGCTGTGGGAAATTGATGGACAGGAGCACTCCTCTGTTTTCTTTGGCTGAAAGATTGCTAGAATTTTATGATGCCATTGCTATCTCTGTTTTGGAAAAAAATCAGCAGGTTACTCACCTGTAATTGTAGTTCTTCCAGTGGACCTCTGTGATTCACACTGTGGGTGATCCGCGCCTGCGCAGAGCCTCTTTGGAATATTCTAAAGCTTCTGCATTAGCCAAAAACACATTAAAATAGACCCCTCCCCCTCGGTATAAGTACCTTGGTGCCAGGACTCTCCTTTCAGTTGTGTCAACTACCGCAAGGAGAAAATATTGCATGGTGTGACAGATGGGAGATCGGGTGAGATGTGTGAATCACAAAGGTCCACTCAAAGAACTACAATTACAAGTGAGTAACCTGCCGTTCTTCCTCGTGGCCTCTATGAATCACACTGTGGGTGACTAGCAAGCTGTCTTACCCGGCGGCAGGGTGTCATGCCAAGGCGGGAGCCAAAACAGCATGTCCGAATGCCACATCAGACTTTTGTCAGACATCTAATCTATAATGTCAGATGAAGGTAGATGGTTGTGCCCACGTAGCCAAGGTGCAGATGTTGGTTAGAGGCACACCATGTAAGAAAGCTGATCGCGAAGGAGGGATAAGGTGAAAAGGGTGTCTCGGCGAGCTTTGGGGTGGGAATGAGCTACAAGGAGCCGGACGTCTATGTATGGAAAGATGAGAATCTTTTGAAGTCTGAGGAAGGCAGCCACAGTGGCCATGCACTTGGTGAAGACTCTGGGAGCTGTTGCAAGTCCAAAAGGAAGTCTTTTGAATTGGTAAGCTTGGGGCCCGAGTTGGAATAGAAGAAACTGTCTGTGGGAGGGGTGGATGGAGATGTGGAAGTATGCATCTTGTAGATCTATGACTGTGAACCAGTCATTTCTTCTGAGAAGAGGTAGAATTGATTCGAAGGTCACCATATGGAATTTTGTGGTGATGACATATTGGTTGTGTTTTTTGAGGTCTAGAATAGGTCGTAAACCTCTGTCTCTTTTAGTGACGGTGAAATAACGAGAGAGAGAACAGTTGTTGTTTTGTTGTATTGTTTCTATTGCATCCTTGATGAGCAAAATTTTTATTTCTTCTTGTAGAGTTTGGGACAGTGGAATGATGATGTGATGCGATGGAGGGAGTTGATGGAAATGGATCCGTTTTGGACAATGGAAATAACCCAGGTGTTGGTGGTGATGGACTGTCAGGCAGGTAAGTGTTTCCAGAGGAAAGGGGGTTGATTTGCGATCTCAGTTGGGAAAACGTCAAACATGATGTTTGGGTTTGCGGTCATTGCACATTTGGATAGGTTGCTGGTGAGGTTTTTGTTTGTATTGTTGTTGTTTAACGTATGGTGTGTAGAGCTTCTGACATTGGGATTCGTGTTGGAACCTCTGGTAGGAATTGTAAGGTCACCTCCACTGATTGTGTTGGGTGTGCTGTTGATAAGTGGGATACACACTCCATCTTTTAGCAACAGAACATTTCTTCTGAACGTTTTCTAGGATGTCATCAGTTTCAGCATTAGAGAGACCGGTGCCATCAAATGGGAGGTCTTCAATATGTGCTTGGGCATCTTCCGCAAGGCTGGTTGTTCTTAGTCAGGAGAAACGTCTGAGCGCAACAGAGGTAGCCATGGATTTAGCCATGGTGTCTATCGTGTGTTTGGCAGAGAACATTTGCTGTTTGGTGACAGAGTGATCCTCCTGTTGGAAAATTTGGCTAATACTTTCTTGTCTTCTGGTAAAGAGTCAAGAAAAGTGGTCATGTTATCTCAAAGGAAGCGTTGATATGCCCCCATAGCTCCTTGGTAGTTAGCTACCCTCATAGTAAAAGCCACTGATGAGTAAAGCCACCTGCCCATAGAGTCGATTCTTCAACTGTCTTTGTTAGGTGGGATAAATGACTGTCGGTTTCAAGATTGGGATTGTGAGGCCTCAACAAATATCGAATTTGGGGCAGGCTGTTTCTGGAGAAAAAGTGCTCCAGGGTCATGTATCCGATAGAGATTATAGATTATTTTAGAGACTGAATGTGAGGAGGCTGATTTAATCCAAGATCACTGAGTGGTGCTAAGAAGAGATGGTAGCATGGAAATATGGACTGGGGTAGTTGTGTCTTTGGAAATAAGATCATAAAGGTGATCCGCTGGTTAGGTTGTGGGGTGATGGATTTGAAGATCCAGTGACTTAGCCATGTGGATCATGAGTTGAGCGTAAATTTGAAAATCCTCTGCTGAGGATAGAAGATCTGCATCTGCGAGGTCGGAATCTGGAGATGTGAGAAGCACAGATGGAGTTTGTGGTCGAGAACCATGTTCTGAGACCTCAGGATCGAGCCTGGAGTCAATAGAACGTCGATTGATCTCGGTGTCGAGAAGATGTTGGTCATATTATTGTTGATGGGGGTCTGCCACTGAAGAGTGTGGTATGTCCATGAACATTTGTCAACATCGAGAGTTGTCGACTGGTATCGATGTTGAAGGTGTGTCCATGGATGGAGATAAACCAGATGGGATCTCGGTATTGAGGTCTGCATCCCGATATTGATGGACTGCGCATCTAGGTTGGTGCTGTTGTTGAGGGCTAGCAACCAAAAAAAGATCAAAGTGGAGCATCCATGGACCAGGATGGATATTGAGGGTCATCAATATTGGAACCAGTGTCTCTATGGTGCCAAAAAGGTGGCTGAGGCTGATTTGGTGGACACATAGGTAGGTCTGTAGAGTAAATCAGGGGTGTGGAGCGTTGTGTCATCAGTACGCGGATGACATACAGCTCTACATCTCCTTTCTTCCAACTGCAGGTGATGGCGTCCTGTCCCTTCAGCGCTGCCTGGGGACCGTACTGGAATGGATGCAGGAGAATGGGCTGAGGCTGAACCCGGACAAGATGGAAGTTCTGAGGGTGGGTGCCCCCACCATTGGTGGTGTGGGTGACTCTCTCTCATTTGGGGGGGTGGCCCTTGCCGCCAAGAATGGGGTTCGCAGCCTGGGGGTACATCTGGATCCAATGCTCACCATGGAAACACAGGTGGCGTCGGTGGTCCGTACCACCTTTTTCCACCTTTGGCGGATAGCCCGGCTGCGGCCCTATCTTGATGTGGGGGCCCTCACTACTTTGGTGCATGCGCTCGTAATCTCGAGATTAGACCACTGCAAGGCACTCTACGTGGGGCTACCTTTGAAGTTGATGCGGAAACTCCAGGTGGTGCAGAACGCGGCGGCCAGACTCCTTAGTGGTGAGAAAATACCATCACATCTCCCCTATTCTGGCCGCGCTGCATTGGCTGCCCATCCAGTTCCGCGTCGACTTCAAAGTTCTGATGCTTACGTATAAAGCCCTAAACGGTTTGGGACCTCGATACTTGGCGGAATGCCTACTCCCACCAAGATCTACCCATGTCACCCGTGCGAGTCAGAAGGTGAGGCTGAGGAGCCTGACGCCGAGAGAGGCCTGGAAGGAAAAAACAAGAAACCGGGCCTTCTCGGCGGTGGCTCCTCGCCTCTGGAACAACCTGCCTCCAGAGATTTGTGCGGCTCCCTCGCTGGGTATTTATAAGAAACAACTGAAAACATGGATGTTTAGGCAGGCCTTCCCCCCCAGTTAATCCCTGACCTCTCTCTTGCTTTCTTTATTATGTTCTCCCTTTTCCATCTTATAGAATTTTTTAATTGTGTACAAATTCCTTTTTAATTATATATCGGTTTTGTATTTTGTGTTTTGTGTTGTAAGCCGCCTAGAGTGGTCAATATGACCAGATAGGCGGGGTATAAATGGAATAAATAAATAAAATAAATAAATAAATCGAGGCTGGAGATGCCGATTGAGAGGAGTGATTTCCATCATTTTGAGCTGGAAAATAGGTAGT